>NC_137099.1:67462006-68062006 GCF_949357685.1 Gobio gobio | reverse complement strand
GCAATAATCATGCTGTCTAATCAGCATCTCTATATGCCACACCTGTGAAGTGGATGGATTATCTCGGCAAAGGAGAAGTGCTCACTAACACAGATTTAGACAGATTTGTGAAAATTTTTGTGAGAAATAGGCCTTTTGTGTACACAGAAAAAGTCTTAGATCTTTGAGTTCAGCTCATATAAAATGGGGGCAAAAACAAAAGTGTTGCATTTATAAATTTGTTCAGTGTAGTTCTTTTTTCTCCATGGCATAACATACTTTGCACTTAATGTTGGGTAAGTTGTGCCACTTCTATGTCACTAGCACTATTTCTGTGTCCTTATGATCCTTTCCTTTATTTGTCCTGATAGAAGACATATATGATTTGTTGAAAAATATTTCTTGTGTAATAATGCTGAAGCACAGATATTGATCAGTGAAGAATATGTCCTCTGAGCTTCGTGTCCTCTACAACAGTCTCAGTCTTCCTCCAACGTCAGGCCACCTGAACGAATCTGTCAGATTCAACATTATTCAGCTGGAGTGTGTAAATCATTTCAACAAAGAGCAGAAAATAAGTGTCCAGCGATGCTCTTCCCATGAACGCAGCTGACCTTTATGGATGCTTTAGAATTAAACATTTTTTTGTCACAACAATAGAGCTGATGTTTTTTGAACTTACATTTACATTTATGCATTTGGCAGACGCTTTTATCCAAAGCGACTTACATTGCATTCAAGGTACACATTTTACATTTTGTCAATTATTGCTTTCCCTGGGAATCGAACCCATGACCTTGGCGTTGCAACGCTCTAGTGTTTGAGCTATAGGAAAGTTGAAATGCTTTTTCTAATGTTGGTCGGTCAAATCATGGTTTAGTCTATAGGAGTATAAATACGGTCAATAATGTTATTAGTGTTATTGATCACTAATAATGCAGGTGATTAGAAGTCGGAGGAGAGAGATCAGAGAGAGTCTGGTGTGGCATGACACTTATAGTTATAGGATTAGTTCGGAAATATTGACTTATATATTTTTAGTGAAATATGCTTGATTATTTTAAATCGTGTGATTTTGAGTGAAAGGAAATTATTTGTTCCCTCTCATGGGAACTCGCTCTGCTTCATCGCTGTGGGAACGCCTCTGCGTGATTGCGCCGTGAAGCACGTTTGTAATCAGTCCAATGAAGTGACGGAACATCATAGGCGGGTGACATCATCGACCAGGAAACTATAAAGCACACCACCTGCACCAAACAATGAATGGAGGCAGGCGGTGTTCACCTCCTTATATGGTACCCATCTCCCTTCAGTGCCCTCAGAGGGTCATTCCACCAACCCCGCTGGAATGCTGGGGCGTGGAGGGCCCTCACAAGTCTCGCACTCTCTGGGCTGTAAAGCAGTCAAGCCAGTTGTTTCTGTAGTATGACCCTCGGGATGCCCCGTACCTGGGGCCGTGGAAATGTATCTCTGTGTGGTCATGGAAACAGTTCAGTAAATATGCCAGCAGGCTAAAGACATGCGTTGTATGTGTTCATCTATAGTACAAATTACTACATGGTGTCAGAAGTGTTTAATGTTAAAAAAACCAACTCAGCTTTCGACATGAAAGTATAGTCGACAGTATAAGGAACTTTTCAAGGAAAATCACCGCTATTTAAATCAACGCGCCAGCTAGTAAGATGTCCAGAGAAGAGAGAGAACGCGCGGGACCACCTGCTGCAGCTTACGCCGTTGGAGATGCATTTCGCATTAGCCCTCCAGAGAAGTTTGACTGCAGGGACATCCAAAATTGGCCCAAATGGATTAGACGATTCGAAAGGTACAGAGTAGCGTCGGGTTTGGATAAAAAGGATGAAGCATTCCAGGTGAACACATTGATATATTCCATGGGAGATGAAGCAGAGGATATCTTACATGCGTCTGCGATACAAGAAGAGGACAAGGTAATCTACGAGAAAGTAAAAGACTGTTTTGATAAACATTTCATTGGAGAACACAACGTCATTTTCGAGAGGGCCAGGTTTAACATGCGAAAACAAGAGCCGGGGGAAACGGCCGAGTGCTTTGTTACTGCAGTTCACAAATTGGCGGAATATTGCAAGTTCGGGACTCTCAAAGTTGAACTGATACGTGATCGCATAGTAGTGGGCATAAGAGACATCAGACTTTCCGAAAAGCTACAGTTAGATTCAAATCTGACTTTGTCTAAAGCTACGAACTTAGTAAGACAAAGTGAAACTGTAAAACAGCAGCAAGTGGTGCTGCGCGGCGCGGGAAATCACACACACAGCAGGCCCAGTGATGAAGTGGGTTAGGGTTAGGGTTAGGGTTAGTCATATATTCACACGCTTTCGCCTGCTCGAAGGAAAGAGTGGAATTCCGAACGAAGAGCAAAACATAATGCTACGGGAACATCAGGGATGTGCCATAAATGTGGGAGATTGCCATTTCATAGTTGGAAAGATTGCCCGGCCAAGGAGGCTGAATGCAGGAAATGTCACAGAAGAGGACACTTTGCTGCTGTTTGCAAATCTAAGCAGCCTGTGCATGAGATGGCAGATGAGGAGGAGCAACTCTACCAGGACAGCCTTTTCCTGGGTGAGGTGAAGGCAGACTGTGCTGGTTGGTACTCAGACATAAAAATTAATGGGGAAGTTGTTTCTTTTAAATTAGACACAGGAGCAGCAGTGACCGCGATACCCACAAAATTATAAAAGTATAGTAGAGATGGTCCTCTAATTCACACCTCAAAAAGACTGTATGGTCCAAATAACAAGATACTGCCTGTGGTGGGACAGATACAGAGTAGACTAGAAAGTAAAGATAAAAAGGCCACTCAGTCTGTGTTTGTCATTGATAACCTAGCCAGGCCACTGCTGGGCTTACCAGCACTTACAGAACTGCACCTCATTGAGCGATTGGATGCAGTTGAAGAACAGGGAGAGAAAGCAGATTCAGGGGAGGTCTTCAAAAAGAGGTTTCCAAAGGTGTTCAGTGGATTAGGGAGACTTGAAGGTGATTACCAAATCCACCTGAATGAGGACGCCATCCCTTATGCTCTGACCACCCCTCGCCGTGTACCAATCCCCTTAACTGACAAAGTCAAGGAAGAGCTAGAAAGAATGGAAGAGATGGGGGTCATCTCAAAGATAGAGAAACCCACTGATTGGTGTGCAGGAATAGTAGTGGTCCCAAAACCCAATGGTAAGATAAGAATCTGCGTTGACCTGACCAAACTCAATGAGGGAGTGTGCAGAGAAAGACACATATTACCCTCAGTGGACCAATCATTAGCCCAGCTGAATGGTGCGCTGGTGTTCACAAAGCTGGATGCACGTTGTGGGTTTTGGCAGATACCCTTAGCACAGGAGAGCAGGGAGCTCACAACATTTATCACCCCCTTTGGCCGATTTTGTTTTAATGTTCTGCCTTTCGGAATTAACTCAGGGCCAGAACACTTCCAGAGACGCATGTCCCAGCTCTTAGAGGGGCTAAGTGGAGTAATATGCCATGCAGATGATATCCTCATATGTGGAGAGAATAGGGCCCAACACGACGAACGGCTCACAGCGTCACGTCAGGATGCCCCGTACCTGGGGCCGTGGAAATGTATCTCTGTGTGGTCATGGAAACAGTTCAGTAAATATGCCAGCAGGCTAAAGACATGCGTTGTATGTGTTCATCTATAGTACAAATTACTACAGTTTCCTGCCGCTTCGCTGCACTTACTGTTCGAAGTACATCAGAGGCCAGTCTCGAGAGACTGGTACTCCTAGTAGTACTAGCAGAGTGGGAGAATCTTCCAAATATATCTAGTTGGGTCCTGCAAACAGTGAAAAAGGGTTCTGCCATTCAGTTTAGGTCTCGACTGCCTCGTTTCAGTGGTTTCCAACCCACAGTGTCGGGCCCCAAGCAGGCTCTGGTTATGACTCAAGAAGTATATATAGAAAGGGTCCCTCTTCCCAGCAGGGAGTCACGTTTTACAGCCGGTACTTCATTGTGCCAAATAAGGACAAATCAGGTCCGAGGACTGGTTTGTCACGATAGATCTGAAGGACGCATGCTTCCATGTATCCATCCTTCCGCAGCACAGGAAGGTCCTGAGGTTCGCTTTCAGGGGAGAAGCATATCAATATCGGGTCCTTCCGTTCCGTTCCAGACTTTCAAAAAGTGGGGATGCAGCTCTGGTTCCCATGCGTATGCAGGGTAACAATATTGTGCATGTTCATTATTGCGGTATATCGTATTACTGTATACCGGCACATGTCTATCGACCACAACATTCTTTTGAATAGACTTGAAAATAATGTAGGCATTAGTGGAATTGCATTGGCATGGTTTAAATCATACTTATCTGACCGTCACCAGTTTGTAGCTGTAAATGAAGAGATGTCACACCGATCACAAGTTCAGTATGGAGTACCGCAGGGCTCAGTGCTAGGACCGTTGCTCTTCACCCTGTACATGTTACCACTGGGAGAAATCATTATGAAGCATGGCATTACCCTAGTGAAAAATAAATATACTAAAATATAAATGAAATAAATGTAAGCCTATTTTAAATACATTTTGGCATAGTTTTTTATAGGGCAGACTCTGCATCCATTGGCTCTGATATATTTTCTCACTGTCACGCACTTAACTCGGAAAATCTTAAGAAAGTTACCAAAACTCATAATCACTAGTTGTTAGTGCTGGGCGGTATGACCAAAAATGTATATCACGGTATTTTTCTAAATTATATCGGTTTCACGGTATATGACGGTATTTTTTTCCCCTATGCATGACAGGGTGTTAATCACATTTTCTACTGATTAAAGAGGAAATACTGAAGGAGATTGACTAGAATAGCCTACCCTGTTTTACTGTCATGACGAGTGAATATTGTAGAAAAATTCCACACTAGAGTTAATAGGTCTACAGGTTTACAAAATTATGCTGTGGAGAGACAACAACCAATAAAACACAGACCTGCAACACGCTCAGAATCATACTTACAGACACCTGAATATTAAAAGTTGAGTTGAGGGCACCTTAAGCATTTTAAAAACCTAATCCTATATAACAACAAACTGCCAAAACGAAGAGAAACGCGGATATTAGCAATACATTTAAGAGGACTCTCTGAACGAATGACACACATCAGTTTAACACAGAAAGAATAAAGCAGTTACTTTTTGGCTTTGAATTCTCAGTTTATTTATTAACTTACATCATTGTCTTTTGAATAATCCATCGTGTCAGCGCGTTCGTGATCAGACATAGGTTATCAGTGTAATCAGTGCATACATTTCATTTTAATAAGACGTGATGAAATATGCGTGCATACACGCTTCTGGTTCATGTCTAGAGCACTAGAGCTTATGAAATATGTCCATAAAAAATTTTAACGCGCTCGCTCCGGTCTATATAAGTGCTATGATCCATGTGGTGAGGATTGTTAAACTCATCGCAGCGCTCCGTGCAGAAACCGCTCTCTCTCGCGCGCTGCGTGTAGTTTGAATTCTCAACTATAATCAAGGGCTGAATCCGACATAGCCCCCATAACCTCAAATATAGCATTATTTGGAGGGCACAGCACTTTGTAGTGGTGTCCGAAACCTTAGTGGACGTTATTGAGTGCACTCATTCTATCCCATTGCACCGCAGTAACGAGTGCACAGCCGATGTACACACAACGGTTGTCCGACTTCACGCACGTTTTCATTCACTCCTTCAAATAAAATGATAACGTATGGAATAGTGAATGAGAGTATAGGATACAGCCATAAGCTGTGCTGTAATGCGATCTCAACTGTGCTCTGACTGCTCTACAGTGCATCAATGAAATGGGTCCCCTCTCAAACAATGACGTGCTGCGCTGCGTTCCGAACGTTGTTTAAGCGACATATACCGGTATTGCGGTATCATCAAAATTCCTATCATAAAATAAATAAATACCGGTATTCGGTATGAACCGGTATACCGCCCAGCACTACTAGTTGTGCTGCTATTCATGTGCATTTTAACTCATAAATACATTCTTTCTGACATGACTTGAAAACACCATAACTGCCGAAGCTAAACCTTGACCCCCATTGGCCTGCCTCAACGGTGTACCATTGGTTGAACCAGAAGTTGACACGTCAGACCGCTATGCTTGAGCTATGTTTCGAACACGCCATAAAGCCAATGCCATCACACTCACCGGTAATTGGTTTTGCTAAATAACCGAACTCACTAGAGTGCACACTATTGGGAATGTTGCAGATTTTGAAAATGATTAAATATATTTTAGATGATGCTATGTCATTTTTTTAGATGGGGCTTTCTTTTTGTGCAATAGAAATGTGAGGTGATTTTTTTTTGCCTACAGTGCAAATGTAACAATGAGCAATTTGCAAATACAATGATTTAATTTGTAAATATTTAAGTTCCACGTAATGTATTTTTGTTGAATCCTCTGTTGATCTGTTATGATTAAATGTACAATTCAATTAACTGTATTTGAGTTATACTTGTTAAGTATAAAAGTTTACAGGAAATGTGTTTTGAGTTTAAAAAAAAATTATCAAGAAGTTTTATAATTATGACCTTTACCTCATCAATAATGTGCCCACATTTTGATATCAGGTAGGCTATTGTTTAATTAAATTCAAATGTATTTCTAGCATTTTCCACATTTTTGCATGTTTGCAAAACAGCTTTACATACAAGTAGTTATAAAAGTTATATGTAGGCTAATAATGACAAAATTAAAGAAAACAACATATAGTCAGTTGCAAATGGTGGAAGAAAATACCTGATCAGATGTTTTATTACTTTAGTGTATTCCTAATACACTCCAATGCACCTGTACTAATGCACTTTTCTTATTAATGGTCCTTAGTGGCAGATACAATTTGCACCTCAGTATTATAAGACAGTATTGAGTGTAAATTATTATATTTATTAAAATGATTGAATGGATACTACCTTATTGGGACAGTAAAGATACATTATTTACATGAATCATTCAGGGCAATGGAAAAACCAGTCACAACAAGAGCTGTACAGTCGCTCCAGTCCAGCGGGAGGCGGAAGTGCGTCATTTGTTGCTGTGTGAAACCGCGGGAGCAGTTCTGTTGGTAAATATATTCAGCCCTTGTGTGTTTTTATCGTGTTTTACATCAATTATGTGGTTTTACAGTATTATGTGTTTACAGTTTAAGAAGAAACGAGCAGAAATCTGAGAAATTCAGCAGCTGAAGGTCTTAAATGAAGGTATTATTATTATTTAAACGTTTTTGTAGTGTAAAAAGTCACATAACGTTTTATCATACCTTCGTGATTTGCTTTTATACCTTTTTGTATTAACTATTGTAAATACATGCATATAGACATAAAACAATGATGATGTAAACAAAGAATCAGTAACATTTGAGTATATGACAGTAATGAAGTTTGAATGTAGTCTTTCAACTGTTAAATAATAGTCATTAATATGAAATGTTTGTTTATTTGTAAATGTGAGTTTATTAATGTTTCGTGAAAATTAAATATGAAGACTGTCATTGAGATAAAATATGAGACTTGATAATTCAAATAGAGTCAAATTAAGGTAAGTCCATTGTTTTGAAAGTTTAAGAAATACTTAATCATATGCAAATAAGAGTAAAATTAAGGTAAGTCCATTGTTTTGAAAGTTTAAGAAATACTTAATCATATGCAAATAATCTTTTGCTTCTATTAATGTGTCTTGTAATAATGATGATGTGTTTTATTATTATAAAATATTTGACCATTCACTTTAATTTAAGCATTTATTGTGTGAAATTGATAAAGAAAAACTGTCAATGAGATGAAATTAGGTATTTGAAGAAAATAGAGTATAATTATGGTAAATCCATGTGTTTCAAAACAAAACACCATATCATATGCAAATAAGTCCATTACGAGTCTTGTAATGATGATGTGTTTGTCTTCAGATGTTGACCATGAAAGCGCAGATGGATGTGATCTGCTGTAAATCAGTAGGAACTGATCTGTCCATGCTGGATATTGAGGATTTCATCAGTGAAATCTGTCAGCTGAAGAAAGAGGTGGCGTCACTGGAGGCAAAGCTGAGAGAAAGAGGAGACAAACCCAACAGAGAGGTTTGAGCGGCTCATCATTTCATCCTTCAGCTCAATCAAACCAAAGTTTTGTTAGCTTCTCACTTCTTATGCACATCTCAAATTAAGCCAGCAGCAAAATATGCCATCAAATCCCCAATATAACCTCTCGAGATAACAGCTGAGTAATGAGGCTAATATCAACAGGTTGATCTTTATTTGTGTTTATCTGTGATGTGTTTGTCAGGATCTGGAGAAGGTTTCAGTGTGTGTGACTGATGGGACAGAAGCTCAGGATTCAGTCTGGAGATCCAGAGACACACAGGACTCAGAGGTGTAAAAAGTACTCAAAAATGTTACTCAAGTGAAAGTACAAGTACTGAGTGAAAATGTTACTTAATTAAAAGTAAAAGTATCTGGCCAGAATCATACTTGAGTAAAAGTAAAAAAGTACCATATTAAAATTGTACTTGAGTATTAAAAAAGTAAAAGTAACAGCAAGAAAGAAAACTAGAGATTCGTGTTTAAGCTTTTCATCTCTAAAAACATGAAGTGAATGAACCACATACAAGGTTTTACCCTGCTTTAGAACTGTTGTTTAATTAATAGTATTTAATTATCAAACTAGGCTATAAGACTTCTACATAATGGCCAGTATGCAACATGCTACTCAAAGTTGTAAAACCTCGGATTTAACTTAAAGGGATAGTTCACCCAAAAATGAAAATTCTGTCATCATTTACTCACCCTCAAGTTGTTCCAAACCTGTATGAGTTTCTTTGTTCTGCTGAACACAAAAGAAGATATTTTTAAGAATGTTTGTAACAAAGCCGATAGAGCAACCTTTGACTACCATAGTATTTATTTCCCTACTATGGTAGTCAATGGTTGCTCTCTCTGCTTGGTTACAAACATTCTTCACTCTATCTTCTTTTGTGTTAAGCAGAACAAAGAAACTCATACAGGTTTGGAACAACTTGAGGGTGAGTAAATGATTTCATTGGCTCATTTTCCAACTCCCAGTTAAACCGTTTTACTGTTTTCGAATCCATTCAGCCGATCTCCGGGTTTGGCGGTAGCACTTTTAGCATAGCTTATATATATTTTTCCTATTTAAAACTTGACTCTTCTGTAGTTACATTGTGTACTAAGACCGACGGAAAATTTAAAATTACGATTTTCTAGGCCGATATGGCTAGGAACTATACTCTGCGTAATAATCCGTACCATGGGTGCAGCGGCGCAATGATATTACGCAGCGCCTGAAAATAACTTCCATAAACATAACCAACGTGACAACCTGCTTGCACAGAGAACGTGCTGGGGACTATTTTCAGGCACTGCGTAATATCATTGCGCCGCTGCACTCGTGGTACGGCAGCAAAGTTCCTTGATTATTATGCAGAAATGAGAGTATAGTTCCTAGCCATATCGGCCTAGAAAATCACAACTTTTCCTTTTCCGTCGGTCTTAGTACACAATGTAACTACAGAAGAGTCAAGTTTTAAATAGGAAAAACATCGAAACTCTTTGGTCATTTTTGAGCGAGAGGCTAACGGTCTAATCAGATTCAATGATCTATGCTAAGCTATGCTAAAAATGCTACCGCCAGATCCAGAGATCGGCTGAATGGGTTTGAAAACGGTAAAACCCGGCTTAACTCTAGGGGAGTTGGAAAATGAGCCTATTTTCAAAAAAGTGGAGTGTTCCTTTTAAGCAGAAGCTGATTGCATTGGCAGAATAAATAACATTTAAATTAAACTGGGCATCAGTGCAATTCAATTGGTTTGGTAATAGCAAGGGAAAATAGAATGAAGTGATCTCCAAAAAATAAGTACTTTTTGATTGTAAATAAAATTGTAAGGAGTTTTTTTTTTTTTAAATGAAGTATTGATTTTTAATTGTACTCAAGTAAAGTAAAAATCCCCCAAAATAATACTTAAGTACAGTAATCAAGTAAAATTACTCAAGTACTTTACACCTCTGCACACAGGACTCGGAGGTCAGCCTCACTTTACAGTGTTATACTGACGCTCAGGATCATGGATCCGCTGATCAAACCTCTGACTGTAACGCTGGAGAACAGCAGATGCTGCAGACGCCACTGAAGATGTGCTCCATCAAACTGGTGGACTGCAGGAACCTGATAGAGAGCAGAGGAGACGAAACCACAATAGAGGAACAACAACACAACCATGAGGAGGAGGATGATGGAAACGATGATGATGAGGATGATGGGAACCATGAGGAGGAGGATGATGGGAACGATGATGATGAGGATGATGGAAACGATGATGATGAGGATGATGGGAATGATGGGACAGAAGCTCAGGATCATGGATCCGCTGATCAAACCTCTGACTGTAATGCTGGAGAACAGCAGATGCTGCTGAAGATGTGCTCCGTCAAACTGGAGGACTGCAGCAACCTGATAGAGAGCAGAGGAGACGAAACCACAGAAGACGAACAACAACACAGTCATGAGGAGGAGGAGGGGAATGATGAGGAGGATGATGAAGATCAGATTGAGGATGATGATCAGGGTGAGGATGAAGACCAGAATGATGGTGATGACTTTCTTCTTTCAGGTATCTAGTCTGGCTGTGACACTGGTTACATCACTTGCCCACCGTGACACCACCCCCTACCGTCGTTTTGATAGTAATACAAATAATTTAGTTCAGTTAGAGAACAGACACAACAATTAAAAACCGAACGTGTCTGCTCTATACAGCATGAGCCGAACGAGAGTCGCAGCAGGAGTCAGATTTAATCAGAGAATGAGGAGCTGACTGACAAGACGATGGCGGAAGATTTGGTTTCAAAGCGACATGTAAAAGCGCCTATTTAAAGGGTTAGTTCACCCAAAAATGAAAATTCTGTCATTAATTACTTACCCTCATGTCGTTCGACACCCGTAAGACCTCCGTTCATCTTCGGAACACAAATTAAGATATTTTAGTGTAAATCTGATGGCTCTGAAAGGCCTCCATTGGCACAATGCACGGTTCACTCTCAAGACCCTTAAAAGACACTAAAGACGTCGTTACAAAGTCCATCTCACTACAGTGGTTCTAAAATAACTTTATGAATCAGCAAGAATAGTTTTTGTGCGCAAAAAAACCCTAAATAACGACTTGTATAGTGATGACGATTTCAAAACATGGCATCATGAAGCTTTGAAGCGTTATGAATCAGTGAGTCGAATCAGCGGTTTGGATCGCCAAATTTCAGCAGTTTCATAACGCTTCGAAGCTTCATGAGGCCGTGTTTTGAAATCGTCATCACTATACATGTCGTTATTTAGGGTTTTTTTGCGCACAAAAACTATTCTCGCCGATTCATAAAGTTATTGTAGAACCACTGTAGTGAGATGGACTTTGTAACGACGTCTTTAGTGTCTTTTAAGGGTCTTGAGAGTGAACCGTGCCATTGTGCCAATGGAGGCCTTTCAGAGCCATCAGATTTCAACTAAAATATCTTCATTTGTGTTCCGAAGATGAACGGAGGTCTGACGGGTGTCGAACGACATGAGGGTAAGTAATTAATGACAGAATTTTTTTATTTTTGGGTGAACTTACCCTTTAAGGGAGTTTGTCATTGTACTGTTTTGTTGTTGTGTTTTTCACTAAGAAGAATAATGAACCCACCAGTCAAGCAATTGCTGCCCCCGAATTGGCGCTAATTAAGTGAGAGTAAAATGTGCACGGCGTTCATAATGGTGCATGTCCATTGGCACGGAGCAGAGCGAGTGTGTTCAGTTAATTCATATAAAAGCTCAACTTCCAAAGGAATTAATTGAAAGCACTATCTCTGCCTATGTCTTTTGACTGATCCTTCAGCTCTAGAATCTGTAATAAGGCTGTAACATAAAATGTGGAAAAAGTGAAGCGCTGTGAATAATTTCCGGATAGTACAGATAGTTTAGCTCTAGAAGTTATAGAAAAAAAGTTATTTTATGCGCATTTTGTTTCTTTCAGATGACAACGCTGGTTCATCTTCTGATGGTGAAACTGCCTCTACGTCCAAGGAGCAACAGGAACATTTATCGAGACGTCAGAGAAAACGCACAGAACCGAAAGACTTCACCTGCAAGATATGCAACATCAGCTTTCCTACCTCAGAAGAGAGGAGACTTCATGCAAAAGAGCACAGCGTGAAGAAAGAGTTTCATTGTGGTCCGTGCGGGAAGGATTTTAATTCCTCTGCTAGTTATTACCATCATAGGAAGACGCACAGTAGCGTAAAACCTTTCCAATGCAGCAAGTGCAACCAGTATTTCCGCACCAAAGGACATCTTTCAACTCATATGAGAAACCACAGGGAGAAAAAGCTGCACCAGTGCCCTCACTGCGAGATGAGCTTCACCCAGAGATCTAAACTGAGGAAACATCTACTCATACACACCAATGAGAGCCCGTACAAGTGTCCTCACTGTAAGAAGAGCATGAAATACGAAACCAGTTTGAAGAAACATCTACTCCTGCACAGCAATGAGAGGCCGTACAAGTGCAGTTCAGTGCAGTGAATGTCAACTCACTGGAAAACCCATGAGAGGATTCACACCGGAGAGAAACCGTACCTGTGCTCCGACTGCGGGAATAGTTTTGCTAGTTCATATTCGTTCAAAGTTCATCTGAGAGTTCACACAGGAGAAAGACCATATCCCTGTAGTTATTGTGGGAAGAGTTTTTATAAGATAAGTGACTTAAAAATACACGAGGACTCATACAGGAGAAAAACCTTTTAAATGCTCGAATTGTGAAAGGACTTTCACTCAATTGAGTGACCTGAAGATCCATGAGCTTCATGTTATTATTGTTAGGTTGTGTAAAAAAAAACACTTTGCATTGTTACAGTAACGTTACTTTATGGTTGTAAAAAGTAAACTTGAAACAGAAATGTCTCTAGAACATTGTTTACTGTGTTGGATGAAAATCTGTTTCTTTATGACACTTTAGATTCACTGTAATGTGTAGATCAGTGTCTGTTGTTAGATTAAAGTGTGTGTTTATGCGGTATTTAGTTACACTGAAAAACTTGTAAGTCACTTTGTTACACACAGCTGAAATGATCCATGGATACATACACTACAAATCAAGTACTAAATAACAGCTAAAAACGTTTTTCTCAAAAAGATACACAAATGTATTTTTTTTTAGATCCTACCATTCAGGGTAGGGGGAGGCACATAACAACAAAAACACTTCATATGCCAGTCAGACTCGATTCAGGTCTAATGGATCGGCTCTTGGCCATAATACAGAGAAATTTGAACCAACATTTATACTGCGAGTCTAAAGTCTGTGACTAAAGAATTTGAAGAGAGCTTTGAAATTTGGTCTGAAAACTACTCAGATACTGTGTTTTCCTTTTTAGTGCATTTTAGTTCAAGTACTGGTTTGGACAGCAGGCAAAAATCACTGTTTTCTACTCAAAGCTATATTCACATGTATGTTTTCAGTCAGTCAAGGCTGCATGTTGATTGTCTGTTACCCCAACAGTTTTCAGTGCTGCTCAATAAATCTTTCTTATTACAGTTGAAAATGCTTCCTGCTTAATAAAGTGTGGAAACTGACAACGTTTTTTTAATTAGGATTAAACAACAGAAACTTAAGAACAGCATTTATTTCACATTTACAGTTTTTGGAACATGTTTCTCCATTTAATTCGCGCCCATCCACAGAAACCCGCGAACACTCGATATATCGTCTTTATTTAATAATCACGTGAATATATGATTGTATATTCGTCTCTTGTCAACGTCTCTGAAATACAATGATGTTTAATAAGAGAAAATGGGTTTGGTGAAGCCTCTAGTCTTTTACTCCATCGCTCGTACTGTAGGAGGCGCTGTGACGCTATTTAGTCCACCGGTACAACCACTGAAGAAGAAATAAAGACGACTGGAGCACGGTGAGTTTCATCTGTTTTACATTATTTATGTTTTAGCTGTTTATTGTTGTTTTTGTCATCGTTTTTAATGAGCTCATGCAGCTTTTCCTCGTCCTCCTGCCTTATGAAAAATAACCATGGTTTTACTACAGTAACCATAACAAATGTCCTGTTGTTTTACTACAGTAGCCATGTTTTAACCATTGTATTTGTAGTGAACAATAGTTACTATACTAACCCAATGCTTAATGTTCAGTGCTGCTTTTAGTTTTCATGGTTTTGGGAGAAATTAGTAGACTCTATACAAGTTTTACTTGTAATAATGTATTGTAATATTTTATAATATTCCTGCTCTGTACTGGCTCAATACTAAACATAAACACCCTTAATAAATGTTACTTCTGAAATAAATGTTTCTAAATATTCTCAGATTTTTTTTTAGTTTAAATCACTCAGTCCATTATAAATGTGTCTTTTTATAGTAATGAGGATGTGTTTGTCTTCAGATGTTGACCATGAAAGCGCAGATGGATGTGATCTGCTGTAAATCAGTAGGAACTGATCTGTCCATGCTGGATATTGAGGATTTCATCAGTGAAATCTGTCAGCTGAAGAAAGAGGTGGCGTCACTGGAGGCAAAGCTGAGAGAAAGAGGAGACAAACCCAACAGAGAGGTTTGAGCGGCTCATCATTTCATCCTTCAGCTCAATCAAACCAAAGTTTTGTTAGCTTCTCACTTCTTATGCACATCTCAAATTAAGCCAGCAGCAAAATATGCCATCAAATCCCCAATATAACCTCTAGAGATAACAGCTGAGTAATGAGGCTAATATCAACAGGTTGATCTTTATTTGTGTTTATCTGTGATGTGTTTGTCAGGATCTGGAGAAGGTTTCAGTGTGTGTGACTGATGGGACAGAAGCTCAGGATTCAGTCTGGAGATCCAGAGACACACAGGACTCAGAGCTCAGCCTCACTTTACTGTGTTATACTGACGCTCAGGATCATGGATCCGCTGATCAAACCTCTGACTGTAATGCTGGAGAACAGCAGATGCTGCTGAAGATGTGCTCCGTCAAACTGGTGGACTGCAGGAACCTGATAGAGGGCAGAGGAGACGAAACCACAGCAGATGAACAACAACACAGTCATGAGGAGGAGGAGGAGGAGGAGGAGGAGGAGGATGGGAATGATGAGGTCTTCCTTCCTGCAGGTGTGTTTCTCTCATGTTGTTTGGTAGTTTCTCATGACTCTTGAACGTCATTCTTTGGTCATTCGGCAGAGACTCTGTAGGATCTCGTTCATATTGGCTGTTGGTCTCTGATGCTCCTGATCAGGTTCGACCTCAGATCATCTTAAATAATAGGGGAAATTATAGTAGGGCTGAGCAATTTGAGGGACGAAAATCTAATTACGTTAATGATAAAATAAGGTTTTCTCTCCGGTTACCTCTTCTGGATAGTACACGGAGACATAGTGTACCATGTATAGCATTCCTAGATTTTATGGGCAAGGTGCGTTACGATCTATTATTACCATTAATAGTCATGATCCCTCTGAAACAGTTGCTTCCTCTGCTTTCATTGATTAGTTTGAACTAGGGATGCCACAATTCTCAATATAATATTGAACCGTTCGGTACGGCATTCACGGTTCAATACGCGCTTGTGAATTGCGGATTTTCAGTTTTGCATTGAATTAATTATTTTTCTGCAAATTCTATAATTTTCCTCCATCCCAGTACTGAACAAAGCGACATACATTCACATCACACGTTAGTGGTAGAGTTATACTCACGGAACACTATAGTTATTCACAGTCACGAACGTTCATTATTTGCATGCGTTTTAAAGCCTTGACGGTTTCATTCGCGTGCGCGGTATTAACATGCGCCTTTCAGAGCGCGCGCACTAAACGCCTGTCAAACACGGGAATACTGGACTAAGTAGTCGTCTTACTGCGCTAATACTGTCAAATACACACAAGGTTAACATAAACACAGTCGATTATGTCTAAAGTTAAAGTAAAATCGCGTGTGTCTGTATATTAGATGCACGCAGGTCTTAAATTGACAGCAGTATTAATTTCTCGATGACAGAATTTTCATTTTTGAGTGAACTATCCATTTAATGTTAATACAACAACAAAAGACAAAGAGAAAATCACTCACTGCTCTTGCCTGAAAAACTAATACAGTAGGTTTAATAAGAATCAGTGTATATTTTATAGTGAAGTCTATGTAGTGTTTTATTTTTACATTTATTCATTTAATTTCATACTTAAATGCTGCTGTACAGCTCTGAGCTGCCAGTGTAAATCTTTATATATATTTATTTTATATTATACAATACACTAGGAATGTGTACAAGGTTTTTTTTTTTTAAAGTAAAGTTTAAAGTTTAAGCAAGGTTTTTCAATTATTTTAAGTAAAATAAAGAAAGACTATTGCAATAAAAAAGTATTTTTTCTCCTTAACCTCTTGCTGTTCCTGTCGCCTAAGAATAGAATAGCAAAAAACCGAACCGAAAATCGTGGTTAAAAACCGAGGTATGTATTGAACCGTAGACTAACTGTATTGTTGCATCCCTAGTTTGAACCAATATCACTGACAGAACTTATAGTCCAAAAGATGAAGCCTGATGGTGCGTTCACACCTGACGCGATTCGTGCGAGTGATTTACATGTTAAGTCAATGCAAAGACACGAATAGACATTCTGCGGTGCGATTCGCTCGACTGAGGCGCCGCAAATCGCCCCAGTTGAAAAATCTGAACTTTGGCGGATATTCACGCCGCGTGTTAACCAATCAGGAGCTTGCTCTAGTAGTGACAACAATGAGGAGAAAATCTGTATATTAATATCTGGTTCAGGCAATATGATTATCACTGTGATAAGATTAAATGTCATGAAACACAACGCAGTCTCTTTTTGTTAAATGTAAGTGTATGATCAATAATACAAAAGTATAAGTAAAAGGTATAATAAGCTCTACATGAAATAAAGCAAACAATTCACTCAAACATTCAAAGTCAGCGCTAGTTGGCCACAGCGGTAACGTAAAGTTATAGCCTAAAAATAAAAAAGTGATGAAACTTCACTTTGCCCTCAGCCTAAACGATTCGCCAGGGAACAAATTATAGATTCATGAGAGCAAAGATCGGCCGTTACATCTACACAAGACGAATTATAGCTGGAGACACCACAGAGACATCAGAGCCAGCGGCAGAAGGACTGGCCGAGGAAAGGTTGCCCTCGCCGGGGTTAATGAGCGCTGAGCTGATCCACTGGAGCTCACAACTCCACCAGATCACATGTTCAGATAGGTGCTCTCTTTATAAATAAACCACAGATTTGAGCTTTAAACAACTACATTATCGCCTGAAAAAGTCTTAAAACTACGTTTTGTCACACATTAACAGTAGTATTTTAACAAAAAAGACGTGTAAACACAGCCCATGTCAGCCATTTCACAACGAGACGAGCCGCTGGCAGAAGCCCCGCCCATGACGCAAATTCGCATCTGTTGTGAAGTGAATGTCACGCGCGAATTTCACGAGCGAATGAAGCGAGTAAACTCAAAATGTTCAAACGTCCAACTTCGTGTGAATTACTCACGTCATTCGCGTACAGTGTGAACGTTACATAACACCTCTTCTGCTGATGTTACTCACTCTCTGCTCTTTAGAGAGGTGCTGGATACTGTTGGCTCTAGTGTATTGACTAGGGCTGCACAATTAATCAAATTTTTTGGGGTTGGTGATTGGCACACATATCGATTTCGATCTTGATTCAGTATCAATTCATATGTAAATAGACATATAAGGAAAAATTATTTTGAAAAAATTTTTTTTGGGGGGGGTTAAATTATATTTGCTTGCATTCATTAATATTCACTTCTGTGTGCTTATATAAGAATCATTAAAAATATTAGGATTTAAGTTATTCGGTGCACGCGTGTAACCGAGTGCAATCTTTAACAGTTCACAGTCGGCTTGTTTCAAGCCCAGAACACACTTCAATCCGTGTTCCCACACGAGCATATTAATTATTCAGTCCATGTTATCGCGAAATTCAAACGATAAATAACGTTTTGATGCTCTATGTGGTGTGACTGATCAGTGATCACAGTTCAAGCGGCCGTGCGACGCGCACACGTGTGAATGCGATCATCTATGAAGGCGATCGATCATCTCTTCCTAAAGAATAAACATGAACGACCATCTGAAGGTATGCTGAGGATACATTACAACTTACTGTCACGTATGTGGTGTAAGCGCTAAATCAGTGTTTCAACGGCGGAAAGACGTCAATATAACTGCTGTAAACTAAACAATGTCATGTAACGTTAGCATCACATTTACCTCAGGCAGTCATTCAGTGTCCACAGAATTTTATTAATTAGAGTAATCAGCTCTTTCACTAAATATATGCTCTATATTAGCCTATATATTCATTATATTCTACTTTACCTGTTAGGGATGTCTTGATTATTTCATGCATGTTAAATAAACCTGTCATGAAAATGATAGACACTGTGTAAATTATTATATTTCAACAACGAATTGGAGAAAAAACTATTTTATAATTAGATTTAGAAGTTAATGCAAAAACTGCCTTATGTGAAGTTTACATGTTCGCGTATTATGTTATTTGAGTGTTGATTATTATACCTAAATTAAATAGCAACTGAATTTAGGCTAATAGTTTGAGCTCTGTTGTTAACCTTTAATATTAATGTGCAATTAAGGGCTCCCTATATAATTTACAGAAATATCTTCAATAAACTTTTAGATATAATTTAATTCATTCAAGGACAGGCACTTTTTTGTCTTCTTCAGTTAACCACTGTTAAATATAAAAATAAATAAAAAGCAATTTTGTAAATCTGCTGTACTGAACTCGTACCGAACCATGATTTCAAAACTGAGGTACGTACCGAACTGTCAGTTTTGTGTACTGTTAAGGCCCGGGTATACTTAACTTACCGCGCCCGGACGCGTCACGCGCGCAGCCCTGTCCGCGCGTCTTTCAAAGTATACTACACACAACGGATGCGCGCGGATGATCGCGGTCGACACATGCGCGGTAAAAAAAAAGTGTCTATGCTCTACCAGACATCGGAGGGCAGCACTGAGTCCTGTCATCAACGGGACATTCGCTGGGCATGATCGGAGAAGAACTGTAGTGCATCCAACATTGCAACATAGTTTGGAAGAAACACTGAAGAATCAAAAATTCTCTCTTTTTTTCAAGTATGTTGTTTTTAAACCGGTCTTTGCACACTCTTCTTCGACGGCTGAACACTGTGCTCAATACTGTGTTTATTGCCACCTAGTGGACTCTTCTGTACTGCTGGCGCATGCACTGTTGCACGCGGACCGTCCGTGCGGTCTGAAAATTTGGGCTGCGCGCGGACGGGGTGTGTGGCCGAAGTATATCCGGGCCTTTACACTCCTACTGTCAGTCTCAGTAATATTTAAAATATTAAATGTTTCATTCTCTTTCACGCTCAGAAATGTGTCATTTGCATATTAAAACCACAAAAAAATCAGGCCGGGGGCACGCCACCCCTCGCGACACTGTCACCTTTTTTACTCTGAGGAGTTTGCAGGTCCGAGTTATGATCTGCAATACTTTTTTGAGCAACTAGATGCATGTATAATTATTAAAGAGCCATTCAGGCACCTATAGTAGGTAAACCATGGCATTACAAATTAAATTATTATTTTTCCAGCCACAAAATGACTCTAATTTGCCTCTTTGCATTGGAATTCTCTATTTAAACCTTAATTACTACACTAATTGTAACATAAATAAGAAAAATATTAGAAGAAAAATATTTTAATTAATTAAATGGTCATTAATGGACCATACTTATTGCACAAATAGTAGGCCTATTTAGTACCAAAAGATCTAAAAATATTCAATAAATATTATTGAACTAAAATATAGAACATTTATTCAATTGAAAAATAGTTAAGGTGTGTATGGTCACATTTGACCTCCAATGAGTATGAGTGTGACCAATTAGTAAGGAAAGAGGGCTAAATACAAGAAAAACATTAACATTAATGCTAACAATGCTCTCTCCATTATAAAATGATACTGTAAATATGGTTGACGTAATAATCAATGCACACTTGCTGTACTGTTTACCAAAACTTGCTGCAAATACCTGTATAGTGAAGCTGTTGTGTATCCGCTTAAGCCATTCAAAAGTATTGACACAGCGCTAGAAGTATTGAGCGCTCCATTGGCTTGCTCAGTTGGGGACACTACATTTTCAACTAAATATCCAAATAAATCTAATTAGTTAACTAAATTAACCTTATAAACTAAATTACTGATCTGCCCACATTGTCACTGTATGATTGTTGAAATGAGTTGATGACATCACCGCTTTCTTCGGAGCGGCTGTAGAGCCAAATACAATTATGTTGCATTATTTTCCTGTTTAACACTGTGAAGCTGCTTTGAAACAATTGGCATTGTAGAAAGCGCTATATAAATAAAGTTGACTTGACTTAACTTAACATGAACCACGTGACCGCGCGCACCGCCGGGAGGTGAGAGCATGTCGCAACTCTGTTTTTCCACACCTCTGGCTTTAACTGTTATGCCACATTAGCGCCAAAATGCTATTTATTGTTTGAATTTTGTATTAAAATTTCAAAAGCTTAGACTTTGTTTCATATCAAAAGCAGGTTTGGCAATTTGAGAGCGAGAGACGCGCATGAGTGACAGAGAGATGGAGGGAGAGCGGGGGAAGGAAATGCAGCTTAACGAATACGCTGCGTGTTTTAAATAGCGTTAAAAAATAAATGAATAATTACATGCAATGTGTGGCGGCCAGTGTTGATTCTGTGGCGCACCGCCACATATTAGTCAATGTGTGGGAAACACTGATATTTGCTTCTTCATAGCCTAAGGCCGTGTGTCCACCAAATTGTTTTTATCCAGCTGAAAACACTAGGCGCTCTGCTGAAAACGTCTCGCTGTGGGCGATTTTATTTCAGTTGAGAATTGTTGCTTATGATATGGAATATCCGCGGAAGTCTTACTAGTATCTCATTTAATAGAGTTTGTTTCTGTATTGATTCTATATAAAATGCAGATACAATGTAAAGTATTTCCTTTTAAATTATTTTGTTCCATTATTATGCAGCTTGTTTTCATCTGTTGACGTTGTACAAGCAGAATGTAGCGGTTGGTCGATGTTGTTTTTGTCCCGCCCCTCCTCCACTGTGATTGGACGGCTGGGTGAAAGTGACAGTGCTGAGTGCTTTGTTTTACTCAAAGTTGAACATTCTTCAACTCTCGCCGAAGAGTAAAAAAACGCAGAGCTCTCAGCAATTGAGCGTGAAATACTCGTTCAGCGCCTCGTTACGCTCATGGCATTCTAAAAACGCGACGCTCCCATTGAAATCAATTGAATCCTCCAGCCACGTGAAAAAAACACTTTGGTGGACACACGGCCTAAGTGTTCCCTGCTCTGTCTAGAGCTTATATGGAAGAAGCCTGAGCTTTCATTTTGGGTTAAGCTGCGTTGGTTTGACATTGTGGAAAATAGAATAATAGAATCAAAATGTATTAGCATTTTTACCCGTTAGGGATGTGACAGTGAGAAAATGTTCCCTCACCGTCACATTACAATGCTTGTGCGGCAGTGAATGAATGATAGTGCGGCTGTGTGCGTTTTACTTTCGGTTTAGAATTAGCACCAATTCGGCTGCGGGTTGCTTGAATGGTGCTCATTCATTAGCCTATTGTTCTTAATGAGAAACACAACAACAACAAAAACAGTACAATGACAAACTCCCTTAAAGGGTAACTAAACCCTAAACCAACTTTTTTTAGTTAATGATCTGCAAGACTGGGGCTTTATTAATGCTGTTCATTGATTCGAGTAAATGTTTTGACATTTGGGTATAAAGTGTTTTAATTCTATAAAATCTGGTGTAAAACCGCCAAAGTGCTGCCCTCTTAAGGTTGAACGGTGGCTACTGCAGTTGAATTTTCCTATTGGATGTTGTGGGTCATCGTGACGTACGATGGTACTTCCAACGGCTCACTATCCACGCCCCTGGCAAGAGCTCACCGCGCCCTCAGAAATGTTTCCCCCAATCATATGATGAGAACGGCTTTACTCCAGTATGAACTGTCATGTTACATGAAGTAGAAACATTATGAATGAAACTCACTTGACACTTGCTTTAACATTGTATTGAAGAAAATACGGTTAAATAATGCAGTTGTCAGTACACGTCAGGATTTTCTTGCAATATTATTGCTGCCCGTCATGTGTACAGATAATTTTCATACATGAGACGCGCTTTCAAACCCTGACACGCAAGTGGTTGCCGCGGTAACGAACAACAATACCGTAACGTGCTGGCATATATAGTCTTTTATTTGAGGAAATCTGTTTATAATAGGCTATTAGGTCTGAACTTATTGGTGCTGCGCTGCTTATTGATTCAGTTCATTTGAATGAAAATACATCGTATGTATATCAGATATCTGATCTTTTTAGTGGTATTCAGTGTAAGGATTTGACTGTTCATAGATTAGGTCAGTTCTCTTGCGCTGCTGCTTCACCAGCATCGTCGGCACCGGGAGTTAACGCAGCTTGAGCCAGCGGCTCTCATTGATAAGGCTCTGGGTGAACCCTCCAAATCACCCTCTTCCACTTCAGGTGAAGGTGGGGGAGAATGACCGCTCTGTTGCAAAGCTACTGGCGTCACTCCAGTCATTCAACATCTTTGCGACCCGTGAGTCAGACAGCTGTCAATCAATCCGTCACTGCGGGTTTCAGGTGCACGCCCTCCACTCAGCCCCGCCCTCGGTTCATCCCCTCTGTCTCCACTGGGCTCTGCCCACTTTTCTAGCATTTTTCAAAAATTGCCAGTGGGAGGAGTTAAGCTCTGAGCTGGGGTTTAGTTACCCTTTAAATTGGCGCTTTTACATTTCGCTCCTCACTCTCGTGATGAATGAGATCTGACTCCCGTTCGGCTCACGCTTCACGCTCAGTTTTTATTTGTAGTGTCTGTTTTCTAACTGAACTAAATTATTTTATTACTATATAAAAATCCAAACGATGTTGGTTGGTGATGTTAACCGGTGTTATGCCTGAACACTGGGATCACAGACTATCGCAGCAAGCATATTACCCGTTATTATCAATCTAAACGAATCTACTGTGAAATATAGGAGCTTGTTACTGGGCTGTAACAGACCGGTGTGTTTTGTATCACTGGTGCAGTGTCTGTTCTCGAAGCATATAAGCCGCGTGAGGCGCGCCGCTTCTCCAGATTCCTGCCTTTATTAGAGAGAAGAATATGTTCAGCCCCCTCCCTCCGAAGCTTCAAATACTCAGTGTTGAGTATTTCCGAAGCTTCGAAGCTCAAAACATGGTATTCGAACCTGCCGAATGCTAAGGAGAAAATCCAATGCCACTTTGAGGGGAGCAAGCGAAATGTGATTATGCATTTCTGTTCAGCGAGTGACATTGGACATCACCCACACTTTCTTTTAGGGCTGGTCCATGTTTAAACATTCTTTCCAACATTTCTTATTTGTATATTCAAAAGATATTTAAAACAATCTCATAACATTATATCAGTCTATCTTGTTACACTGAGAACACTTGTATGGTCTTTCTCCTGTATGAATCCTCTTGTGTTTTTGTAAAGTATTATGTTTACTGAAACTTACGGTAAACTTCCCACAAACATTACTGTGAAATGTTTTTTCTCCAGTGTGAATCATCTGATGATCTCTGAAATTAAAATGTCTCAATCTCATAACAATTTTTCAGTGTAAGTTATTACACACGCGAGCAGCAGTGCAAGACATTCAAAATGGAGAAGAGGTTTTCAGTTAATTAATTAACGGAACATTTCGCCGCCTCACATCCATTAAATAGCAATACTCTTTGTGCTTTGTTGCTATTGGTATAAAACAATGTCTCAGATTTCAAATTACATCCATTTTATTGCGAAATTCAAAAACATAAATACCGCTTTGGCGCTGTGGCCTGAGATCACTTTGGCGCAGCTCAGCTCTAGAGAAGCAGCCACGCGCAGCGCATGTGAACGGATCTTCTCTTCCGTCTTAATACTTAATACCAGTTACAGTGCAAAATAAACATTAATGAACATCTGAACGTGTGTTAAAAGATTGAGTACAACTTACCGAAATCCGTATCATGTCACATGAAATCCCTCGATCAGTGTTTTAAACGCGGAAAGGCGTCAGTAAAACAGCTTGTAAACAATGTCATTTACCTCAGAAAAAAAACATATCCAGTGTCCAAATTCGTTAGTCAGCTAGAAAAATGTACTCTACTCTTCAATATTAATGCATGTTTGAATTAATCTGTTTAATGTAATTTGTGTTTGTACAAATCAGTTCATTTTTACCTTTAATATTATAATGGTAAATGGTTTTGCATTTATATAGCGCTTTTAACAGACCTACGGCCATCCAAAGCGCTTTACATTTTTGTCTCACATTCACCCATTCACACACTCATTCATACACCGACGGCGGTGTCTGCCATGCAAGGCTCCATTCAGCTCGTCGGGAGCAGCTGGGGTTAGGTGTCTTGCTCATGGACACCTCGACACTTGGTCAGGTGGAACCGGGGATCGAACCACCAACCTTCCAGTTTGTAGACAACCTACATGAACCACTGAACCACTGCCGCCCCATTATAGAACAACTGACTCCCATAGTTTACAGCATTAGTTGAGAGATTTGTTTTACATTCCAAAATATGCCATGTATTGTACCTGATATATATCTAAAATAATCTATATTGAACCAAGCCTTTCCAAAGTTTTTTTGTGACAATTTATTTATTCCATTTAACTCATTGTTTTTTAATGACAAAAACAAAATTGTTTTTCAGTTATCACAACTGTTTTAACACTGGTTATTCAATAAACAGATATTCCTGTTCAGTATTCGAACAGGAATGCTCAAATTTAATTCCAAATGTATCCATATCGTGATGCGTATCGTATTGTGACATTGTTGGTGATACAATGCCCTAGTAACAGCCCTATTCGATAAGTCTGACGTCACGTGGCAGCGTTTCCGGGTCCAAATGCTCTATCTCAGACCATGAGAAAAACAACAAACGGTGCTAATATACACACACACAATGTGGTGTAATACAAAAAAAAAAAATTATAATCATAACCTTTATCTCCATATCAAAATTCCAGATGTCCAGACAGTGATTCATCTTTTATAAATAGTTAAAATATTAATGTCTGTGACACTGTGAGCAAAGAGACTGTTGTGTAGACTGTAAGTTTTTAAAAATATTTAACTTTTTAAAATGTTTGATGTTTAATATGAATAAATAGCGCTCATAAACAGCTGTCGATGGCATTCTCAAGTGAAACGAGTTGAGGCTTGGACCCAGAAACGGCATTCCTTACATCACGACTTAGCAAGCGGATAGTTTCTTATTCTAATTTAATTTATTGATCAAATGTAAGAATATAAAATTAAAGCTGAAGCATAGCCTATATTTAATAAGATTATGGAAAAATGCTAGCCTGGATGCCAGCCGAACTTAGCTCCACCCACAACATTTGACGTTGGGAAGTTAGGTCTGGACTTGATCCACCAGCACCACATCCTCTTGCATCACTGTTTGAAGAATTCATCTTCCAGAATCTGGCAGTACGTTTTGGGTGTTCATTTTTTGTCCATCTCTGCAAAACGGATTTCAGGATGGACTAAAATGAATTCCCAAAACTTACTGCCAGATTCTGGAAGATGAATTTTGGTACTAGAGGATGTGGTGCTGGTCCTTCAAGAGTCATTCTCAACCTATCTGTCTATAAAGCTTATAAAAAACAGTCTTCATGTATTTTACAACACTTCAGCTTGTGATTCTTATTTAGTGGTGGTCATTTTTTAAGGATTCTTTACCTAACTGAAGTCTCTGAGATCCTGACACCTTGCACTTCTGGAGACTCCAGGTAGGTTGCAGCTCTGGAAAATGGTGGCGCTGGAGACTAAAGGGTTCCTGATGGTTTCACCCTTAATTCTTCACCTTAATTCTTTTGCAGTTAACAGGTGTCTTTTCTCCGCCAGATGTTTTTGTCAGACCCTGCTGACCCAACGAGCACTTCACTGTCCAATGGTCATGCCTTAAAGGGTTAGTTCACCCAAAAATGAAAATTCTGTCATTAATTACCTCATGTCGTTCGACACCCGTAAGACCTCTGTTCATCTTCAGAACACAAATGAAGATATTTTTGTTGAAAGCTGATGGCTGAGAAAGGCTTCAGATAGGCCTCCATTGGCATTCAGTACATTTACACTCACAAGACCCATAAAAGACACTTAAAACGCCGTTACAAAGTCCATCTCACCACAGTGACTCTACAATAATTTTACGATGCGACGACAACAGTTTTTGTGCGCAAAAAAAAATCAAAATAACGACTTTATTCAACCTCTTCTTGTCTTCCGTGTGTGCCTCGACGACGCATGCACGAGAATATGACGTAGCGCCGGGGTTTCTCAGCATCAGCTTTCAACAAAAATATCTTCATTTGTGTTCCGAATATGAACGGAGGTCTTACGGGTGTCGAACGACATGAGGGTGAGTAATTAATGACAGAATTTTCATTTTTGGGTGAACTAACCCTTTAAAGCTACACTATGTAACTTTTCCGTCCACTAGAGGTCGCTGTTCAAAACAAAGGCGTAGTTTGATGACGCCACGTTTGAGCGCAGAATCTCGGGACATGTGGTCTTCATCTCACAGCCGGTGGGAAACAGTCAGGATAGGACTCGGGCAGAAATCATGTTCATGGATGCGATTATTAACATTACTGTAGTCTGAAGCAGAGCAGGAGCGAATGTTGTGGAGCTGAGCAAGGCCGCAGGAGCGATTGAAGAGCGGGACTGTTATTATGGCATAGTCGCTGGCGGGACTTTTATTATGACACGGTTGCCGGCGGCACTTCCTCTTCTCCAGTGCTGAGTGTGAGGTAACGCAGCTCTGTTTATCGTTTAAGATATATCTGAGTGTGTTGAAAAGGAAGTTATGACGTTCGCTCGGCGGCTGCTATGACACTTGTTCACACTGCAGTGAGAGTAAAGCGTTTCACTGAATAAAACCGGAGACCGAGGGTGACGCAGATATGACGCAATCGACAGGCGACTCCCTCACACGCATAACTCACACGTCCCGGCTCCTTGGTTAAAATAGCAATTTTCTCACGATTTACAAATAGTTGAAAACATTTGGGATATTCTAAGTACTCAACTGAACAAAATATATAACACTGGCCTAGTGATTTCTGGATGTTTTACTGCAAAAATCCTACATAGTTCACCTTTAACTGCAATGTCTAGTATTGCATTAGTATTGCATCCTTCTCATGGGCATTTAATAATTTTTGACTTTTCAGTCTGAGTTAAATCTCTTTTTTGGCTCAATTTATCTGTAAAGGAAAACATGCCTAATAATTCTGCACACCTGAATATAAGGTGTTTTTCATTTCCAGCCTTCATGAACAATTATATATCACTTATACATTATTATATACTAAATTAATAGTAGTTATTAGGATTACTGTGGTTTGGAATTGGTCAAATGTGCCTGGAAATAAAATATGATCAGAAAATCAACGTGCCTAATAATTCTAATAATTCTGCACACAGTATGTGTGTATATATATATATATATATATATATATATACATACACACACACACACACACACACACACACACACACACACACATACACATATATGTGTATATATATATATATATGTGTGTGTGTGTATATGTGTGTGTATATATATATATATATATATATATATATATATATATATATATATATATATATATATATATATATATATATATATATATATACACGTTGTTTCGTTTTTTCGGCCAAGTGTTTTTTTCGGTTTCGGCCCAGAATTTTCATTTCGGTGCATCACTAATTGTTAGTATGATTTTTACATCACAAAATCTCATAATTTAGAAATAAAAGGCATTTTTTCTATACTGATATTAGCCCTCTGGCTTGAATACTCTGTTTTAAGAGGCGTGTCTGCTGTGAGACTTCAGTGAAAACGCCCACTGTTATGATTGGCTGACATCTTTACATTTGAAATGAGTATTAGATTATGTGGCGGAGGGGGCGTGGTTTAGCGAGATCTGCAAACACTGCAAGAGAGAGAGAGACTAGGCACTCGTGGACCAGAGAGACGCAGAGCTGGGGAAAGATAGCAGAGAAAGTTATATATTACACTATAGTTATATTGAGTTATTGAGAGTGCTGTGAGGGCAAGTTTATTTTGTTTGTATCTGAGAGTTCTGAATAAACACGAGTCCCAGTCACGTGATTTGGTCTTCTTCCTCCTTATTCTACGAACTTTGTAACGTGAAACCCCTCTCGAATACTTTTATTATGTGTTTTTTTTTTTTTTTTATATATATACCATTACAGCTGTCGAGAAAGTGTTGATTATAGCATTTTTTTTTTAAATCTTTTCCCATCACATGAACGGCTGCAGTGATGAGCATTGAGTACACAGACAGTCTGTTGATCGCGTGAATGCAGTGATCTTGTCATTGCAATACTATTTCTCTCACAAAATGCTTTCACCACCACTAACAGCAAACACGACATACAGTAAGAGCTTCGTTGTGCAGCATAACAGCGTCATTCATTATAACGGCAGTTTGGGCAACTGTGCAGATACACTCGCGATGTGTGATTGACAGCTCCGAACATTTATAAAGAGTGTTCTTTGATCGCTCTCTGTAGTTTAATCATTTAAATAACAGATTTGTTTCATGTTACTAAGGGTGCGTTCACACCTGTCATGTTTGGTTGGATTAAAACGAACCCTGGTGCGATTGCTGGGTTAGTGCGGTTCATTTGAACATATATGAACGCTGCCATACGAACCCTGGAGCGCACCAAACAAGCGGGCCGAGTCCACTAAAAAGATGGGTCTCGGTCCGCTTCCAAACCAACTCTGGTGCGGTTCGATTGATATATGAACGCAACACGGACCAAAGACATGTAAATGAACCAAAAACAGGACGTGATGTCACAAGATGTGACGCTACAAGTCAGCTGATTTGACAATGCGGAAAGATCGGTGTATCCAAAATGAGTAGAGGGAAAACGTGGAGCAACGAGGAGGTAAAGTGCCTCATCAATAAATGCAGATCTGCGTTTCTGCACACAATGGAGGAAATCCTGCTGCTGTTTTGAATGTTTTGAACATTTTATGAGCTCTTTGTGAGCTCTCAGCTGGTAAAAATAAAACCATATGTACGCGCATAAAATGACCACGTTTAATCCAGCACACAGCATTGTTTTGAATGTTCGTAAGCAAGCTCCGTCGCGAAATATACGTCATAAAACCCGACCAATCGGGTTGTGACCATATCCCTATGCCTTTGGTTCGGTAACTTTAGGTTCGCTGTTAAAAATGCCAGTGTGAGCGCTAAGCGGACTAGGACTATATGTTTTGTTTTTGTTTTTAACTGTCAACAGGCTGCGCTCCAGACTAACCCACATCACTTAGACATGTTACTTAAAAAACAATCAAAACAAAAAAAACATACAAGGTGTGGATTGAGGTATTACTATTTTTATTTTACAAAAAAAAAAAAAAACGATTCCGGTTCTTCAAAACTTACGGATTCAATGTATTTTCGTTTTGTCATCTTAATTTGGTAATTATTTAAGTGAAAAGGTTTATTTAGTGTAGGCCTATTTATTTTATTATTTTTTTATTTAAATTTTATCTGATCTATATGCGGCTGTTTTTTTTTCTCGACACCGCTCACCTTTGAGGTACCCTAGGCACCCTGTTAGGACCTATTTTATTTTGTATATGATCCCTTTGAAGAGCATAAGGAAAATAATATTCCTTATTTGTTTTTAAACTTTAAATGGTGTAGCCCCATCTTATCTGCCCGAACCTCTTAGCTACCAACAATCTTCTTGGACTCTCAGATCCTCTGATAAACTTTCTCTTGCATATGCTACGCTCTCACCTACAGTTTAAGGGCGATCATACTTTTCTGTAGCTGATATACAGATTCTGAATTTACATATGGGAAGTAAATGATTCACTCACTCTATTTTTTATTACCCTTTTTTTCCTTTCAGATGAGAGCAGCGGTTCATCTTCTGATGTAGAAACAGTCTCAACATCAAAAGATCAGCCGACGGTCAAGATATTTTCTTGCACCACCTGTGGGAAAACATTGAGCTCAAAGGGAAACTTAGCAAGACATGAGATAACGCACACTAAACAGAAAGACTTTATCTGCAAGAGCTGCGGCCGCAGCTTTCCTACCTCAGAGGAGAGGAGACTTCATGCAAAAGAGCACAAAGTGACAGAGCTTGACTGCAAACAGTGCGGGAAGGACTTTTTGAATTCTTCAGGTCTAAAAAATCATATAAAGTCACACGTTGAAAAGACTTTCCACTGCACCGAGTGCAACAAGTATTTCCGAACCAAAGAGAATCTTGATTCTCATAAGCAAATCCACATGGGCGATGCGCTCCACTGCACCGAGTGCAACAAGTATTTCAGCACCAAAGGAAATCTTGATGCTCATAAGCGAATCCACACGGGTGAAAGGCCGTACAAGTGCCCTCACTGCGAGAGAACATTCAACCACGCATCCCATCTGAAGAAACATGTGCGTTTGCACACCAATGAGAGACCGCACCAGTGCAGCGATTGTGGGAAAACCTTTACAAACACAAGCTGTCTAAAGTCACACCAAAGAATACACACTGGGGAGAAACCGTATCAGTGCAAACACTGTGATAAACGATTCCGTCAAAAACCTAATTTGATTTGTCATGAGAGGACACACACTGGAGAGAAACCTTACCTGTGTTCTGTCTGCGGGAAGAGCTTTGCTCTTCAGTTCCATTTCAGAGATCATCATATGATTCACACTGGAGAAAAACCATTTCACTGTAGCGTTTGTGGGAAGAGTTTCCGTAAGCAGAGTACCTTACAAAAGCATCAGAGGATTCATACAGGAGAAAGACCATACAAGTGCTCACACTGTGACAAGACATTTGCTCGATTAGATGTCCAGAAGACTCATGAGCGAGTTCATACAGGAGAGAAACCTTACCGCTGCTCCATCTGCGGCGAGAAATTCGCTTATTTAGGTAGTTTTCAGACCCACCAGAAGAAACACGCTAAAGATCAAACTGCTCCAGAATCATCATAATGTCTTCTCATGCCTTTTCATATTTAGTCTAGCATCGCTGGATCATTTCACTGTTTGTACAGTATTACACAAATTTTTCTCATAATCTTTGGAAACATTTAAATTATTTGAGTAAAATTGTATGAACTAACTAACAAACTAACTGTCAATGGAATTATTGAATGAGTATTCTCATAGTTGTCCTGATGGCGATGTCAAAATATCGTATTATATATTCCACAGAATAAATCATACATGTTTGGTGAGTAAATGATGGAAGAATGTCAATTTTGGGTGAACTGTCCCTTTAATGTGTGTTGCATTACTTGAGAATGTGATGTCTTGCGCCACTAGAGGGAGATGTTCATCAAACACTGACATCAACTCGCTCTGGACTCACATTTGACTGGATTATTCTGTGGAAGGTGTCAGTCATTCTCATGTCTGTCAGGTAAACTCAGGTCTTCTGAGGGCTTTTTATATTCAGTTATTCATACTCTTAATAGCTGGCCATTTTTTGTTTGGTCTGTGTGCGATGGTAATCAGCTTTGGTTTTTTGTTTGTATTATATTTTTTTGCATTTAATAAATAGCAGCAGGTTCGCTACAGACTATAAGACGCTAAGTATCGTTCATAAATCCCATAACATTTGTTGGATTTGCGGTTTGATTTGTCATTTGTTACTTGTGCAGGCCAAGAGCGCACACTTGTTGTTGGGTTAATTTGTGGACAAACATTTTTATTATCATTTTTACTGTATAAACGTCATTATTTTTATCCTGCACCTGTTTAAGGCCAGTGCTTTGGTTTAGGTTCACCTGAGGCCCGTTTCAATAAGGAGGTTCAACCAACTCTGAGTTTAAACCTGAACTCTGAGTTGACTTACTCTGAGATGGGAAACTCTGAGTTTTGGTTTCAGAACAGCTGAATTGAGGTAGTTCAATCAACTCTGAGTAGACTGACTCTCAGTTAAGCACATGCATTCCAACTATGAAAAGCCACGATCAATGGAGCTCCGAAATTACGATTCACCATGGCAACAGCACCCAACAAAAAGACGTTTGCATACTTCCGGGTCAATATGTAAGTTTAATTCTTAATTATTTTAATTAAGTTTAATTTTTATGGTATCCAAAAGGCAAAAAAAGAATGTGGCAGCAGATAAAAATGAAAAATAAAAACATAATTCAATCAGGTAAAGCTCTAAGCATAAAATGTTCATGGGTGTAGGTTTAATGACTTTACAAACATTTGACATATTAAATAAATATCATTCAATGTCCAGTGTTTAGCAGCTTTTCCCCCATAGACCCTTTTCATAGTGATGACGCATTTTAATTTTCATCCATATCGTAAATCCTGCAAAGTTTTTTGTATTTTATTTTTTAAATGTATGTACATTTATAACACTAATACTTTGTATTATATTACTTTTGCATCAAATTACAAAAAACAAGTTACCGCTGCTGTGAGGGTGTTTCTAATAAAACGTCTATGGGAGTGATGGTGAAAAATATATTTTTCTCTTTTCACTTCCGTTATCAATCTCACTCTATTTTTTCCCTCTTTTTGAAAGTTGTGAAATCACTATTGAGGAGTCTTTCTTTTGCTATTTGAGCAAATGGGGACACAAATATATATTTAATGTATTCTCTTATTCACCGCTATAAAAGTTAACCCAACTATGACGACTTCAACTTCAAAGAAACCCGGAAATGTGTAAAGGGTCTATGCTCTTTTCACATAATGTATTTAACAGCTGTGGTGGTGGTTATGGCATATATCTCGTACTACCATCTGGCAGCATCCTTCCATCCCATACAGTAATCTGTTTTCAGAAAGTGTGATGATGGGAATATGAGCATCATCTATGCGTCCAACCACTGGAAATCCTAAAGGAAATTCTAATTATTAGGGTTACTCAAGTGAAGGTTTATCAAGTGAACGTCAGGATCCTATAAAAGGACATGCCCTTTTTGTCAGTTCGACAGTGTCCTCATGATGAAAATATGACCAATGAATGAATGTTCCTGCACTGCAAAAAATGCTTTTCTTACTATGTATTTTTGTCAAGTGGCAGATAATTTAATTTGTATTAAGTAAACTTCGCTTACTTTAGATTTAGTTTAAATTTATAATTTTTTGATATTTGTACTTGAAATACGACCAAAATACTCAGTCAGAAAAGCATTTGTTGCGTTTGAATGAATTAATATTTAAACACTGCTGGCGCTTTAAAAAGGGGAGGAGACTAAAAGAAACTCTGGGTTTACCAAAGTAAACCTGCTCCTGACCAGGTTAGGTTCACAGAGTATGTTTACCCTGGTAACTGACTCTGAGTATAAGTTACCTCTCTTTTAGAAACGGGCTTGACTTACCCTGCTTTTTCAGGTTTGACATGCATCCCATTCTGAAACCGAAAACCCAGAGGTTCCCTTATTTCAGGGTTAACATACTCAGAGTTTTCACTTAACCTCCTTTCTGAAACAGGCCCCTGAACCATGTGTTTGATATCAGACTTCAGGAGCTCTTGGTGTTTCACATGACGTCTGTCTGAGCCATATCAATTTTTCACCTGTTTTTGTTCATTTGTTTTAATGTTTTTGAATTGTAAAAAAATCAAGAATAAATGCTATTTATATATATTCATTGCTTTTAAGTTTTTTTATGTCAAGTATGTGAAGTTGTCGTTTTCATTTTAATTTCATTCACCTGAACAAAACATTTTATCCAACCAGTGCCTCGCTGTTTTTCCTTCTTTCAGTTATCAGCTAAATCAGGATGGATGGTTCACTGGGGAATGCTGGAAGCAGAACATTTATGGCAAACTTTGGTCTGTTATGTTATGTTTTATTGTCGTCTTTTCCCAGAGTGTCCGATAAGTCATTTAGTTCACCTGGTGTTCTTCAATCATCTCATTAGTCCCCTTGTTTACTTCTGGTATAAGTACTGTTCAGTTCCGCACACGGCACTGACATCTTTGGACCGAGTCTGCGCAGTAGCGATCTCGGGACCGGAGTTGCGCAGTAGAAGAGCAGGAAGTAGAGGCGCGATTATCAAAAGCCCGCCCACACTCTCACAGATGCAGAACAATTCATTATGTTGGTGTGAAATAAACAGTTCTAGAAATGTAGAAATTAAAGCTAAAGCCCCAATCTCCTCCCCAAAATCCCGAAAAAAGTCAGTTAGTGCCTCAGTGATAACTTCACTCAGAGAAGCCGTCAATCATGACGTCACACCCCCTGTTTTTATAGCATAAAATAACTAACTAACACATAAACTTATTTAAAAAACGAACACTTGAAATGAAATCATCGTAATAAAAACTGCCTAAAATGACAGAAACCATCTTTAGGAAACAATTATTTGAAGTGTAATTGAATTGTTTACTGTGTCTCGCGTCCATTCTAATACATGGAGGGGTGGGGTTTAGTAGCTATACTGGGACCGACCACCGGGAGGGCGAACGAGGCACGGAAGCTTCAGTTTCTGACAGGAGCACTACAGGCTTGCTCCAACCTCAGTACCCTGTCAACCTGTCAGTTCCTTCCTCCCGCGGCTCCCCCAGGAACCTTCAGCCTTATGACTTCATCGGGCTCCCTCGTCCCACTACGCCTTGGTCAAATGTCTTCCTGCCTGCACCTTTGGTTCTGTCTGGCTCCGCCTTCCTCCTCCGTCCCACTGGCTCCACCTCAGTCTTCAGATTCCCGTGTTCCACCTCGGAATGCTCGTTGCTGCAACTCCCCTTCGATCTCCAGTGCCAGCAATGTCGCATGGGCTCTTCGGCTCCACCTGGGTCTCCATCTCCAGTGGCGTCTCCGTCGGCCACCCCCTAGTCTCCACCCACCTTCGACTCCACCCTGGGGCCTCGTTATGGCTGGACCAACATCTGGCTTCTCCTGCTCTGGGCTCCCCCTTGGCCAGTAAATTCACCAGTAAAATTAAAATCGTGCCACTTAATGATAAAATGATAAAATAAAATTTGTCTGAAATCACGATCCAGGGAAGTCTTGTTTACAACTGAAACTGATACTTCAGAGAGCTGTGAAACATGAGCTCTAAAATACAGTATTTATTCAGTAAAATCATATTCATTTATCATTGAACAAAGACTTTCAAAGTTAATTTGATAAACAAATTTAAAGATTATAATGAGGCAGCCTACTTCCTTTTATCATGTATGTACACTTTCCGGTTCATCTTCATCCACATTGGTCAAGTCAAATCAAGTCAACCTTATTTATATAGCGCTTTTAACAATGCAGGTTTTTTCAAAGCAGCTTTACAGTGTTAAACAGGAAAATGCAACATAATTTTATTCAGCCGTATTGGCATTCTGGAGAAAACGGTGATGTCATCAGTTCATTTCAATTATCATACAGTGACAGTGTGGGCTTTAGATCAGTAATTTAGTTTAATAATTAGATTTATTTGGATATTTAGTTAAAAAAATGTAGTGCCCCCAAAATTGGTCTTCCTCAACATCCCATAATATGTTTATCTTGCGTATGTAAATATTTTGTTTAATTGAGAACATCTTATCTGACTCCCTAGCCTAGACTCTTCCCAGTCCTACTGACCTTGACTACAGAAAGAAGCATTATTCGCTCGTTGTTTCTCACAGCATTTGCATATTAAACTTGAAACGAGAGCTACAAAATGAACAATATATATTTGAGTCAATATATCTGAGTTTTCTACCAAGGGTGTGATGGGATGAGTGGGCCAGTGCTCAGTAGTTATCTGTGGCCTTGCATTTGAGTGCCTCGGATAACTTACAATATCTCCATGCAATTCAGTCCAAATCTAACCCTTACATGTACGGCATGACTTCAGTTGGGCAGCGACCTGCTTGAAATCTTCAGTTCGTCCCCTTTCGTTCTTAAGCAGTTAACATTCAATCACTGTGACATACTTCCCTTTTCTCTACTCTCTGGGCCGGCAAAGTATAGATCAGGTAAGATGTTCTCTGAGTCAACACAACAAGCAAGCAAACCACTACTAAATCAAAACAAATGGCACAGCCAACAAACACTCCAAGCTCACGTCCTCTTCCTTTCCACCAGGTGTCTTTTATCTTGAAGCACAGTTGATGATTGGTTGTTTCTTGAGATCAGTCATCATGATGGTCACGGTAATTGACCAATCACAGCACCTACAACTCAGAGACATCAGAGAACAGGAAAACAGGAAGAAAAAATAGTAAAGGGGAGAAACACAGCAACCGATAAAAAAGGGGTGGGGAAACCAATTCAAACACGTAACAGTGGTGAAGGGTCACAAATCACATTGTAAATGAGTCACTGTTGACTTGGGATCACCAGAGATGAAAATTAATACTGGGCCTGTTTTTTTTGTTTTCTCAGGGTTGATGGCTTAAAGGTTGAGAGAATGCAGAAAAACTGGTTTCATGTATGAGATGGTCGTGGCTTAGCAGGAACCTGGGAGGAAAAATACTGCCACAGTCTCAAATGAGTGTTCTGTTCAACGAGACATGATTTAACCTCTACAAATTCAAGGTAAGTTAATAAATACTAGATCTTGGAATGTCGACTCTCTCTCGTGTTCATTGATCTGTTTATCATAATTCATTAGTAAGCAGCTGTTTGGAAACACATTTATATGTTTTATGCTTTTTACGGTCTGCATACGACATGCATGAACAAAGTCTGATGAATTGGCAGCACAATGTGTACTGAACATTTTCTCTTCCAATTAATCCATTAGTTATTAATCTTTAAACTGTAAGTGAGCAACTCCTGTTGATGCGTGGGAATGCTCAATAATAGCTTTCGCCAGGTTTAGAGATCTTCTTAGACCTTCTGTTTGACAGCGTTAATGGGAATCTTAAATTCAAACATAATTTAATGGATTTTTATTTATAATTAAAAAAAAAAGGTTGTTGGGGAATTGTCTTTTTTATTTACACTTTTCAGAAATATTGCTGTTCAGTGCAAACTTTTCTTAGATTGAATTTGATACTGAAAATATAAATAAGCTAGTTATTTTACCAGCTGTCCCAGCAAGAACATATTCATGAAATGTTTCTAAGTGTTTTTTTTTAGTTCAAAGTATTATGTTGGTTTGTTTGGGTGACTAGTTTTTCCGCCATGTCAAGTTTTCTTGAGATAAAAAAGGGTTGTTGAACCAAAGGTCACCACCTTTTCTTCTGAATCTGTGATCCAGATTGTTTCAGATGTTTTTGGTAACCTGCCAGTGAAGCTCTGATGGAATGAGGATGAAGCTTGTGAGATTCAGAACAGTACATTGCGCATCCTCATACAATGTCTATGTTTATGGGGGAAGTCGGAAAGCAAAAAGCTGCACAGAAAAGTGAAGTATGACCAGTGTTTATATCCAGCCAATTTCCTAATCGTTCACGGACAGCTAACTGATATCCCTTTCAATAACTTGCAAAATGTTGAAATGACCCAGTCAAACTAAGGTTTCCAATATTGCAGTATTACTGCATAAATATATTCTGAATATATTTATTGCCAGTCACTGCCAGCAGCCCTATCACCCTGTAGTCCAAGACTGGTTTCCCACTGAAGCTAAGCAGGGCTGAGCCTGGTCAGTACCTGGAGGGGAGACCTCCTGGGAAAACTGCTGGAAGAGGTGTTAGTGAGGCCAGCAGGGGGTGCTTACTCTGTGGTCTGTGTGGGTCCTAATGCCCCAGTGATGGGGACACTATACTGTAACAAGCACCGTCCTTTGGATTAGACGTTAACCCGAGGTCCTGACTCTCTGTGGTAATTAAAAATCCCACCTCTTCAAAGAGCTCTCGGTTTGGTTTGACTTGTTTGGTGCGCACCCGAGTGCAATTGCTGCTTTCACACCTGACCAAACGAACCGCACCAAAGGGGAAAACGAACTCTAGTACAATTCAACCAAACTAAATGAGGCAAGTGTGAAAGCACCCTTAGTCAAAATTAAAAGAAATATTTTAGACCTGCTTTACAGCAGAATTGAACCCTGTTTGGATCATTGAATCATTATTTTCCTATTAGTCACCGTATTGTATAAAGGTGACTTTACTTGATTTACTGTAGTGCAACTTCAGAAATGTCCAGTTTAACACATTTTTACTAAAATTTTGACGTATAAAAATAAAATAACTATATTTTCTGTTTGTCCAGGAGAAGTGAGTGATGAATGATGGCATCTGTTCCAGAGCAGCTTCTGGAAACACTGGGTGCTCTAGATAAAGAAAAACTGAAGAGGTTTATTTGGCACCTAAAGCATCATGGCTATGCTTCAAATGCTGATCTGGAGAATGCAGATGTCCTCAACCTAGTGGACAACATGGTGGTGCGATGTGGACCCAATGGAGCCGTGAAGATCACGGTGGACTTCCTGAGGAAGATGAAGCAGAACCATCTTGCTGAACAGTTAGAGAACAAATACAAAGGTAACGCAGTGGTAAAGTAACTCTGAATCAGTGTTAAAGTTAACAAGATAAATTAAGTGATTAATTAAGTGATGGCCATTAGTGGTGATACCTGATGATAATGAGCAGAATCACTGAAGGAAAGAGAAACACAAGAATTACAACTGACTTCAGGCACCGCCTTAGATGGAAACAACTGAAGATAAAAGACGACATTAAATCTCTGAAGATTTCAGCCAAGGAGGATTAAACAACTCCACAAACCGCATTAACAGCTTCACACATTACTACCCTGACTGACTTTATTTCTGTCAGACGTCTACAGATCATATTGAGAATTAACAGAGGTTTAGATGTTTTATTGAAAATATTTGGTTACCATTATGGTGATCAGCTTTAGTAGGGCAGTTCGTCAATTGACTTTTTATGTGAGTTGGTGGTTTTTATAACAGTGTTTGCCAAAACACATAATTTGTTACAAAGGAAGACAGAAACAAAGACGATCAAGTTATATAGTTTTTATCATCATAAGGTAGAATGATTCCCTAATCTCATCACTTAAGGTTTGTATATCATTGCAAGATGTAATCACATATCTTAAGTACATCTCTCTTTCTCTGAAAAAACATTCCAGTGCTGATCAGCAGATGCCGTGACACTGCAGTCAGTGTTGTTGTGAAAGCTGATGCAGGTGCAAGTGTAAATGCTCCTGTTCTCACAGGAAACACTTTCACAGGCCCAGTAAACATCACTGTAAATTCCCCAGAACACGGTATGTTTACATCCCTATGACTGTGCTAATGATATGTAAAGACACTTATTGAAGTTAATGTTATGATTTTATTTTAATTAGTCATTATTAGTGTTATAATTTCTCACTTAATACTTATTTCTCCTCACAGAGCAGCAAAAATCCGCAGAGAGGGCAAATGCCCAAAGAGAAAAACAAGGTGAACCAACATCAGACTCAGTCATCCCACATACCCATCATACTGATTTTTCCTGTTTAGTTTTGTAATGGTGCCTGAGATTAAATTCTTTGTCCTCAACAAAAAAACTCATGTGACTGTGCCTCAGCAGAGGCTGTGATTGGGTAACTGGCCTAACCAGTGGACCAGTGGCATCGCAGCATCTCAAATGTTGGCTCTGAAACGCCGGAGTCAAAGTCTGTGATCAGAATGATTTGGTTTAATTCCCTCCAGAAGTGTCTCACACGATTGAGTTCCCAAATACCAGCATCCCAATGCAATAGAACATGATAGCGTTTATTGTGTTTCGTCTGACGCTCTGAGACGACACACATTTATGATGGAGGAAAAAGAGCCCAATTGCAGAAACGTACAGTTTTATTACTGATATTTTGCACCAGTTTCCAAGGAAGTGACAAACTATTTTTTAGAGCATTTTTTCTCTTGGACACTTAGGGCCATATTTACTAACAGCTTGTGAAAGAGCAAACCCTCTTGGCGTTAAACTACTGCCAGGGTTCACTAAAGACACGCAGTGAAAACTTAGCACTGGAAAGGTGTGGTCACAGTTATTTTTTGCAGCTGACCTTATTGTATATGTATTTGTAGGAGTTTCCCTTTTAGACGCAAAGTTTATGGGAAGAGAGTATTTAAATTAATCACACAAGGTGATTGCTCTCGTCAATTTACTGGTATTTGTGCCATTATTTACCGCCCAAAAAGACGTATTAAACCAGATGCTAATTTGCGGTGTTCTTGGTAGATTGCACTGATCCTTATGGAAATGATTCGGCTGCGTCTGTTTATCATGTGATAAATGCGTCAGTAGATCATGCACAGAACTTTCCACTTCCCTCTGCCTTTTTTTGAATTGCACTCACACTAAATTGACTTGTTTAGTAAATCTGGCCCATGGGATGGAAATGGTGTTGTATTCAAAATTATTATTATATAAATATAACTTTTAAAGGAAACCAGGTTACTGACATTAAGTGATGAGCTCACTGTTTTAATTTATCTTTAATGCTTTCCCCGCCATTGACAAGATTTTACATTATTTATTACACAACATAAATTTTGTTTTTCCTGGGTCGCTATTACACATTTTTGATCTCTGGATCAAAACACAGGCGAAGAAGACGCTGAAACAAGCGATAGAAGCAGTGATCATGGTACATGCAAGCTAACGCGATCATCAAACATTCGATAGCATAAAAATCAAAGCTTTTTAACATTATAGAAGTAAAAGTCAAACTCACTAGGACCGGGGCAGCTACAAAAACTTGAATTAAGGAAACCTTGTTCTCTTCCTTTCATTGAACTTGGATATAATTTTGACATTTACAGGACTTTGACATGTAACTCTTTCAGTAACATGAATCTTGTTGGAATATGTCTCCACTAGTTAATAATGATGATCATGCTGATGTGTAAAAACATTTGTCACATTTCTGTTCTCTTTTTTTCCTATTCTGTTTTTTTTACAGTGATATTAAGACTGCATGAATTTTTGAAGACTCACAAAACCAACATGAAGGAAAGAGCAGAAAATATATTTGAGGGCATGAAGGAAAATGAGGTTCATCTGAATGATGTTTATACAGAACTCTTCATCACAAAGGGAGATATAACAAAAGTCAATAATGAACATGAGATACTGAAGATTGATGATGCTTTCAAGACCCAGAAAACACAGGACAGACCAATCCACTGCAATGATATATTTACATTGTTGATGGAAAAGAAAACTAAGAAGAAAAAGGTTGTGCTGACCAAAGGCGTTGCTGGCATTGGAAAGACGTTCTCTGTGCACAAGTTCATCCTGGACTGGGCTGAAGGAAAAGCCAATCAGGATGTGGACTGTGTGTTTCTGCTCCCATTCAGAGAGATTAACTTGATTAAAGATCATAAAGAGATTAGTTTCCACGAGTTTCTCCTGGAATTTTGCCGTGAATTAAAAGACATGGAAAACGCAGAGTTTTATAAGAAATGCAAACTGGCGTTCATCTTTGATGGACTTGACGAAAGCCGCCTGGAATTGGATTTTAAGCGCAAGTCAGTCAACTGTGTGAATGAACGGTCATCTGCTGATGCTTTGTTTACAAGCCTCGTTAAAGGGAAACTGCTTCCATCAGCTCTCGTCTGGGTGACGTCACGCCCGGCTGCGGCCAGTCAGATCCATCCTGAATACATAGGATTGTTCACAGAGGTGCGCGGATTCACCGACCAGCAGAAGGAGAAGTACTTCAGAAAAAGGATCAAAGGTGAGCCTCAGGCCTCCAGGATAATTTCGCACATCAAGGCATCTCGTAGTCTCTACATCATGTGCCACATCCCTGTGTTCTGCTGGATCACGGCCACAGTACTTCAGGAATTTCTCATTGTGAACAATGGAGAGAACATCAACACAACACTCACTGAAATGTACATCCACTTCCTGCTCATACAGATGAACATGAAGGGCCAGAAGTACAAAGGAAAACCAGAAAGACAACGTACAAAGCTCTTGAATTCAAATAAAGCGACTATTTTAAAGTTAGCCAAGCTAGCTTTTCAACAGCTGAAGAAGGAAAACATTGTGTTTTATGAGCAAGATCTGAAAAAATGTGGTATTGATGTGAGTGAAGAATTTGAGTCCACAGGAATGCTCACAGAGTTCTTTAAGAAGGAAGCTGGACTTCATGAGATGAAGGTCTTCTGCTTTGTGCATCTGAGTGCTCAAGAGTTCCTCGCTGCAGTGCATGTGTTCCTCTGCTACCTGAACAAGAACATGGAGGAGCTGCAGTTTTTCTTTGATGAGCCAAAAGAAAATATCACACTACAGGAGCTACTAGAGAAGGCTGTTGATAAAGCCATGAAGAGTCAGAGAGGACGTCTAGACCTGTTCCTGCGGTTTCTACTGGGCATTTCCCTGGAATCCAGTCAAAACCTCCTCAAAGGCCTGCTCACATGCACTGAAGACACCACAGAGTGCATCACACAAATAAGTAAACATATTAAAGAAGTACAAGACGGGCACTCAACCTCAGAAGAAGCTTCAATCAATCTATTTTACTGCTTACTTGAGATCAAAGATCATTCATTATATGAGCAAATCCAGAGATACCTCAGGTCAGATTCACTTCCAGAAGGAGGACTCTCATCTTCAATGTGCTCAGTGCTGACATACGTACTTCTGATGTCAGAGAAGGTGCTGGACGAGTTTAACCCAGAGAGGTTCACCACATACTACTACTACAAGAGGCTTGTCCCAGCTGTCAGATGCTGCAGAAAAGCCATGTGAGTAATTTCAGTGATCCAAGTTTTTATTCTACATCAACAAACAAGTCCATGGCAAAATTCAGTGTGAAATATTTTGCTTTCCTGTTTTACATTTTATATTTTTACATTTAATCATTTAGCAGACACGTTTATCCAAAGTTGAGTAGAACAATAGAAGCTGATAAACCAACAAAAAGGCAACAATTAAGTTCCAGGTAGTTTAGCAAAGTGCACATAGCTAGTTTTTAAATAATACATATAAAAAAATGATGGAATATAACTGTAAGACCGCATGAATTCGCTCCAATGATCGGCAGCGAACCGCGGTGAAGGCCTTACGCGTTCAGTGTCTCAGCTGGAAGAATGGATTTGATTATAATATTCTTTATCTGACTCCATTTATCTAAGTTATCGCATTTAGAAGAGAATCCCAACCGATTGTTTGGTCATCTATATTTGATAGTTAATCATACATCTGATCGTTCCGTTTTAACCCTTTGTTGCAATTATACCGTTCCACATTGGAGATAGTTAATAATTACAGATTAATTCAGAAAGGATCAAAATGTAACAATTTATTAACAATCAAGTTTACATTTACATTTACATTTAGTCATTTAGCAGACGCTTTTATCCAAAGCGACTTACAAATGAGAGCAATAGAAGCAACTACAACAGTCAGAGGCTACAGTATGCAAGTGCTGAAACAAGTCTCAGTTAATCTAACACAGAACACACATTTTTTTTTTTTTTTTTTTTTTTTTTTTAAATAAATTAGACAGACAGAAAAATGAATAGAATGTTAAGTGCTATTCTTGATTGGTCAGGTGCTGCTGGAAGAGATGCGTCTTTAGATGTTTTTTGAAAATGGCTACAGACTCGGCTGCTCGAATTGAGATAGGCAGGTCATTCCACCAGGTGGGGGCAGTCCAGGAAAAGGTCCGTGACAGTGATTTCATGCCTCTCTGGTATGGCACCACAAGGCGTCGTTCACTGGTAGAACGCAAACTCCTGGAGGGTGTGTATGTCTGAACAAGCGAGTTAAGGTAAATTGGTGCAGAGCCAGTGGTTGCTTTGAAGGCGAGTACCAGTGCCTTGAATTTGATGCGAGCGGCTATTGGTAGCCAGTGGAGTCTGATGAAGAGAGGCGTGACGTGCGCTCTCTTCGGCTCGTTAAAGATCACTCTCGCCGCTGCATTCTGGATCAGTTGCAAGGGTTTGATAGTGCATGCCGGAAGGCCTGCTAGAAGAGCATTACAGTAGTCCAGTCTGGAGAGAACAAGAGCTTGGACCAAGAGTTGTGTGGTCTGCTCTGATAGGAAGGCTCTAATCTTCCTAATGTTGTATAATGCAAATCTGCAGGACCGGGTTGTTGCAGTAATGTGGTCAGTGAATTTTAGCTGATCATCGATCACAACTCCAAGATTCCTGGCTGTCCTGGACGGAGTTATGGTTGATGATCCTAGCTGAATGGAGAGATTGTGATGAAGTGCTGGGTTGGCTGAGACCACAAGCAGTTCAGTCTTTGCAAGGTTGAGTTGCAGGTGATGCTCCTTCATCCAGGCAGAAATGTCTGTTAGGCAGGCAGCAATACGAACACCAACCGTGGGATCATCTGGTTGAAATGAGAGGTAGAGTTGAGTGTCGTCTGCATAGCAGTGATAGGAAAAGCCATGTTTCTGAATGACCGATCCCAGTGATGACATGTAGATGGAGAAGAGAAGTGGTCCAAGCACTGAGCCCTGTGGAACTCCAGTGGCTAGATGATGTGACTTAGACACTTCACCTCTCCATGACACCCTGAAGGACCTACCTGAGAGGTAAGACTTGAACCACTGGAGAGCAGTTCCTGAGATGCCCATCTTCATGAGAGTTGACAGGAGGATCTGGTGGTTAACTGTGTCAAAAGCAGCAGACAAATCCAGTAAGATAAGTACTGTGGATCTGGAAGCCGCTCTTGCCTGCCTCAGTGCCTCCGTAACCGAGAGCAGGGCAGTCTCAGTTGAGTGGCCGCTTTTGAAGCCTGATTGGTTGATATCCAGGAGGTTGTTCTGTTCAAGAAACGTAGAGAGCTGGTTAAAAACAACTCGCTCGAGTGTCTTTGCAATGAAAGGCAGAAGCGATACCGGTCTGTAGTTTTCTAAAAGTGCTGGGTTCATAGAGTGTTTCTTAAGCAGTGGGGTTACCCGAGCCTGCTTAAATGCTGTGGGGAAAGTCCCGGTGTGAAGAGAGGTGTTGACAATGTGAGTGAGTGCAGGAGTAACAGAAGAAGAAATGGCCTGAAGGAGGTGAGTGGGGATAGGGTCAAGTGGACAGGTAGTGGGGTGGTTGGAAAGGATGAGTTTGGAGACTTCAGCTTCAGAGAGCAGAGAAAAGGAGGGGAGTGTATGTGTTATGGTTGTTGAGATGTGCGTGTCGGTTTGTGGTGCGGAGAATTGGCTGCTGATGGAGGAGGTTTTTTGTGTGAAAAATGATGCAAAGTCATCAGCTGTAAGAGTTGATGAAGGAGGGAGGGGGGGAGGACAGAGGAGCGAAGAGAACGTTCTGAAGAGTGCACGAGAGTCAGAGCAGTTGTGTATTTTGTTGTGATAGTATGTAGATTTAGCAGTGGAGACATTAGCAGAGAAAGAAGCGAGAAGAGACTGATACAGGGTCAGGTCAGTAGTGTTTTTAGTTTTGCGCCACTTCCTCTCTGCCGCCCGGAGCCCAGAGCGATGTTCGCGGAGAACATCAGACAGCCAGGGGGCAGAGGGAGTGGTGCGGGCTGGCCTGGATGAAACGGGACAGAAGTTGTCTAAGCAAGATGTAAGAGTGGAGCAAAGAGTGTCAGTAGCACTGTTAGTGTCCAGTGCTGAGAACTGAGCAGGTGGAGGGAGTGAGGATGAAACCATAGTGGATAGACGGGAGGGAGAGAGTGAGCGTAGATTACGCCGAAAGGTAATCAGCGGAGGAGTGTGTGTTGTGTTAGGAGTTAGTAGGAGGTTAAGAGTGATGAGAAAGTGATCTGAGGTGTGTAAAGGAGTAACTAAAGTGACGTCTGTGGAGCAGCAGCGTGTGTAGATAAGATCAAGATGGTTACCTGATTTATGAGTAGCTGTAGTAGATACTCGCTTAAGATCAAATGAGGTCAGAAGAGTGGTGAAGTCTGCAGCCTGGGGTTTATCAAGGTGAATGTTGAAGTCACCGAGCAGTACCAGAGGAGTGCCATCCTCAGGGAAGTGAGAGAGTAACATATCCAATTCCTCCAGGAAGTTACCCAGTTGACCTGGAGGACGATAAATAACTACAACATGGATTTTAGCAGGGTGAGTGACAGTGATTGAGTGTGATTCAAATGAGCAGTTGCCAGATAGAGAAGGGATGGGCTCAAATATCCAATCCTTTGAGATGAGCAGACCAGTACCTCCGCCCCTCCCAATCTGGCGAGAGGTGTGTGAAAAAGAGAAATTATTTGAGAGAGCTGCAGGAGTGGCAGTGTCTTCTGGTTTGATCCAGGTTTCAGTTAGAGCCATGAGACTGAGATGTGAATGAGTGGAAATAGATGAAATAAAGCCTGCTTTGTTTACAGCAGACTGGCAATTCCAGAGACCAATTGGAATGGACATTAATGTAGCAGAGGAAATGGGTACACTACGCAGATTATTAGGATTACGGCGTCTAAAATGTACAGAGCGTGATTTACGGGTGTGTGTGATAATAGTAGAGATTTGGAAGCACATTGTGAATACGGGTCAGAGAAATTAGCAGATGAAAACAAGCAAAAACACAAAAGTGGACAAAGTATATATATATATAGCTATACTCAAGTGCCTTGTCGGTGTCCTTGCTCGAGTGGAGTCGCGCAGAGTAGAGTCGAATGGTCTTTACACTCTTCGGTCTTCACACGAGGAGGGCTTCACACGAGGGCTGCCGCTTCCGCTGCCGCGGAGTACTACTCAATTTATACTCGCATTAAATGTCGTTATTGAATACAGCTGGCTACTCCCAGTGAAACGCGTTAGTTCGCACGAGGTCAAACAATAACAAACCAGACTACAACAAACAGCCAACTACAGCAAACAGACAGCGTTCTAAAGAACAGCTGAACTACAGATCAAATGAGGAAAATGTAAACAGAACTCACACACTAGCTGTTTTCCCTGATGTTCGATGCTTCTCTCTGACTCAAAGTAAACAATGAACGCTCTATATAGCACGCTGGCTTATGGCCACGCCCAGTGAAACGCGTTAGTTCGCACGAGGTCAAACAATAACAAACCAGACTACAACAAACAGCCAACTACAGCAAACAGACAGCGTTCTAAAGAACAGCTGAACTACAGATCAAATGAGGAAAATGTAAACAGAACTCACACACTAGCTGTTTTCCCTGATGTTCGATGCTTCTCTCTGACTCAAAGTAAACAATGAACGCTCTATATAGCACGCTGGCTTATGGCCACGCCCAGTGAAACGCGTTAGTTCGCACGAGGTCAAACAATAACAAACCAGACTATAACAAACAGCCAACTACAGCAAACAGACAGCGTTCTAAAGAACAGCTGAACTACAGATCAAATGAGGAAAATGTAAACAGAACTCACACACTAGCTGTTTTCCCTGATGTTCGATGCTTCTCTCTGACTCAAAGTAAACAATGAACGCTCTATATAGCACGCTGGCTTATGGCCACGCCCAGTGAAACGCGTTAGTTCGCACGAGGTCAAACAATAACAAACCAGACTACAACAAACAGCCAACTACAGCAAACAGACAGCGTTCTAAAGAACAGCTGAACTACAGATCAAATGAGGAAAATGTAAACAGAACTCACACACTAGCTGTTTTCCCTGATGTTCGATGCTTCTCTCTGACTCAAAGTAAACAATGAACGCTCTATATAGCACGCTGGCTTATGGCCACGCCCAGTGAAACGCGTTAGTTCGCACGAGGTCAAACAATAACAAACCAGACTACAACAAACAGCCAACTACAGCAAACAGACAGCGTTCTAAAGAACAGCTGAACTACAGATCAAATGAGGAAAATGTAAACAGAACTCACACACTAGCTGTTTTCCCTGATGTTCGATGCTTCTCTCTGACTCAAAGTAAACAATGAACGCTCTATATAGCACGCTGGCTTATGGCCACGCCCAGTGAAACGCGTTAGTTCGCACGAGGTCAAACAATAACAAACCAGACTACAACAAACAGCCAACTACAGCAAACAGACAGCGTTCTAAAGAACAGCTGAACTACAGATCAACTGAGGAAAATGTAAACAGAACTCACACACTAGCTGTTTTCCCTGATGTTCGATGCTTCTCTCAAGTAAATGTAAAATGTCAATTACATCATAGACATAAATCTCTTCTAAAAGGAAAACACAAATACTGGTTATGGTTACACCTAAAATAGTTTCAAATAAATGTAAAACATAAACCCTTAATTATGCTCTGTAGGCCTCTGCCTAGAATGTTACCTGAGAAAGAGAGAGAGAGAGAGAGAGAGAGAGAGAGAGAGAGAGAGAGAGAGAGAGAGAGAGCTAAAGAACAGCTCTCTCCAGAGAAAGCCAGAGAAACCAAAGAGAGCGAGCTACAGATGAAATCTTCTTTTATCCTGTTCCCTGAAGTCACCAAATTCAAATCTGACTCTTGTAAAACTGACCAATCAGACCAACTCGTGAGACATTTGAAAATAACCAATCAGACAAAACTTCCCCCATTGTATCAAAGGTGCGAAAACCTGTTGGCCAACCGGCCAATCATTCTTTTGTCTTTCTAACTCAACCTGGCCCTTCTGATGGCGTTAAGGGGGAAGGGGGTTGAGTCAATTTCAATATCTTGATCACGACGATGGCAGTTAACAGCAAAGCAGATGATTTTGTTCCATTTCAAATATCTTTGATTATTTTCCACCTTACAGTTCCCCGTTTGGCACCATTGGCCACAACCATTGAGTCCAAAGGTGGCATTGTCCACAAAGATATGCTTTCTGTTGTGTGTAGATGTTATTCTTCAGACTTCTCGTCCAGACTTGTTGCAAAAGCAGCTGATCAGTTTTCAGCCTTTGTTGTCCTTGTAGCCCTGCATGAGAACTTCATCTTTTTGAGGACACAGGAGCGAACTTTTGCTGCAGGTATTCTGTGATTAAGCACAACAAAGAACAAAAGCATACATGGCATTTTTCATTGGTCAGAAGTCTGATGTGGTCATATTAAAATAGTCTCTGGAAATAAGCCCTTAAATCAATATACTTAATAAAGTGGTCAAGGTTTGAGAATAAAAAGAAGATTCCACAAGCGCGTACATTGTTTCTGGGAACATTGAAATAAAATGCATTATAACAAAACAAATCATTGTTGATTTTAAGTCCCCCTTTTCATGAGGAGTATTAGCAAAATATTCAGTGTAACCAAGACTCGGAAATCAAACTCAAAGTTCATGTAACTTTCCACTATTTCGGTGGTAGTGGAATTTGAGCATTTCGGTCTGAATTTCTCGAAGGAAATGTAGCAAAAGTCAGTGCAATTGATACATTAAAAAAAGATGGTACTCATCAATAAACCATAAAAGAAAAACAACAAATCAATCACATTTATGAAAACATATATATATATAATAACCACTGTGTTTGTTCAGGAATCTTCCAATGTAATTAATGTAGATCTAAATATGATTAGTCATACAATAATGGGTATTCCTGGTAAGTGTGTGTGTGTGTGTGTGTGTGTGTGTGTGTGTGTGTGTGTGTGTGTGTGTGTGTGTGTGTGTGTGTGTGTGTGTGTGTGTGTGTGTGTGTGTGTGTGTGTGTGTGTGTGTGTGTGTGTGTGTGTGTGTGTGTGTGTGTGTGTGAGTGTAGCTATCTGGATCTGTTAGTGTGAAAAGATGAACAATAGATCTTTAGTGAAGTAACACTTTTAGACTCTATGTCATCTTTGTCGTTTATGATGTGTAGTGCTCAGCCTGAATAGATTTGGTCTATTCCAGGTGATGTTGTCGTGAGTGTAGGGTGTGTTCTGTGTTAATGTTTTGGAGATGGGTGGAATCTAATCAATATCAATCTGTGTTGCATAATTTAATTCCAGTTTTTTCACTGGGAGGTCATGTAGACATATTGTGAGGTGTGATTGACCCCATCAAATATATATAAAGATATTCGCACCCATCTCTCACATCTCCAGTTTTGAGATGCAGGGGGGAGGAGGCCTTTTGGCCGTCCGTCCTCCAAGGAATTGCAATTGTCATCCTGAGATAGAAACAAATTACAAATTTAAAGAGAAACAAATTTAGAGAGAAACACAGTTAATTGCTGCTGCTGTTTCTGTGTATTAACACTTAAGACTGTTCTGGCAGTCGAGCCTTCACAATCTGAGTGAAGGATGAATTGGTTATGAATTGGTTTTCTATTGTCTGTGCCACATTTAACTATGAATTGGTTTTCTATTATCTGTGCCACATTTAACAGCACAATTCCCCTCCTTTTTGGCACTGGGAATTTAACCAATGAAAAGTATTATAACTTGCTCAAATTAGAAATAGCAAAGGTCAGAGTTATTGAGTCCTGTTGCGATGAAGACATTTTCATGGTTAATGCAATTGTAATTCACACTGTAGCCAGATGGCAATTCTATGTTCCTGTTTATGGTTTACTGCAGCTATATGGGAAATAGCAGAGCTTCCATTATAGGAGACAAACAAATTCAACATTGACACATACAACTTGAAATTGCTGTACAATTCCAGTATTAAAGTTATTCCAATTTACACAAGATACATGGCCTAGAATGCGCAGCATCTACGACCTTTATCCTAAGTGTTTCATCACTTACAGTAAAGCAATCATGTGTTTTAAAGAATAAACTTGACTAGTCTATGTGTATCTTGTAACACAAACAACTATTATGTGTAATCAATGCGCACAATGTGTTATACAATTACAAATTTGAAAATACAAACAGGATCATTGCAATCTGGATGTTTTATTATTAAACTCCTTGCTAAGAGGCTGCTAGCCCGCTGGCAAGTGAAGTTAATAGCTGAAGGCCTTGCATGAACACTGCAGTTAGCTCACTGAGAGTTTTACCTGCAAATGAGCGCTTTTCTTTGCCTTTAAAAAGTAATTTTCTATTTTTCTGAAAATACGGTGGAGGTCGCCCGTTACCCAGTGACCAGCATTTTCCATCGACATGTCCGATTTTCTGACAGGATCTGCAAAACCTGTTCTTTTTGCCATTGGGTTGTCTGTTGGGTTGTCTGCTACCTTCTCCTGGAGTTTCAGTATATTCATGACTCTCGGATGCTTGCAAATCATCCTGCATCCCCTTAAGAGCTAAAATAGACACACTTTCTTGTGCATTTTCTGAACTAAATGCTTCAGATTCATTAGAGCAAGTCACCTCATCTACGAAGTGAACTTGCTTTTTAATCCCATTGCTGTTAAGCATTATGGGAGTCATGCACTTTTCAGCATTTAGCTTAGATTTCCATCTATTTTCTATTCTTGAGCCCCAGTCTACTATGGATTGGAATGTGTTTTTAACTGGATCGACGCCATTTGACAAAGCCCGTTGGATTGGGATGCCAGCATTATTTTTCACAAGTTGTAATAACGCGTCATGGTCTCGATCTGCATTTTCTAATCCTGAGTGTTCTCTGTACGTTACCCATAACCGTTCGGCGTATGTCTCAAATGTTTCATCACTCGCCTGTTGGATTTCTAGTATTTTGCTCCAATCTGCGTGTGTCGGTCCCCTCATTTCTAATAATGCCTGTTTTAGTCGTTCATATATGGCTTCGTCTGTTTCGTTGCGGACTCGTTTGATTATGTTGCCAGATTTCATGCCTTCGGTTAGTTTCGGTCTGAGCTCTTCAGGGAGAGTGAGAAGTGCTATTTGCCACACGTCTCTAACTTCTAGCTTATACACCGTAGCCTGTAGCATCAATGTTTCCCAGTAGGGTTGAAACGGCCCTTTTCTTGGCATTACTCCAACGACTTGTTTGTGTCTGGAACATTCTTCGCAGGTTAACGGACGGCTGATCGTTGTGGTTTCGTCGTTCGCATTAGTCATAGTTTTAAGCACGGCGACCTTAACAGATTTCTTCGCTGTGTCGTTAGCTTTTGTGCGAGTCTTTATCAGGCTTCGTTGTTTTGGTTGTTCAGGAGTTAATACAGGGGTTCGGTTACGAGTTTCTCTCTGTGGCCTGTATCCTAACGCAGCATCATTGTCATCATTATCATTTGGCTTCGCTAGCTCAAAAGTTTCATTCAGTGCTGCTTGTTTTACCGCGGCCACTGGAAATCCTGCATTATCACAACAGCCTTCGAGAGCAGATATGTAATTATTGCCGGTTTGAAGTTTTCCTTGTAACTGATCAATTTTTGTTGCCATATTTTCACGCTGCCTAGCCCACTCAAGTTGCTCGTATGAGACTGATTCGACTTTTGATCTTAACTTTTGTAATTCGTCGGATCGCAATCTTTCAATTTCTTTGATATTTGCTATCGTTCGTTCGCTCTCGACCATTGTCTTGAGATCGTTACGACGAAGCAAATAAACAATTGCAGCGGGGATTTTCTTGTATTTTGATTCAGATTTGAGCTGTGCGCCCTTAGCAGAATACCAGGATATAATGTCGGTGTTACTCAATTTCAGGTTCAATCCTTTATCGCTTAATCGAACGAGGAGATCTTGTAATTGTACGCCAAAAATTGCCATAATTTCCTCATCTACACTGCTGCTGTTATTTCTCTGAAAAGTCATGTTTCACGTCTAATTCTTACACAATATCGGATTTCTACGGTTCCGATCTATAGTGGGCATACCGACCCGTTCTAGAAATGTGTCTATATGTGTGAGTTGCAAATAAAACTTTCCCTCAACAATTCTAAAAGGCAAAGAAGGTTTACTTACTCATTCTGGTCGGAGGGTCCGCTTTAATCCATTCACAAGATCAACAGAACAGCTGAGGAAAGAGAAGCTCAAATCTCTTGTTGATTTTAAATCCAATACTTCGCTGAAAACACGTTGCTCGTCTGCTCGCAACATCACGTCGGGGTCACCAACTGTAAGACCGCATGAATTCGCTCCAATGATCGGCAGCGAACCGCGGTGAAGGCCTTACGCGTTCAGTGTCTCAGCTGGAAGAATGGATTTGATTATAATATTCTTTATCTGACTCCATTTATCTAAGTTATCGCATTTAGAAGAGAATCCCAACCGATTGTTTGGTCATCTATATTTGATAGTTAATCATACATCTGATCGTTCCGTTTTAACCCTTTGTTGCAATTATACCGTTCCACATTGGAGATAGTTAATAATTACAGATTAATTCAGAAAGGATCAAAATGTAACAATTTATTAACAATCAAGTAAATGTAAAATGTCAATTACATCATAGACATAAATCTCTTCTAAAAGGAAAACACAAATACTGGTTATGGTTACACCTAAAATAGTTTCAAATAAATGTAAAACATAAACCCTTAATTATGCTCTGTAGGCCTCTGCCTAGAATGTTACCTGTGAGAGAGAGAGAGAGAGAGAGAGAGAGAAGAGAGAGAGAGAGAGAGAGAGAGAGAGAGAGAGAGAGAGAGAGAGAGCTAAAGAATAGCTCTCTCCAGAGAAAGCCAGAGAAACCAAAGAGAGCGAGCTACAGATGAAATCTTCTTTTATCCTGTTCCCTGAAGTCACCAAATTCAAATCTGACTCTTGTAAAACTGACCAATCAGACCAACTCGTGAGACATTTGAAAATAACCAATCAGACAAAACTTCCCCCATTGTATCAAAGGTGCGAAAACCTGTTGGCCAACCGGCCAATCATTCTTTTGTCTTTCTAACTCAACCTGGCCCTTCTGATGGCGTTAAGGGGGAAGGGGGTTGAGTCAATTTCAATATCTTGATCACGACGATGGCAGTTAACAGCAAAGCAGATGATTTTGTTCCATTTCAAATATCTTTGATTATTTTCCACCTTACAATAGAATGGAAAGTGTTAGTATTAATTAATGAAGTTAAATATGTTGAATATACAGTAGGCTAATATTGTACATTTTTAAAAAAAAGAAAAGAAAATTAATTGTCAGGTGCGCATCAGGTGCACCCCCGGTGCAGAAATGGATACAATTAATGAAGCCTTTGCACAAGCATAAGTGTGTTCTCATTTGAAAGCAGACAAACATTTTTATAAAAAGCGTACATTTAAGTTATTAGAATTGTATTTTTATGTAATACCTTTATGAAAATAAAATTTTAATTTCCCTTGTTGCAATCTAGGAATCCACTGCAGTTAAAGCCACATGTCTGACCATGGTATATTTCACATATCAAGATGATAACTCAACAACTCAGAGTTTTATTAAATATTTTTTAGTGCTGGGAATCGATTAAAAAAATAACAGTAACACTTTACAATAAGGTTCATTAGTTAACATCAGTTAACTACATTAGTTAACATGAACTAATAATGAACTGCACTTTATAAAGCATTTATTTATCTTTGTTAATGTTAAGTTCAACATTTACTAATGCATTATTAAAATCTTGTTAACATTAGTTAATGCACTGTGAACTAACATGAACAAACCATGAACAGCTGGATTTTTATGAACTAACGTTAACAAAGATTAACTAATGCTGAACCGAGGTGTTGTTCAGTAATAATTAATGTAGAAACAATTTAAAGACAGCATATTTTAAATGTGTTGTAATGGCATCTATTTATGAATGAAGGCCAGTATCACTGATACCAATGTCTCTATGAAACATTAATGACATTACATTATAGTAAAACTGAAAGATACCAATTTCGACATTTATTAGGCTTTAAAAAAACAACTTTTAATTTAAGTGAACTAAAACAATCTTTACATAAACCCATTATAATAAATGTTATATTTACCTTTTCCTGTTAGACATATACAGAAATGTAATAGTTATCAAACACCTTTCTTAACTGCATAAATAATAAATGAAATATAGATTAATCATCATTAAAGCTACAGTTTTCTCTGTTCCCGTTGTTCTGTGATGAACATTAATGACAGGCATCATCAGTGCTCCTGTTAGGGCTGTAACGATCTGACCAAAAATAAAAACCTCGATTAATTGAACATTTTACCTCGATTACGATTAATGAACAATTATTTTGCTTTTTTTTTGCCCTCGTAAGGTTTTTGAGTAAGTTCCTGATAAGGTGGTTTGTACTGTAAATAATTTCTACTATTAAAGGTGGAATTTTTTTTTCTAATGAAAAAGTGAATTTCTTTGTGATTTTAAAACACTTAAAGGAAACGGTTCTCTTTCAGCAGTTATTGTCTATGGGGCAGATTTCTGCTTGTTGTAGGCTACATCAGATACAGATACATTTACACAGTAGGCCTACATTACATTTATTTGAATGCATTAATGAGAGAGTGATTGTGTTTGTGAATTACTCATACTGTCTCTATTCATTATGAAATGTGGTTTGTACTTACTTCAAAGCTATTAAAATATATGCCTATACTGGTAGAGTTTCTAAGCTACTTTAGGGATTTTACTTTAATCACAGGACAGTGTTGACACTGCGTTTCTGCGCTGCTCTTTGCGCGAGTTCTTCGCGTGATGTGCGAGCTTCTGTCTGAGTGTTCATTTGTCACAATATATCAGGCATTAGTTCAACATAATACACACCTGATGGTCTAAACTCGCTTTAATGTTCAAACTGGCAGGGCTTAAAACACATACAAATGACAAGCTTTGTGAGGACGCAGGTGAGAGGTCTGCCTTCAGGGCGCGCACGTGTTGTCAGAGACGCGACACGGCTCGGCTCTGTGTCACAGAAAGAAGCTGCGCACTGAACGGATACGTATTGTTGTCTTTGAATAGTGCACAATCGCTTTAAATGTTGAAACTGGCAAGCCTTTAAACGCATTTACTTTACAACTTTATGAGCACGAAAGTGAAAGCGATCTGGCTTCGGGGCTTGCACGCGCCGTCTGTGTGTGTGTGTGGGGGGCGGCGTGTAGGCTATAAGAATGCCGATTAACTGACCTGTATATAAACTGTGTAAATTAGATTAGATTAGATTCAACTTTATTGTCATTACACAAGTACAAGTACAAGGCAACGAAATGCAGTTTAGGTCTAACCAGAAGTGCAATAGCAGCAAGTGCAGGATATACAATGGTTGCGTAAGTGCAGGACATAAAAATGTTCTGAATATATATAAATATGTATAAGTAGAGAGATGGTTATTACTATAAGTAGAACTGAATTTACAGATGAATATATACAGTGAATAAATATACAGATGGCTATTACTATAAACAGAATTTACAGGTGAATATGTACTAGAATATAATATACAGATGGCTATTACTATAAACAGAATTTACAGGTGAATATGTACTATGAATATAATATACAGATGGCTATTACTATAAACAGAATTTACAGGTGACTATGTACTATGAATAAATATACAGACGGTTATTACTTGAACAGAATTTTACAGTTAGAGGTATACAATAATATGTTAGGCTAATATGAGGAATATAGCAGTGGATTAAGTTAGTACAATAAATTATGGACAGAGCTATCCGAAAGAAAGTGTAAAAGTGCAGTGAAAAGTGGTTGCATATTCCAGTTAGAAGTACGGTGCAAAATGCAAATGTAAACATTGTTACTGTAAATACAGTCGGCAGTGCAGATGAGCATAATCCAGTTACGGTATGGTGGTGCAGAATGCATAAGTAAACAGTTGTTACTGTAATAAACAGTCGGTAGTGCAAATAACAAAGTGAAGGCAGATGTGAGGTAGGAGAGTTCGCAGTTTATGAGGGAAGTGGATCAACGGGGGTTTGAGTTCAGTAAAGAGACAGCTCTGGGGAAAAAACTGTTCTTAAGTCTGCTGGTCCTGGTCCGGTGGATCCTGAAACGCCTGCCGGAGGGCAGGAGAGAAAACAGTCTGTGGGCTGGGTGAGAGGAGTCCTTGAGGATGCTGCGAGCTCGATGCAGACAGCGTTTCCTCTGGATGTGTTCGATGGCAGGCAGTGGAGTTCCTGTGATGCGCTGGGCAGTTTTCACCACCCGCTGCAGTGCCTTGCGCTCCGCAACAGAGCAGCTCCCATACCACACTGCCACACAGTTGGTCAGGATGCTTTCTATTGCGCAGCGGTAGAAGTTCACCAGGATAGCCGAGGAGAGCTGATTCTTCCTCAGTGTCCTCAGGAAGAAGAGGCGCTGGTGAGCCTTCTTGACCAGGCTGGAGGTGTTGGTCGTCCACGACATGTCCGCCGAGATGTGGGTCCCCAGGAACTTGAAACTGGAGACACGCTCAACAGCCATTCCATTGATGTGGATGGTGTCGTGTGTGCCTCTTGACTCCTTCCTGAAGTCCACGATGAGCTCCTTCGTTTTGGTGGTGTTGAGGAGCAGGTTATTATCAGCGCACCATGTGGCCAGGTGCTGGATCTCCTCCCTGTAGGCAGTCTCATTGTTGTTGCTGATGAGACCAATCACCAAAATCACCAAAACATGCAGTTACTATAGTGATTCTGGACATCTATAAACACAGATAACCGCTCCTGCATCTCTGTGTGTGCCTGCAAACTGCACTTGATGTGACTGACGGGGCGGAGTCATGTGAAAACCGAAATAACCGACATGGGAAAAATACGTCGGTTAGAGGTTCTGAATGTCGGTTTCGGTTATTTTTCGATTAATCGTACAGCCCTAGCTCCTGTCACTTTAAGATCGGCTGCTGCCGAACATGACGCGGATCTGACGCGCTGTCCCGCGCATCTCATTTCCTCACAACTCTTTAAGTTCATTTAAGATGTTATTTAACTAATTTAAGACTCCTTATATGAGAATACTCAAAATTCTCTGTGTTGTTGTTATTGTTTGTTCAAGAGCAAAATAGAACTCGATGTGAGCAGGAGACTGACGCGAGTCTGTCTGTGCGTCAAATGTTTGTGTGTGTGTGTGTGTGTGTGTATGTGTGTGTGTGAAAATAATTAGAAAGTCTGCAAGGGATAAATTGATTCACTATTAGGGGACCTTAACAAAACAAAGGGGCTGCACCAACACACCGAAACTGGAAACCCACATGATATGGCACGAGAACAAATGTGACTTCAGCACGTTAACACAATAAACAAAACAAAAAAAGCGTTTCTTAGTAGTGCCAGCTGCACTAATGAATGGTTTGATTTGTACTTGAAGACAAAGTACTAGCTGGATATTTTAATATAACTCTAAATGAAAATTATGTTTTTGCAGATTTCAGTGCTGTAATCTCACTAGTGAGCATTGTGAAACTGTGGCATCAGCTCTTCAATCCTCAAACTCTGTCCTGAGAGACCTGGACCTGAGTAACAATGACATCCAGGATTCAGGAGTGAAGCTGCTCTCTGATGGACTGAAGAGTTCAAACTGTCACCTTGAGAAACTGAGGTTTGGGTGGATTATTTAGATATGATTATACAGTATGTTTAATAACTGTGTTACTAATGTAATACTAATGTATAAGGTTTACTCTGAAATCATTTAACAATCATTTAATGTTATTGTGATTGTGAAATATACATGTTGTTTAAATGCCATTAATTCAATCAAGGTATTTTTACCCAGAAGATGTCCGTAGTTTTATATATGGGAATAAAACTAATACACACAATTGATTCATTTTCTGATTTTTACAATTATTTTTAACTCTTTCCCCGCCAAACACTGAATTTTCCATTATTTGTGAGAAAATGCTTCCCTGCCAAACACGGAATTTTCTGTGTTTTCACTGTTATACTCTAGGGCAGGCATTCTCAACCCTGGTCCTCGAGGGCCACTGTCCTGCAGAGTTTAGCTCCAACCCTAATCAAACACACCTGAAACCGCTAATTAAGCTCTTCAGGATTACTAGAAAGCTACAGGCAGGTGAGTTTGATCAATGTTGGAGCTAAACTCAGCAGGACAGGGTTGAGAACCACTGCTCTAGGGGGTGCTATTACACATCTTCTGAAAGAGTACAGAATCTCCTGATCAAAACACAGGCGAAGAAGAAGCATAAAACAAGCGATCGTATGTAAGCAGATGCATATATAAAATAACGTGATCAAAAACATTAACATCATATAAATAAAAACTATCTAATGTTACTGAATGAGATGTGAACCCAGGAGCTTTGGGGTGTTTTCCATCTACTCCATCTGTGTTTGATCATCGCTCTGAATCTGATCTGGATTTAGTCTTTGACAAAAACATGATTTTCTCAGCTTTTTGTTCAAAATGTTGCTTTTTTTAATGAAACTTACCCATATTTAAGAGTTGATAAAAAAGGAATGAATAAAGCTAGAATAAAACGTTCATACAACAAAATATTTTATGTTTTTGTGAAAATGATCAAAAAACCCTGTTGGTGACTGGCAACATTTTTTAAAAACACTGGCGGGGAAAGAGTTAACAGATATAAACTTTTTTTTATTCTTGCACCTTTGCATTCTGGGATTTTTTTTAACCCAGGTAACTGAGGCTTGTAAATCAATGAGTTAAATTTGTCTCAAAAATACTTTTATCAAATATATTTAGCCTCTTTCCCATGTATCATACATACCTTTTCAGAGTGAGTTTGTTGAATATGAATGTGAATATGAATTTGAATGCACAAACACTAAAAACTATGGAAGCCTGTTTAGTCCAGCAGTTGAGTAAGAAAAATGTATTCTGTAAGTCATAATTGTCACAGACTGGTTGCAGCAGAGATGAAACTGGATCTAAGTGCAGCAGTCTTTATTTGTAACAAAAGCAAATTAACAGAAAATCCTGAAACATGAACAGAATAGACAATTAAAATAAATAGCAAAGATGACAGACAAATGGACAGGGGCTTGTACCACGAATATATATATATATATATATATAAATTAAATAAATAAAGTTTAAATAACAATATTTTTTAACCACTTAATTTTTCCAATACTTGAAAATAAACTTGGAAAAAAAGTAGACTGGCTTTCACCCAAATATATATATATAAAGGCTGCAGAACAAAAGCCAAATATATTATCAACCTTATTGGGTGAACTCAAATTAAAGTGTTCCCACATTTCAGAACCATGACAGTCTCACAACAATAAACTAGCGCAATACAACAGTTCTAGCAACCAGTGTTCCCACATTTCAGAACCATGACAGTCTCGCAACAATAAACTAGCACAATAATATTTCAATTATAAAGAAACTCTACAGCTCATCTCTGGCTTTACAGTATGAGCACAGTGTGATTGATCATATGGTTAGCTCACGTTTTATAAGATGTGAATAGATTTAAATTTAAGTTATTTACATTTTAAACATTTAAGTATTTTCAAAACCAGGTTCTTTGTACTTTTACTTAAGTAGTATTTTGTTGGACAACTTTTGCTTAAGTAACCATATTGGTGTGGTGTCTGTACTTTTACTTAAATATGGAATTTGTGTTTTTTCCACTGCCACTAATCCATACTGCACTACTGTTTTGTTTGTCAGTTCAGTTTAATTTTCTGAAGGATGATAGTGCAAACAAATGCACCTTATTATCTTTTATTTACAAACAGTTGAGATTTCCTGCTTTTTTGCCAACTTTCTAGCAGAAAGCAGAATCTCATTTAAAAGTCATGTTACTGTACATATTCTACAGATTTTGAGTTATTCAGACAATCATCATCAAATGTACACTTAAAAATTTTTGACAGGTACTTAATCTTCTATTTCCCTGTTTAGATTACCAAGTTGCAATCTCACTGGTCAGTGTTGTGAGAGTTTGTCATCAGCTCTTCAATCCTCAAACTGTGTCCTGAGAGAGCTGGACCTGAGAAATAATGAACTGCTGGATTCAGGAATGAAGCTGCTCTCTGATGGACTGAGAAGTCCAAACTGTCAGCTGCAGATACTGAGGCAAGTCTTTCAGACATTATTTATATTCTGATCTACATAATTACGCATTATGTCTCAAGTTTGAAATGATAAACAAATCTTACTGTACCTATTCAAAACGTAATTATAATTAACGGTAATGCAAGGACATATTTGAAACTGAAAACAATCATAAGTCATTCTTATTCAGAGTATCTGGTGAGTGATTGTACACATAAATATGAACTTTATAAATATGAACAGTTTAATAAGAAAGCTATCTGGTCAGTAAAAATGCATTAAGTGATGTGTAAATAGGCATTTTGTTTCTCTGTCTCCTAGTTTCTTTGCTTGATGTTTAGTTGTTCAAGCTGCCATTGTAAGTCAGAAACACAAGAACAAAATGGAAAATATATATATTTTTTTTTTTTTCATTTTGTGTGCTCTGTAACTCCTGTTGAAATTGCCATTAAACATTTTAGGCTCAGTATAAGGACAATATAAGGACCAGCTACATGGCCTAAGTCAAGAAATATCATAGAAACATGGGTTAAAATGCCAGCCATAAACACTGAAACTGAGCAGAATATTCAGCCTAGGCGACAAACAAAAAAGAACTCTGTCAGTCACTCATATTTCTAGCAGGAGAAATAGAGGCTAGTGTTCTCAGACATGCCACCATTATCCTGTGCTGTGGATGCTGCAGCACCCCCTGGTGTTGAGCCCCCGAAAAAATGGGGGTGCATGGGGGGTAAAGAAATTAATACAAAATGTTTTTAACAAACACATTCGGGCACTCGTCAGTAAAGTTCAAGCATTAACACAACTGTGCTCTCAATCTCTAAAAAAACTCTGTAAACCATGGGCATTTTCGTTTGTGCTGAGCAGGCAGCCATACCCAAGTGCTAAACAATGCATTATAAATAAAATGTATCAATATTTAAATTATTAAATTAGTTTTAAATTAAATCTCTTTAATACTATTACAAACAGAAAATAATTATACATTGACTTGGGTAGCCTATATAGGCCTATACATTATTTGCTCTAAAGTTCACGCTGTACTGTAATCTGACTTGAATTGAATACTCACATACTCTTCTGAGGTTTATACTGTAGGCCTTGTGTTATTAAAATCGATTATAGCTGAAATCCTATCTAAAAAAAACTTACTTTTTCTGGGCGCACTGGTGCGAACTTCTGCTCACTCACATGAATGTACACAGGACTGCAACGAGGCCAAGATTTCTGCTTAATAATAAATTCAATTTTTGTTTAGTTTTGGTTCGGTTAGTCAAACCCTACAGTACACTTTAGAACACTTGGAATAGACTAAATTGCACGATTTACATGTGAAAATGAAAGTAACAAGACGGGTTGCCAAGTATTTGTGCAATTTATGCTCTGCATTTCACCCATCCAAGTGCACACAGCAGTGAGTATTAAACACACACTTTGTGAAAACCTGGAGCAGTGGGAGGCATAGACTTGGAAATAGTTTGTGTGAAGTATTTGTAGATGATGAGACTGTTTGGATCCATCTGTAGGTTGTCTGGCTGTATGGTGACAGAGGAAGGCTGTGGTTATGTGTCTTCAGCTCTGAGTTCAAACCCCTCACACCTGAGAGAGCTGGATCTGAGCTACAATCACCCAGGAGACTCAGGAGTGAAGATTATTACTGATGGACTGAAGAGCCCAAACTGTCAACTACATATACTGAGGTATTAAGAACATGTGAGATTATTTACAGTCTGATAGTCATAATGTGGATGGGTGTCTGTACGTGATCTGACTCTGTGTGTGTTTGTAGGTTGTCTGGCTGTATGGTGACAGAGGAAGGCTGTGGTTATTTGTCTTCAGCTCTGAGTTCAAACCCCTCACACCTGAGAGAGCTGGATCTGATCTACAATGACCTGCAGGATTCAGGAGTGAAGATTATTACTGAAGGACTGAAGAGCCCAAATTGTCAACTGCATATACTGAGGTTTTAAGAACATATGAGAGATTATTTGCAGTCTGACGGTCATAATGTGGATGGGTGTCTGTAAATTATCTGACTCTGTGTGTGTTTGTAGGTTGTCTGGCTGTATGGTGACAGAGAAAGGCTGTGGTTATGTGTCTTCAGCTCTGAGTTCAAACCCCTCACACCTGAGAGAGCTGGATCTGAGCTACAATCACCCAGGAGACTCAGGAGTCAAACTGCTCTTTGACAAACTGAAAGATCCAAACTGCTCACTGCAGATACTCAAGTAAGTGGAGCAAAGTTTTAAAACTTTTAAATTGTCCATTTAGGTCTATATACTCTATTACTGAAATAAAGAGCTATAATTGATATAATTGTTTCAATTGACTATTAATGAGATGTGCCAAAATTCATTGCCAAATTCAACCATCAAATCATGTTATTGTTTTTTTTTAAAGGGATCAAAGGACACTTTGTTATCAGTGTAGGTTATAGGGCTGGGGTGATATGGCCAAAAAATCATATATTTTTTGGTTAATTACTAATATACGGTGTATATCTCTGTTTTTTCTAAGTTTTTCTATTTGGATAAAAAAATCTGAATTTTTATTTTTTATTATTTCACATCCTTCTCAAGGATGTCCTACAAACAATGTTGATATTGAAGGCTATGAAAACAAATATAGTGAATGTAACGTAGGCTATGCAATATATTATGTGCAAAAAGGGGTTAAAATCACAGAACATTCTAACATTGTAATATTATAATCTAAAAACAAAAATTACATTGTTTTTAAATGTACTAAACTCAAAATTAAAATAAAAACAAAAGCACAGACTAATTATATTAGCCTATATTGGATTACCTCATAATAATGGTTACTTTCATAAAAAAATACTTACTTGTAGGTTAAAATTATTTATTGGTTAATAAATTAATTATTGCGCTGTGTCAGTTCGTCGTGCATAAGCGTGGCGATGCTCATTCAGGGTAGCCTGAATTTTAGCGGAGATTCACTTGCAGAAGGCTCAACCCTTCTGACAGCAAAAAAGACATTTTCCATGACATTCTAACATTCTACAGATGAAGAATATACCTGTGAAATGTTAGTTATGCACTGGGGAAAGCACCACATCTAAAATGAATTTAACAGCACAAGTATTTATCTGTCAGTCAGCATCTGACATGGCAAGCTGCTTTAAACTACACTCACCTAAAGGATTATTAGGAACACCATACTAATACTGTGTTTGACCCCCTTTCGCCTTCAGAACTGCCTTAATTCTACGTGGCATTGATTCAACAAGGTGCTGAAAGCATTCTTTAGAACTGTTGGCCCATATTGATAGGAGAGCATCTTGCAGTTGATGGAGATTTGTGGGATGCACATCCAGGTCACGAAGCTCCCGTTCCACCACATCCCAAAGATGCTCTATTGGGTTGAGATCTGGTGACTGTGGGGGCCATTTTAGTACAGTGTACTCATTGTCATGTTCAAGAAACCAATTTGAAATTTTTCGAGCTTTGTGACATGGTGCATTATCCTGCTGGAAGTAGCCATCAGAGGATGGGTACATGGTGGTCATAAAGGGATGGACATGGTCAGAAACAATGCTCAGGTAGGCCGTGGCATTTAAACGATGCCCAGTTGGCACTAAGGGGCCTAAAGTGTGCCAAGAAAACATCCCCCACACCATTACACCACCACCACCAGCCTGCACAGTGGTAACAAGGCATGATGGATCCATGTTCTCATTCTGTTTACGCCAAATTTTGACTCTACCATCTGAATGTCGAAACAGAAATCGAGACTCATCAGACCAGGCAACATTTTTCCAGTCTTCAACTTTCCAATTTTGGTGAGCTCATGCAAATTGTAGCCTCTTTTTCCTATTTGTAGTGGAGATGAGTTGGACCCGGTGGGGTCTTCTGCTGTTGTAGCCCATCCGCCTCAAGGTTGTGTGTGTTGTGGCTTCACAAATGCTTTGCTGCATACCTCGGTTGTAACGAGTGGTTATTTCAGTCAAAGTTGCTCTTCTATCAGCTTGAATCAGTCGGCCCATTCTCTTCTGACCTCTAGCATCAACAAGGCATTTTCGCCTACAGGACTGCCGCATACTGGATGTTTTTCCCTTTTCACACCATTCTCTGTAAACCCTAGAAATGGTTGTGCGTGAAAATCCCAGTAACTGAGCAGTTTGTGAAATACTCAGACCGGCCCGTCTGGCACCAACAACCATGCCACGCTCAAAATTGCTTAAATCACCTTTCTTTCCCATTCTGACATTCAGTTTGGAGTTCAGGAGATTGTCTTGACCAGGACCACACCCCTAAATGCATTGAAGCAACTGCCTTGTGATTGGTTGATTAGATAATTGCATTAATGAGAAAATGAACAGGTGTTCCTAATAATCCTTTAGGTGAGTGTATATTTATTTTTTTTACAAAAAATAGGCCAAAATGGAAAATCCATGAATGAAAAACTAAGTACATCCCCATGATTCAATAGCTTGTAGAACCACCTTTAGCAACAATAGGGTAAAGTTATTTACGTTTTCTATTTGACTTTATAAGTCTCTCACATTGTTGTGTAGGATTGTGCCCCCTCTTCTTTTGAACGTTGCTTCATTGATGTTTATATATATATTGAGTGGCGGCGCTTTAAATAGCTGCGGCTCGGAGGCTTGCTCCAAACTCATTTTGTTGCATTGTACATGTGTAATGACAATAAACTTGAATCTAATCTAATCTAATATTGATTTAGAATTTGAAAACATGTTCACCATAGAAAAGGTGTATGGAAGTCATCTCTATTAATTACATTTTAATTTTTTTTGGAGAATATTTAGTTAAATCAGTGTGTCATCATTGGCCCTTGTGTATGTGAGAGAAAGAGTTTAAATTTGTATTAAACAATGAGAGTTAATGTGTTTATAGTGTGGATCATGGAGGAGAGATCAGGATGACAGCTGGACTACAGAAGTGTAGGTCTACAGACTCTTTCTCACACACACATACATACACACACACACACACACACAAACATCAAGTGATTTGTTATCGTGTTCTCATTGTTTCTCTGTCCTTGTGTTCAGATGCCTGTGATCTCACACTGGATCCAAACACAGTGAACAATCTTCTCGTTCTTTCTGAGAACAACAGTAAGGTCTCCCAATTAGACTCCCGTACGTCATATCCTGATCATCCAGAGAGATTCAAGCAGGCTCCTCAGGTTATGAGTCAAGAGAGTCTGATGAGACGTGCTTATTGGGAGGCTGAATGGAGTGGGTTTGGAACTCGTATAGCAATGTCCTATAAAGGAATCGACAGGAATAGTAGATCCTGGTTTGGAAATGACAAATCCTGGACTCTTTATTACTATGATTACTTTAACTCTGCCGAGGGAAATGGCAGGTCAATTTCAATACCTTACCACACTAGCAGAGTAGCAGTGTATCTGGACTGGGCGGCCGGCTCTCTGTCCTTTTATAACATCTCTGACTCAAACAAACTCATACACTTACACACATTCAACACCACATTCACTGAACCCCTCTATGTTGGAATCACTATTTATAGTTCTACAGTGTCTCTGTGTCCGATTAAACAACAAGGACACAAGTTGGTTAAAAAATGATGCACTATACACGATGCGCTTATGGTATGCACTATAAACTCAATCAAACAATCTCAATCAAACACAATCTGCAGGACTAACTTAATAGTATAGCCAATACAATTAAACACACTGTAAAAAAAACACAAAAAAGCCCTACCTATTTCATCTTTTTGCTGCCTTAAATTTTTATGTACAGTCAAATTGGCTGTACAAGTCATTTTAACTGAAAATATATATCAAACTGACTTAAAGTTTTATTTTCTATAACTAATTTAAAAAAGTTTAAATTGCTTAGCTGTCACGCTGTGGTTGTAGTAAAGATGAAAGGAGTGGATCTAAATGCAGCATTCTTGATTTATTTAGAATAAACCCAGAGAAACACAAACACAGGAACAACCTAGATTAGTGTGACAATAATGGACAACTGAACTGAACTAAACACAGAGCTTAAATAGAAAAAGTTAATCAATCAAATAGATCAACAACAGATGTAACAGATAATCAAACAATGAATAACTAAGGAAGCTAACAGAAACACAGGTAACTGAACTAAACATGTGCCAGACCAACCCATAAACAGAAACAAAACCAGAACCTGTAACATTTAACTTATTTTGATGAGTTAAAGTAATGTCAAAAACATGTTGCCATGACTTATAATATCAGATATTGGTTATAATCTCGGTTTGGTCGAATCCTGCAACAGATAGAGTAATTGAGAAAAATTAATGTTTATGAATGGGAATGGTTTTAAGTGTCACACTGCTGACTTCTTGCACTTTTAATGTTTTTAGTTATCAGTCGTGGACAGCTAAGTTACTTAAAGTTTATTTATTTATTTATTATTATTATTATTATTTTATATATATATTCATGTGACAGCTGTTATATGAAAACAGAAATTTGATATTTTAGTGCTCAACTTTACCCATTTACTGAGCCGTGAAGTATTTATTTTTACATTTTTAAATAATAGGAGTTGCTACTGATGAATTCAGATTTTATTAAGCTTTTTTTTTGTAATGTCTGTAAGAATGTATGCTGATTATTTCATGTTACTGCTTACTGTTTTAGTGATTGAATGATCAAATTTAAAGTTTGAATGATCAAATAATAATATTTCAATTGTTGACTTTCTGTGATGAATATTAAATCATCCAATGATATCTAAAATAAAATGGTGTAAATTCATTGTTATTGGAGGCAGTTTTGAATGTCATAAAATGACTTGTGTAATAATGTATGCTTCATTGTTCAATTCATTGATTAAGGTTAACAAGATTAAATTTTTATCACCTAATCTGTTGTTTTAAAAAAAGATGCTAATGTTTAGTATAATGCTAACACAGTTAGCACATTGCCCCTTGTTGGTCTGATTCCTTCTATTGCTCTCCTCATTTTAAAGTTGCTTTGGATAAAAGGGTCTGCTAAATGACTAAATGTAAATGTTTATAGTTGATAGGTAACCAGTGTAGAGATGATCAAATTGGCCTCCTAATCATCAAAAAAAAAAAATATATATATATATATATATATATATATATATATATATATATATATATATATATATATATATATATATATATATAATGATTGGCTTCATCACTCTGTCTCCTCTCCACCAATCAGCTGGTGTGTGTTGCGCGTTCTGGCCTAATATGGCTGCCGTCGCATCTTCCAGGTGTATGCTGCACATTGGTGGTGGTTGGTGGAGATCTCCCCCCCCCCCCCCCCCCTCTATGTAAAGCGTTTTGAGTGCCTAGAAAAGCGCTATATAAATGTAACAAATTATTAATTACTATTTTATATTAAATTGGTGTTGTGATCATTTTTTCTTGACCTCCTCCCCTGATCCCTCCGTGAAGCGCATCATATATTAAGTAACAATAAAGGTATAGAGTGTTTTTAATTCATACAATCAAATATAAAATAATAAACAAAATATTTACACGTCAAAAATACATGACAATACAAAAATACCAACAAAAAAAGATTTCATAGTTGAAAGTCATGTAAGAAAATCTCTGTAACAAACTATCATGTATAAAAAGTGGCATCAACTGTATACCAGGGTCCATCTGGTAGATTAGATGAGTAAATTAATCCATACAGTTAGAATATCCGATCAAATCAGTTATTTGAACCAATCAGTTTTTATTAATAAACATGTATTTGTATAGTATTTTTCAGACATGGAATGCAACTCAAAATAATGAGGATACAAATTCACACAATGTCAATGTTAGAATATTGAAAAATAACAATGAAATGTTCTTTAAAATAAAGAAATTGACAATACAGTTTCACCTTTAATATCAATATAAAATAATATAAATAAAACCTCTTTTTTTTTTATTAAAATAAAACTATGAGCAGCTGAGGTCAAATAAAATCCTAAAACAGACTAACACAACCGTATTGTTATATTGATAAACAACTTTAAAAAGACATGTCATAACAATATGAATGCTAGTCACCTCTTTTCCCTTCATTTGGTAAACTATTCTAAATTTTTCTTTTAGTGGCTAAAAGAAGTACCACCGACTGTTTATAATTTACTGTATAATGTGCTAGAAGACTAGCGCCAGGGGCGATTCTAGGATTTAAATTTTAGAGGGGATCAGCCCCCAGTGAGGATATGAAAAAAATTGGTAACACTTTAGCTTAGGGTCCAATTCTCACTATTAACTAGAAGCTTATTAGTATGCATATTAGGATATTGGCTGTTTATCATTACTTATAAAGCAAATATTAATGCCTTGTTCTGCATGACCATATTGTGCATCCCTTAATCATACAATGTAGGCAGGTTTATAATCACTGAGATCCCAAATGTGAGGTTTGGGGGGTTTCAGGGGCATGGCCCCTTAAGAAAATTTGGATTTCTATGATCTACATATGTGCATTTTAAGATGTTATGAACACCAAAAAATTAGATAACAATAGCTTGAAAACCATGTCAGTGCCATCTGTCATATGACTGATAAATAGATATGACTGATAAAGTGTTTTCCATTTTTGTCAGTGAAGAAAGTTAACATGTTTAACTGATATTTATATGTTTTATGAATAATTTTTGTAGACATTTTTTGTAGCTAGGTAACTACATTTATTAAATTAATTCACAATATGCACACATTCATTACTAATCTTATTCCCAGTACAGACTAAAAAAAGCTGAGCTTTTTTTATTTACTGAGAGCTACACATGGAATTATTAATTTACAATATGCACACATTCATTACTATTAATCTTATGCCTAATCTGAAGAAAACGGCTTTTTTAATATTTCTTGTTTGTTAATTATATTATAAAGGACATTACATAGGCCTATTTCAAATCAAAATGGCAAAATTAGACAAAGGTTTATTCATTTGTCTGAATATTTGTGTCATTTGTTTAACATTTCTGACTTAAAGAAGCAGCTGTCAAATATGAAATGTTTAGTTTAGCTACTTACATGTCTCACACTTGACATCGAGTCCCGCTGCTAAAATTCACGCTCAGCCTCAGCAGCTTCTGTTTGAACATAAAGCCCCGATCTCTGATTTGATTGGTTTTCTTAAATATTTTGACATTGAAATATTGACCCCTTAACAGTTGACCCCTAAAAGGGGCCTAGTGACGCCCATGACTAGCACTAGAGGATCTTAAACTACAATTTGGAACATATTTCGACAGACAGTCTGAAATAAAGGTGACAGATTATGCAGTGTTTTATAAACTAACAAAAGAGCCTTAAAAACAGCAATGAACTGCTAACCAATGTAATTCCATTAAAACTGGTGTAATATGCTCTCTCCTTTTTAATTTCATTAGTACTCTTGCTGCTGCATTTTGTATCAGTTGTAACTTTGCTAGAACACTTAGTAAGCCAGTATGCATAGCATTACAATAATCAAGATGAGAGAAGATAAAAGCATTCATTATTTAGCATTATCCAAAGATAAAAAAGGAAGAGTCTTGGCGATATTTCTCAGCTGATGAAAGCAAGTTTTTGTCACTTGATTAATATAATATGTAATTATAATATATAATATAAAATAATTAATAATATTAATATGAGACTTAAAAGATTCTGAACTGTCCCGCTCATGTTTTTGGGAATTTCAGTTTTGTCTTCATTAAATTTCCAAACATTTGTGTTCATTCATTTTACAATGCTGGACAGACAGTCAGACAACCTTTCTAATAAAAAGGTCTCTGAACTCAACTGAAATGTATAATTGTATATTATCAACATCAAAAATTATAATTCATGTCATATTTCTGAATTATGCTACCCAAAGGGAGCATGTATAATGTATAATAAAACAGGCCCAAGGATTTATCCTTGTGGATTTGATTTACAGTCACCTAAATTAACTAAAAAGTTCCTTTCTGTAATATAACTTTTGAACCAATTTAAAACTAGAGAGACCTACAATCTTTTCCAGTCTGCTTAACAGAATACAATGATTAACCGTGTCGAACACTGCACTTAGATCCAAGATGATTAAAACTGAAGCATTACCTTTATCTGTATTCAATCTCAGATCATTTATTAATGTTAGTAATGCTGATTCTGTATTGTTTTGACTGAAACATGACTGATATTTCTCCCGAGTATTATATATCTAAAAACAATTAGCGAGTACCAAATTGAGTTTTTTTGCATCTTATTGTGCTTAAAGGGTAACTAAACCCCTGCTCAGAGCTTAACTCCACCCACTGGCAATTTTCAAAAAATGCTGGAAAAGTGGGCAGAGCCCGGCGGACACAGAGGGGATGAACCGAGGGCGGGGCTGAGCGAGGGCGTGCACCTGAGACCCGCAGTGACGGATTGATTGACAGCTGTCAGACTCGCGAGTCGCAAAGATGGAGAATGACTGGAGTGACGCCAGCTTTGCAACAGAGCGGTCATTTCTCCTACCTTCACCTGAAGTGGAGGAGGGTGGATTGTCTGTAACAGACACAAGCCGGAGCCTTATCAATGCGAGCCGCTGCTCAAACTGCGTTAACTCCCGATGCCGACGATGCAAGTGAAGCAGCCGCGCAAGAGAACTGACCTAATCTATCTGCGTCCGCGGCAACCACTTGCGTGTCAGGGTTTGAAAGCGCGTCTCATGTATGAAAATGATCTGTACACATGACGGGCGGCAATAATATCGCAAGAAAAGCCTGACGTGTACTGACAACTGCATTATTTAACCGTATTTTCTTCAATACAATGTTAAAGCAAGTGTCAAGTGAGTTTCATTCATAATGTTTCTACTTCATGTAACATGACAGTTCATACTGGAGTGAAGCCGCTCTCATCATGTGATTGGGGGAAACATTTCTGAGGGCGTGGTGAGCTCGTGCCAGGGGCGCGGATAGTGAGCCGTTGGAGGTACCATCCTACGTCACGATGTACCACAACGTCCAATAGGAAAATTCAACTGCAGTAGCCACCGTTCAACCTTAAGAGGGCAGCATTTTGGCGGTTTTACACCATATTTTATAGAATTAAAACACTTTATACTCAAATGTCAAAACATTTACTCGAATCAATGAACAGCATTAATAAAGCCCCAGTATTACAGATCATTAACTAAAAAAAGTTTGTTTAGGGTTTAGTTACCCTTTAAAAATACCTTGGTTAATATCCTCGTAAACAAAGTTGGTAAACAGTATAAATGTGAACATGGATTTTTATTATTTTACATGTATACATAGTCTTTCATTGATATAAAATGTGTGTGAACAGAATACACATAGGACAGTAATATAACAAAGGTGTCTTCTGGCATTTTAATGAACAGGATTTATGCTTCAGTCACTGCATTGATGCCATGTGCTGCTTTATACAGTAGTGTCTGTTGTCAATGATTTACAAATAACATAAAGAAATACAGCCTTTAATTTTTTATAATATTACAACTATTTACAGTCTGTTCTTGTGCACAACTAACATCAGACCCGGTTTTATAGTCGTGTATCACATTGAACTGTACTCAGTAACATCTGTGATTCATAACATACACACATTTCATTTAATAGAATCGAGCAAACTTGTTTATGAAACAGTTGCTTTTGTGTGTATGATCTATGTTTCTTCATCATAGAAAGCGTTATCCATTTAGTGATTGCCATTTGAATAGCGTTGCAAACTGCAAATATTTTTGCATTTTTTGCTAAATTGTTTCATTTTCTGTAAAGCTTTACAATAAGGTCTAATTCATGAATATTAGTAAATAATTACATTTAGGTAACATAAACTAACAAGCATTTATTAATCTTAATGACAATTTCAACATTTACATGGCTAATACATGTTTAAAATCAAAAGTTATATAGGTTAACGGTAATTAATGACATTTAAGTAACATTAACAAAGCCTAATGCAGTAAATAAATACTCATTTTTAGTTCATGTTAGCTAATGCATTAACTAATGTTAAGAAAGGAGACCTTATTGTAAAGTGTTTCTCTCTAACAGAAGCTGTATCCAACTGGAGTTTGTTTGGCAGGATTTATCAGGGCTTTTTAAGATTTCATGGGTTCTCAAGCAGAACTCAGGATGCTGTTAGTTGAACATTTAACATATTTGTCAATAGGCCAATGACGGTATCAGATTTAATTCAGCTACTTTTCAATGCAAGAAGCTCTGCACCAAAAGTTATTTCACTGTCTTGAGTACCAGTGATCGAGTGTGCTGAGCCTCCACAACCAGGAAGAAAATTATCAATTATCAGTTTGTAAATGTTGAGTTTTCAGATTTAGTGAAGAGGAATGGTGATAAAGCTCACAAAAAGAGTTTCCCATCAGTCTTTGGGGTTGAAAGACGATAATAAAATGCTAATGTTGATTATTTCCTTCTGTCTTTGTAGGAAATGGAAAGAGAAATATGAAATTGTCCAGTGAGTCCAACCAAAAACATTGTAATGCATTGGTAATATCAGCAATAGATGATAGTCCATTTTAAAGTATGGTGCAGAATCTTTTGCATAATCCTTTCTTCCTGGGTAAATTCTCTGAGGGGTGTTGTGTAGACGTGTCATCATCTATTTGGATTTTGGTCTCATTGTTCTGTGTTGCAGGAGGCTCATTTTGTGCTGAATCACGGGATGATGCAGTAACCGCAGTTAATTCTGGACTAACTGTGTTTGTAGTTATAGGTCTGTAACTGATGACTGGTGTTGGTAAGAAAGGCTTTTTGTATGTATAATAACCTGTTTTCTTGTTGTCATCAAACTGGATTTTGGTCTCATTGTTCTGTGTTGCAGGAGGCTCATTGTTTGGTGGATCACTGGATAATGTATTGGCCGCGGTGAAATCTGGCCTGACTGCGTTTGTAGTTTGAGGTCTGTAATTGATGACTGGTGTTGGTAAGACAGGCTGTATGTAATAACCTGTTTTCTTGTTGTAGGTGTGATTTCTCTGTGTTTCAGGAGGCTCGCTGTCATCTGAATCACTGGATGATCGAGTGACTGCAGTGAAATCTGGACCGACTGTGTTTGTAGTTTGAGGTCTGTAATTGGAGACCGGTGTTGGTAAGAAAGTCTGTCTGTATGTATAATATCCCATCTCGACCATAAAGTCCTCTAAAGTCCTCCTCCTGATGTTCATGAGAAGACCTCTGGAGATCGGGTAAGTGGCGTTTGGATCATAGTTCGATCGGTCGTGGTGTTGAGTCACATAAACTCTATGAAAACACTCCTCATCGTAGAGACTGACAATGATGCGGTCTGTGTTGCTGTTGTGCTGGTCAGGATATTGGTCTTCTGAGACGTAATCAGGAAGTTCTTCAGCTCCCGGTGAATTTAAATTGCCAACCACATAGTAAGGGAAATCTATGTCTGGGAGAAGTTTATCTCCGTAGTGATCATATCTGTTCTCAAAAAGGTGAAAACCGAAATCTCCGTCGGCTGGGTCACATTCAGAGAGCATGATATTGCCATTGCCAAAAGAAAAACAGTCATTGGCAAACCAGTAGAGGAGTTTGAGTCCGTGTCTGGGACGGGGTCGGCCGAACCCAGAGTCTCTCAGGTGGGCTAATTCATTTAATGTTTTCATCATGGTCCTGTACCCTAGGAGGAGGAATGTAGAGGTATTTATTAAATACAAGATAAAATTTTCATAGAAATGATATAGTCTACTGTATATTATATACTGCATAAAGCTATACTTGAATTATATTTATTTTTTGCGATTGCAAACTTTTTGACCAGTATTTGAACAGCGAACTAAGGATGATTTAAATTGAATCCATATAAAAAATAATTCGCATTTTTTCAAATTGCACATTGGGTTTTGTAGTTACAGACATTGATCATTTAGACATGTATCTTATAGTCATTTACAGATTATTTAAATTTAACTGCATTTCTAAGCATTTTGTCAGATCCGACCCTGGTCGCCGGATCCGGTTTTGTCTAATGCCCAAAACCAGTAAAACATGTTAACGTAATCGTGCAACGTAATCGTCTTGAGCCAAGGAATCAGAGGAAACATTTTTGTTTTTAACCTTTATGGTTTAAAGTTATTTTCATAAACATGACTGCAACTTTGGACAGTTGGTGGCGCTAGAGGGATTGAGTTAGAGACTCCAAAATGGCTATGGTTAATATTCAGACTGTCCTCTATCTGTGTCCCAAATCTCACAACTTTTTAACATCCGGGCTGCCATAGACTTCAAGAATGAAGGAACAACTCTAATGATTACTGTTTCACCACATCGTCCTGTGACGTTAAAAACCTTGAAATGGAGACATTCTCTTATCTCTTACTCGTGAATACAAACATGTCTTAAAGCAACACAATCCACACAAGAATGAACAACAATTGAAAGGAAATAACTAATATAATATATTTAAATGTATTATAATAATAAAATGAATAAATGATAAATGATATAAATCAAATATTAAATCATTTGATCAAATAAAGAAAATAAAACAACACAACACAACAGATGTATGGTTGCTCTCTTGAAGTAACACACACACACACTATTGAGAATCCTTAGATCCTTCAATTTAGTATATTCTTTATCCTGTATGGATCTGTTGTTGGTCATTGGATGTTTGGGATTTGATTGGTAAAGTTTAAAATCCTGCCAGGTTCATTGCATAAAGACCCTGAGATGGAGATTCTGCCTCATGTCTTTACACTTATATGAGACAGTGAGTGACTTTATCCGTCTTATTACACACAGACTTACCAAATAATACTGAAATATTGAGTTTAAATTATTTTAGCCTATTTGTATTTTTTTTTTTGAAGCTTCTAAGAAAAGGTCTGTTACAATATAGAAAACAATACATAGGCCTAACAAGACAGACATTACAGTAATCATACATATAGTATTATTATTATTACTGTTTGCCTGCCTCATTTAGCCCTTCGTCTCTTACTAGCTGTTTGGAGTGATCTTTTTCTTTTTGTTTCATAATACATTTTAAAATGCCACCAATTGGAAAACTCTAAGACCTTAGCAACTTTACTACATCAACGATATTTAGCAGAGAAACCGTAACAGCTCCATCTGAATTGACTATTGCAATGTTCATCAACTGTTTGCTACTGCAGTTTCTTGTGTTTTGTCTTCAGCAGAGAGTCGCTCATTCTCTGTAAATCTCACTTTTTGTCCTTCACCTGGCCTTCTTTTTCTTTAATACGTCTTTTTGTCATTATTTGAGATTCTCTGGTTGTCACTCTAACATTCCACAAGCAACACATTAACTTAAATACTGTGAGCATATATAGCAGAAATGGAGATTGAATCATTAATACAGAGTATTTTGTGTGTACTGTATAAGTATAAATTCAAGTAAAGAACCCAATCACTTTTGTTTAAAAGATAAATATTTCTTTCACAAGTGAAATAGAGAGAAAATGAGACCATACCTCTTTGAAAACCTTCATATATTAAACCTTCAGTTTGTTTCTTACTGTAGAAGAGCAGATAAGCTGGAAGACTCTCTCACTATCTGGGAAACACTAAACAGGGTGCCAGTGTGGGCGTGTCGTTTCTATGGAGAGCAAGTTAACGTCACACTTTGACTGCTGCATGTGTTTCCACACTGATCCTGGATCTGCACATTTCAGATGTTTCTCTTATTGAACCCGACTGAATGACCTGAGCTCAGTGTGTCTAATAAGGAAAATATTTAAAATTTGCTGGATCCAGAAACAGCTTAAATCCCTGGATAACTGGGACACAATCTATTCATAAAAACCTAAGTCAAGACATTTGCTCACCTGTGTACTTTCAATTGACTGGATCATGTGATATAGTAATGGTGTTTTCCAGTGGGTGTGGTTTAACTGAAGTTCAGATGAAAAACACTATAAGGATGCCCAAAGTCCTATAAGGAAATTCATGAGTGGAAGGAGCTTCATGAAGATGACCGTTCAGAGGAGACACAAGAAACATCTACAATTATCATCATTCAAGGTGAGTTAGTGAATAAATAAATAAAAAAAATAATTTATTTTTGTTTGTAAGCACCAAGAATCAGATTTCTTTGACATTCTCCACCTGTAAACAATTGTTTTATCTTATCCAACTGTTTCTCAATTGAACTATGATGACAAATGAAGATGATATATTCCACAATTGTCTGTATTGAGTTGATCTGTAATCTTTTTGTCCTTAATTCCTGTGTTTAGAGTGTCCATCAACAAACACTCATCAGCCCTGTGAAATTGTTGAATCCCTACAGTCCTGTGAATCTCTACATCGTTTCAAACTCTCTTCTTAGAGAGCTGGACTTGAGTAAGAATGACCTGACTGGACACTGATACAGTTCGGCTGAATGGAGCTGGACAGGGGTTGATATAACATCATGAATCATCAGGTAAGGAATATGTTTAATGAGTCCTACTCTCTGTCCTTCTACAGCGTCTCTGACACACACACACACGCGCAAACAACACACACATTCACTGAACCCCTCTATGCTGGATTTAGGTTTATGATTTTTCATTATCTTTGTTAAATTAAATAACAACAAACTGATTGAAAGACACTGATGGATGTTTTTCTCATTCCTAATGAACTGGGGGATGAATCCATTATAAGGCATTAATACTTTGAGTAATTGGACATTTATTTATTTTTTTGCAGTGAATCCTGTCTTTTGTTTGATTATTTTTATCCAGTGTATTTACTCATATTTGTGTGTGTGAGTGTCTGTTCAGGTTCTATATCCTGTGCCCATGTTTTTCTATCTCCATATAGGATGAGGTTTTTTTTGAAAATGTAAAAATTCAGTTTTTGTGTGAAGGGTAGGGTTAGTGTAAGGGGATAGAATATAAAATTTGTACAGCATAAAAACCATTACATCTATGGAGAGTCCCCACAAAGATTGTGTGTGTGTGTGTGTGTGTGTGTGTGTGTGTGTGTGTGTGTGTGTGTGTGTGTGTGTGTGTGTGTGTGTGTGTGTGTGTGTGTGTGTGTGTGTGTGTGTGTGTGTGTGTGAGAGAGAGAGAGTGTGTGTGAGAGAGAGAGAGAGAGAGAGAGAGTGTACCTATATGGGCAACAAAGGTTATGCTGAAAGGACTTTGGACACTTTACCAGTTACAACTGATGTCATTAAAGAGATAACCTAACATAAAACACGGTTCCAGTAGAAAGGGTTTTTCTCTTGCTATTGCTTGCAACTGAAAAACATGGAGAATATCCAACCCTGTGCCTATATTGTTGCCCCGTAGACGAATAACATTCTATAACTTAAAACACAAAATAAACATAAGTAACTTCTTCCTTTCCGCTTTTTTTCCACAAAAAGCTTGTGGCCAAGGTTATTTTCATAAACGAAAACTGAAAGGCTAAAATATTGGTCAAAAAACATTTTCGTAAACTGAAATAATATTAAATCATATAAAATAAAATCATAATAAATGAAAAACTAAAACTAAACTAACAACTCTTACTGAAAAACTAACTGAAATAAAATAATAATTAGCAAAAATAAATATTAGTTTTCATTTATTAATAAGATAATAAATTAATAAGCTCTCATTACTGTGGCGGAAAATCTGACCTGGCGGTTGAGGGAGTATCTGTATATGGCGCTACTGCTGTATAACGGCTGCTCACAAAGATTTGTGGCAGTGAAATGGGAAATGACACAATGTAATGAGACACAAATTGAGCTTCTTTTGCTTTTAGAACGCCGTTTCATATGCAACGAGAGACGCAGGTGCAACAGCAACTATAGTAGCAAGTACTACTGTGTGTTTGAGATTTCATATTTGCATAATAATGACAGGCTGATCATAGTGTTTACTAGGGGTGTCCCCGACTAATGATTTACACATTTGAATCAGAATTGTCGAATCTTTCTATAGTCGACCGATAGTCGAATCATCTATGTGTGTGTGAATGGGTTGGGACTGGGAGGGGCATGACAGTCAGCAGGAGGGTAAAACTATTTTTATTTTATTTTACACACTCCACACAGCAACAACTTTTAATAAAGCGACCAAAACTGCCTGCCAACTGACAGACGAACTGACAATGGCTTTCTTATTTAGGTTAAAATAAAAGGTAATGTGGTGGATAAACATTTGTAAGACATTTTCTCATAACATTTTAAAGCCGCGATCGAAATACAGAACATCACACAAATATATAAACGAACATTTTGATAAATAAACCTAAACAAAATACCTGCCTAGAGAGGAAAAGAACACACTGACTGCAGACAGGATTTGCATTTCACATTTTGCGAAATTAAATTAAATCGGCAAAATTGCTGTGCCAGCATGCTTTCAGTGCAGCGCAACATCGAGACAACGAAAAACAATAAAAAGCATTAATTTACAGAATTAAATTAGAACAGAATATACATTACTAATAATAAAAAAATAGATAAAAACGAAATCAAGTCACAGGGAGCATAATAAATGTGTGCAAAATGCCAAAGTGCAGGGGAACATATGAAGACTTCAGATGCAAAAGCCTCTAAGTCCGTCTGACATCTTTCTTTAAAATAAGCATTTTTGACAGGTTTCTATGTATAGGTTTCTACCCAAGTGTCGGTACTTCTGACTGGGCTGAGGCTGGGATTTAGTGGGTTTGAAGTGAAAGTATTTTATGAACGTATACTATATGCGGAGAGCATTCACTCATCTTAAGCATCTGAACTCTTCATATATAAAAAAACACAAGCCACAGTTAAATTAAGTAACCCTGAGTTACCAATAAATAAATAAAAATAAAAAAATAATTAAAACAACGAAAGTTTAGCCAGAATTGTGAAATTTCTATTTTTAACTGCCGCAACAACAATAAACGCTAAACTGGCAGTTTTTTTTAGCTAAACATGTTCACAGCAAATTAAAATTAGAAACGGCTGAAATGTTTGAAAACACTTGTACCCTACCCGATCGAAAAAAAATCCATTCTTTCACTCTGCTTGTGTGCGTTTGAGTCTTTTCGAATTGTGTGCGGGGAAAACCAACTTGTTAAGGTTGGCCGGCTGCAGTGCGCTCTTAAACTTGCCCGTTTTAAGTGGATAGCCATGTTTGTTGTTGATGAGTGCTAGGACATGGGCTGTTGGCACAACTTGCATTTTACTTTTTTTGGATCATCTTTTACTATTTCAAAGTGCATCCACACTTTAGAGTTTCTTATTCCAGACATTGTTAAGTAATCCCTGCCTCCAAGATGCGCCTCGTCTGTCATGGATCAGGGAAAGTTAAACTTAAATCTGTCACAGGGGTGGTTAGATTTATTCACACACATGTTAAAAATATTTATTGAACGCTTCTTTCTTTTCAAGTTTTTTTTTTACAGCATTATCATAATTAAAGGCTGTATAATATAACCGTACAAAACCAGTAGTTCTGTGTGAAATTAGACATTACGCACCCCCATATTGCCAAAATGGTATGATCCTCATTTCATAACACCCGCGAAGATTCGACTGTGAGATCGGTGGTCGAATCAGGCTCCGCATATCGATGCATCAAATCTTCGACTATTCGGGGTCACCCCTAGTGTTTACAAATCATTTACTGCTAATAATATTATTATCTGTGTGGAGGCATAATCTTTTAATTGTTTAACAATATTTCATCTTTAATATAAATGATTTTGTCTGGAATTTATCATTTTTACTTTTATATTTTTACGTTGCATTTATTTGGTTCTTTGTTCAATCTCAGACCATTGTTTGTCGTATAGGTCATAGTTTGACTTGAGCTTTTTTGCTTAAAGGTGATGACCCAACCTTATGCATGTTTTGTAAGATTCCTGGGTTAAACAAGAATGCTCTTTTATCAAGTTATTTCACTTAAGGACTTATTTAGTAAGATCATGCATGAAAAGGTTTTGGATTTTTTTTAATCATAAATTGATTTTAAAAAATCTTGTATAATATGACTTGTGTTTGTTTGCTTGGTTTTATTCTATTTATATGATATTTGTATTTTTGTAATTTAACTTGTGCCATGAATATAGCCTTAGATGCTGACATGGCATTAAATAAAACAATCTGTATTCCATTATTTTATTTGTATTATTATTATTATTAAGTTTATTATTATTTTATTATTTATTATTAAGAGTCTGCTTAAGAGTAAACTCTAATCTGTGCAAACATAAAACTTTGCTGAAATTAAAAATCTTGATTTGGTCTCTACACTTCATTCTGGTAACTCTGCTAAACTATAATTACTAAAACTAAAACTGAAACCAAATATATAAAAACTAAATAGAAATGTGTTTACAAAAACTAGCAAACTAAAACTAGCAAAACATTTTATAAAACTAAACTGAAATTTGTAGCAAAATTTAAAACAATTATAAAATAAAAGCAAATTTAAAAATGCAAAACTATAATTACCTTGCTTGTGGCAAAATAGAATGTAACTCTAAAATGTTAGTTTTACTGCTGCACATTCCCTTTTCACTGATTGTTGGTCACGCATGACCTGATCACATTGCAGAAGATATTTTATAATCGTTTTATAATAACATTTGTGCACACAGATCCACATGCTAAATGTTTGTTCTTGTCCTGCAGAAGTGAATAACTGAAGGACAATGGCATATGTTAAGGAGCTGCTTGTGAACTCTCTGAAGGATCTGGTGAAAGATGATCTGAAAGAGTTTCAGTGGCACCTGAAGAATCATGAGTGTGTTTCAACTTCTGAAATGGAGAACACCGATATCTTAGACACAGTGGATAAAATGGTGGCAAGTTTTGGACCAGAAGCTGTGAAGATCACTGTGAACATCCTGAGGAAGATGAACCAGAACCTTCTGGCTGAAGAGTTGGAGAACAAACACAACGAAGGTAACTGAAAGCTTTACAATTGTATGGTGTAAATGTGGAGAATAAAGTAATGGGTTCCAGCTTAAACTCTTGCTTTGCCAGTGTGTTTGTGTGATTTGTTACTGCATTTTCATTTTGTGTCATCTCCCATTTTCACAGTTCAGGCTGAGGGCAATATGAAGGTTTCTGCCACTGTTGGAGCTGCTTCGAAACAGATCTGGGGTAAATAATGACCACTGTCTGTACATGGACATTTTTATTCACCCCAGACTGGGGTATATTCATATTTTAGTCATACACAGTAAAATCCCCAGAGTTAAATTAACACTGCTCAGAGAACATTTGGTCCCACTCTACAGAGTGTTAAAGTAACACTGAATCAGTGTTAAAGTTAATGAGATAATTAAGAGATTAATTAAGTGATAATTGACCATTAGTGGTGAACACCTGATGATAATGAGTAGAATCACTGAAGGAAAGAGAAAAAGAAAAACACAAGAACTACGACTGACTATTAAAAAGACATTCAATCTCTGAAGATCTCAGCAGAGGAGGATTAAACAACTCCACAAACAGCATTACCAGCTTCACACATTACTAACCAGACAGACTTTATTTCTATCAGATGACTACAGAAGCTCTTATTGAGGTTTAGATGTTGATGTTTTATTGAAAATTAAAGTTGTTTGAAGTTACCATTATTGTGATTAGTGTTTGCTTTAATTGGGCTCTTGACCCTTGACTTGCTAACATAAGTTTTTCTCTGGCTGCTGTAACTGTTCGTTGCGGTGAAAATGGCAAGAAAATCTTGACGCTTGTTGTTTATGATACAGTTGTTATCATCATATAGTGCCTTATTTGCTGATCCCCTGAAAGTCATTGATTATAGGAGCATTGTGATTCTAGGGCAGAAGATCCAGCAATGTTATCATCAGAGAAACTAAACAATTTTCAAAAAAATTTTACGTAAGATTTGTACTGCGGTTTAATAACACATCACACAATAAGCACTTCTAACTCCTGCGAGTTTTACTCACACACAGAGATCAAGAATCTGCCTATGAATCTCAACAATGGTGACATGCTTCATGCCACAATGCATTCTGGGTGCATCACGCAAAACTCATCTATGGCTCCCAGAATGCATTGTGGCATGAAGCATGTCACCATTGTTGAGATTCATAGGCAGATTCTTGATGTCTGTGTGTGAGTTCATCTCGCAGGAGTTAGAAACGATTAGTGTACAATCGGTTGCAAAACTTATTCAGCTTTTCTGATTAAAACAGTGTTGGATCTTTTCTAAAATCACAATAAAAAAAGTGAATAGTATATTGCTCATACTCAGTCATAAAATCAATGAATTAAATCATTATACAATGATCATATTCTCATCATCGAGCAGCCGACAGCATCTGATTGTGTTTACTCTTGCTTTTCTTGCTATAGCAAACTCAGTTACAGCAGCCAGAGAAACACTAATGTTAAAAAGTCATCAAACTGCCCAACTAAAGAAAACACTGATCACCATGATGGTCACATTAAAAACTAACAATTTTCACAACAAAATCAAACAAAACATTTGTTAATTCTCAATAAGAGACGTCTGACAGAAATAAAGTCAGTCTGGTTAGTAATGTGTGAAGCTGGTAATGCTGTTTGTGGAGTTGTTTAATCCTCCTCTGCTGAGATCTTCAGAGATTTAATGTCTTTTTTATAGTCAGTCGTAGTTCTTGTGTTTTTCTTTTTCTCTTTCCTTCAGTGATTCTACTCATTATCATCAGGTTTTCATCACTAATGGCCAATCATCACTTAATTAATCTCTCAATTATCTCATTAACTTTAACACTGATTCAGTGTTACTTTAACACTCTGTAGAGTGGGACCAAATGTTCTCTGAGCAGTGTTAATTTAACTCTGGGGATTTTACTGTGTATGGTCTTTATTTTGAGTATGTAAGAGAAAATATGCTAGCATCAAGGCGCTGTGTAATATCATTGCGCCGCTGCACCCATGGAGAGTATAGTTCCTAGCCATATCGGCCTAGAAAATCATAACTTTTAATTTTCGGTCGGTCTTGGTACACAATGTAACTACAGAAGGGTCAAGTTTTAAATAGGAAAAATATTGAAACTGAAGATCGGCTGAATTAATTAGAAAACGGTAAAACTCAACTGTTTATCTCTAGGGAAGTTGGAAAATGAGTCTGTTTTCAAAAGTAGTGGAGTATTCCTTTAAACGTTTTCTGTTTATTATGCATAATCAATGTAAGATTGTGCATGCAAGTACATTACGTGTTGCAGGACAGACACTAAACATGAAAGTATGATTAATTGTGGTAATTTAGGAGCATAATATAGCAGTACTGAAATGCACATGTACCACACATTATACAAGTGTGTTGATTTATTTTTAAAGGAGATCATATACCAGGTAACAATTAATTATATTGTTTGAAAATAAAATAAGATTTGTTAATAAAATACAAAATGTATTAACAAACTAGTTTTAATCCAAATAGTTCATAGTTCTAAACTCAGTATTTTGAGATATTTTACTCTTTGCTTTATTTTGTTTTTTCTCTTTCTCAAAGGCTCAACTGCAGAGAACAGTACAGCTGATCCTCATTATTACAGAAAGATCAGCCTCAGACTGAAGAGCAAATTACAAGAGGACTGCAAGCGGATATTGGTTGGTAATTCTCAGACAGGTCATCAGCAGTACCTGAATGATATTTACACTGATCTATATGTGGTGGAGAATGAGACTGGAGGAATAGTGAATGACCATGAGGTGAGACGGATTGAACTAAATATCAGCCGTTTTACTGCGAAGGACTCTTCGATCAAGTGCAATGACATATTCAAAGTACACATGGGTCGACAAAACAAAAAAGTGCTGACAATGGGAATCGCAGGGGTGGGAAAAACAGTCTCAGTAAATAAATTCATTCTTGACTGGGCTGAAGGAAATGACAATCAAGATATACTCTTCATATTCCCACTCCCATTCCGTAGACTGAATATGATTAAAGAGGAGTACAGTCTCATTGGGCTGCTTAACAAATGCTTCTTTAGTGGTCCAGAAGAACTGCCCTCTCTTCCTGAAAATAACAGTAAGGTCATGTTCATCTTTGATGGGCTGGATGAATGTCGCTTCCCTTTGAGATTTGATGAGAGTGATGAATTAACAGATGTGCGTGAAAAAACAACAGTGAGTAAGATAGTTACAAACCTCATCAAGAGACAGCTGGTCTCATCTGCTCTCATTTGGATAACATCCAGACCAGCAGCAGCCGATATGATATCCCGAGACTACATTGATCAGGTGACAGAGGTGAGAGGATTCAACGATGAGCAAAAGGAGCAATACTTTCACAAAAACAGCAGTCCTGAGGTTGCTGGAAACATCATCCGTCACATGAGGAAATCCAGGAGCCTGTACATCATGTGCCACATCCCCGTCTTCTGCTGGATCTCTCTCACTGTTCTTCAGCCTCTACTGGCTCAAGAGAGCATTGACAACACACCCACCACTCTCACAGAGATGTACACAAACTTCTTACTTCCTCAGAAGCAAAAGATGAAAAAATACTGTGATGATCCTGAACTTAACCCTGAAGCCATGTCTTTTGATCAGATTCTTCTGAAGCTTGGGAAACTGGCCTTCAAACAGCTACAGAAAGGTAATCTGATTTTCTACAAAGAAGATTTTGAGGAGTGTGGACTAGATGTCAGTGAAGGGTCAGTGTACTCTGGGTTATGCACTCAGATTTTTCAGAAGGAAAAGGCTGTTTCAGATAGAAAGGTTTACAGCTTCATTCATCTCAGCATCCAGGAGTTCCTTGCTGCTCTCTATGTGTTTTTCAAATACAAATGTACTGGAAGTACATTTGTATTTCTTCAATCTTGGACAGAAAAACTGAAATGGGCTATCTCCAAAAAGTCATTGTTTTACTTTCATAAGGCTGCTGTCAACAAGTCTTTACAAAGCAAGAACGGACACCTGGACCTTTTCCTCCGGTTCCTCTTGGGTTTCTCACTGGAGTCCAATCAGAGTGACCTGAAGGAACTGCTGCCAGGACTGGAACTGAAAACCAAAAATGTCAAAAGCACTGCTGATTATATCAAAAAGAGAATAGAGAAAGAAGAATCAGTAGAGAGAACCATCAACCTCTTCCACTGCTTGAATGAACTGAAAGATGACTTTACGGAGGACATCCAGAATAATCTGAGCTCAGGAAATCTTTCAGCACAGAATCTCTCCTCTGCTCAATGGTCGGCTCTGGTGTTTGTACTGCTGATGTCAGAAGAGACTCAAGAGAAGTTTGAACTGCAGAAATACAGAAGATCTGATGAAGCACTGATGAGACTAATCCCAGTGATCAAATACACTAGACGAGCACTGTAAGAGTCATCTTTACACTTATTTACATACATGGTTAGTCATTCAAATTGGTCCTCAATTTTACATGGGTGATGTGGGCCAAACTGTAAAGCAAGGGTGCCCTTAGCACTTGAACTTTACAGAATGGTTCTCATTTTTTAATTGTATCGTAAATATCATGAAATTGATTGGTACATAAAATATTGGGTGTACTGTCCTTCATCTTGTCACATAATGATGTTTAATAAAGTGATGAGTACATTTTACTTTCAATACTTAAGTACATTAAAATCAAGTAAATCAAGTGCTTTTGCACTTTTAATGTAAACATTTAAATGCAAAAGTATAAATGATACATTTAAGTGTACATTTAAAAGGAGTACTTTTACTTTTACCCCCCACCCACAGTTTACATTCCTGTAATCTCACTGCTCAGTGTTGTGAGAGTTTGTCATCAGCTCTTCAATCCTCAAACTGTGCCCTGAGGGAGCTGGACTTGAGTCACAATGACCTGCGAGATTCCGGAGTGAAGCTGCTCTCTAATGGACTGAAGTGTCCAGACTGTCAACTGCACATACTGAGGTTGGATTTTAACATTGAGTCATTCAGGTTGTTGAGGTGTATCATAAATTACGAAAAGGATAATGTACGTGTTCTGCTCATAGTTGCAACACAGGATAATCAGGACCCTGGTGAGAAGTGTAGTGGATGTCACACTGAAATAATTTATTTTGCAGTAATGGCAGGCTAATTGTACATGATCCTGCTTATTACATGATTACCTACAAAATAGATATATGGACATGAAATATTGACTGGAGTTTAAATTATTTTATTATGTGAGCAGAGACAGAATGTAGTGGTATGATAGATAAAAACACTAGCACATCTACTGTATGTCAGAAACTTTGTCTCAGTGAAAAGTCAATAATCACTTTGTTTTCATTTTTATGTTAGATTACCATGTTGCAATCTCACTGCTCAATGTTGTGAGAGTTTGGCATCAATTCTACAATCCCCAAACTGTGTCCTGAGAGAGCTTAATCTGAGTAACAATGACCTGCAGGACCCAGGAGTGAAGTTGCTCTCTGATGGACTGAAGAGTCCAAACTGTCAGCTGCAGATACTGAGGTATTTAACTGGTCTGTGTATTTTGGGGGAAAAAACTGGTGTAGTTTGTGTGTAACTATGCTCTCTACTGCCCCCAGTTTTTTTGGGAAAGGACTCAAATGATTCTGTACATTTGCAGCAATGACTATATTAGATTTGGTGATTTTCTTCAAAGAAAAGATATCCTGTTTTTTATATTTAGTTGCAGTGTAATATTATTTTTAAGAGTTTTGTAAACATAAATATTTGTTTCAGAAATGTTTTTTTATTCCCATATACATGTACATAACTTATTATTGCTATAACTGTTTATGTCAGATTTTAATTTAATGACAACGTTTGCTATAATCACCCGTGTGTGTGTGTGTGTTTGTAGGATCTCAGGCTGTATGGTGACAGAGGAAGGCTGTGGTTATGTGTCTTCAGCTCTGAGTTCAAACCCTTCACACCTGAGAGAGCTGGATCTGAGCTACAATCACCCAGGAGATTCAGGAGTCAAGCTGCTGAGGGGTTCGAACGGCTCACTGCAGATACTCAAGTATGTCAAACACTAATACTGACATACTAAATGTGTGTATGTGTGTGTGTGTGTGTGTGTGTGTGTGTGTGCATGATGCATATATACATTAATGTGTGTTTGTGTGTTTATAGTGTGGATCATGGTGGAGAGATCATGATGACAGCAGGATTACGAAAGTGTAGGTCTTCATACACACACACACACACACACACACACACACACACACACACACACACACACACACACACACACACACACACACACACACACACACACTCGTCTAGTGACTGTTTTTTTCAATGATTCTCTCCTGTTTCGTTCAGATGCCTGTGATCTCACACTGGATCCAAACACAGCACACACTCAACTCATTCTGTCTGAGGAGAACAGAAGGATCACATATGTGAAAGAGAAGCAGACATATCCTGATCATCCAGAGAGGTTTAAGAACTGCGAACAGGTTCTGTGTGGAGAGAGTCTGATTGGACGCTGTTACTGGGAGGCTGAATGGAGCGGATATAATGCTGATATATCAGTGTCATATAAAGGAATCAACAGGAAAGGAGGGCGTGAATGTGGGTTTGGATCCAATGACAAATCCTGGAGTCTGATCTGCTCTGATTATAGATTCTCTGTCTGGCACAATAGAAAGCGAACTGCCATACCAGCCCCTTCTCCCTTTTCTAACAGAGTAGGTGTCTATTTGGATGTGTCAGCCGGCACCCTGTCCTACTACAGCGTCTCTGACACGCACACACTCACACACTTACACACAATCAACACCGCATTCACTGAACCCCTCTATGCTGGATTTATGGTTTATTATAACTCCTCAGTGTATCTGTGTCAGATTAAAACTTGCACACCCAACAAAAACTGAGAGATAAATTAAGTACATTAATTTCTTGAACATCTGTCACAATAGCCGCAGGAATGTGTTTTATCATGGGGTGGGGGTTTAGGCAACATCCCGATATTAAACAGCCGAAGCAATGCTACACTTCTAGATGAACATGAATGAATGAGGACAGCGTGAACATGGTTTCTCCCAAGGTTTTTTTTTTCCCCATTCTGTCACCTAATGAAATTTGGATTCTTGCCACTATCACCTCTGGCTTGATTAGTTGGGGGCACTTAATATTCTGCAATGCTATTGATCTATGATGCTGTATGATAACTGAACTGAGCTGGATAATGATTTTTTGCAGAAGTGCTTTATAGATGAAAGTAACTAATTTAATAATTGATGATCTTCACAACTGAATCAACACTGGAACTGGCTTCAGCTGAAAAACAGCCGAAATGCATCATTATCCTCTTATCACTTTAAATCTGATTTGAAACGATATGTATTGTGTAAAGTGCTAAATAAATAAAGGTGACTGTATTTGACAGAGTTATAGAATAGACAGAACATTTCTGATTAAAGGCTTCTTCATTCAAGAACGATAACTATAATGATAACTAGCGTGCACGTCAATCAATGTATGATGTTATTTTAAGCTTTGAAATAGCAAGGATTTTTATTGGCTGTCAATGTTTTTATCATTCATCAGCTGAAAAAAGTAATTGTGATTCCAAAAAGGTGATTCCAATAATATAATTGTTGTGAACTTTGCTATTCTATTAGAGTTGGAATGACTTTTAAAAATATATGATTGCAGTTAACGTTCTTGGAGTGAATGGGCCTTAAGTAAATGTTACGTGTATAAAATATTTGGCTGCATGGCGGCATCACAAAAACGTTCATCTTAACATCATGCTCAATATGAGGTTGTGCGATCAGAAGTAATGCAGATTAAGGTTTTGACCATATTATCTATAACCAGCTTTTCTGAACTATACTCTCGATATACATTCATGATTGTCAGATGGCATGCCATTTAGGTAAGTAAACTAGTGTGTATACTTGCTAGCTTTTTTTTTTTTTCACTTGAATTATGTAATTTTATAACCCAAACTTGGACTTTATACATCTACATATGAGAAATAATTATAAAAACAGCATCGATCACATTCGCCACAACTAAATTCTCAAAGCAATATTCTCAAAGTTTAATTGTACATAATGTTTCCATCAATTTTGAACACCTAGACAGATCTAAACTCAATTCTCAACTTTGCAAAACTGCTGGAGCTTGGTCTTGTCACATGGAGATGGAAGTTTACCCAAAAAATTAATTAATTCATTTATAATAGGGGAGGTAAAACATTTTTTTAAAGTGAATAAAAGGTTTTAGTTTAGTTAAGATGGACTCAATGTGGTTTGAGTGTGTATTTTGTTGCTGCTTTACTGCAATAAACTTAATAGTTTTTGTCTTTGAGATTGACTTCTGTGTTTTTCTTACACTGATGAGCCACTCACCGAGGGATTCCTGAAGAGAAAAAAAGGTAAACAGAACAGAGTTTCTGTTCATTCAGTATTAGTTATAAAGTAAAAGATTACTGTGTTACAGTTCTGTGAAGATTTTAAAGGAATGGTGTTTGACATACAGTGAGGAAAATAAGTATTTGAACACCCTGCTATTTTGCAAGTTCTCCCACTTAGAAATCATGGAGGGGTCTGAAATTGTCATCGTAGGTGCATGTCCACTGTGAGAGACATAATCTAAAAAAAAAAAATCCAGAAATCACAATGTATTATTTTTAACTATTTATTTGTATGTATGATACAGCTGCAAATAAGTATTTGAACACCTGAGAAAATGAATTTTAATATTTGGTTCAGTAGCCTTTGATTGCAATTACAGAGGTCAAACGTTTCCTGTAGTTTTTCACCAGGTTTACACACACTGCAGAGGGATTTTGGCCCACTCCTCCACACAGATCTTCTCTAGATCAGTCAGGTTTCTGGCCTGTCACTAAGAAACACGGAGTTTGAGCTCCCTCCAAAGGTTCTCTATTGGGTTTAGGTCTGGAGACTGGCTAGGCCACGGCAGAACCTTGATATGCTTCTTACAGAGCCACTCCTTGGTTATCCTGGCTGTGTGCTTCGGGTCATTGTCATGTTGGAAGACCCAGCCTCGACCCATCTTCAATGCTCTAACTGAGGGAAGGAGGTTGTTCCCCAAAATCTCGCAATACATGGCCCCGGTCATCCTCTCCTTAATACAGTGCAGTCGCCCTGTCCCATGTGCAGAAAAACACCCCCAAAGCATGATGCTACCACCCCCATGCTTCACAGTAGGGATGGTGTTCTTGGGATGGTACTCATCATTCTTCTTCCTCCAAACACGTTTAGTGGAATTGTGACCAAAAATTCTATTTTGGTCTCATCTGACCACATGACTTTCTCCCATGACTCCTCTGGATCATCCAAATGGTCATTGGCAAACTTAAGCCGGGCCTGGACATGTGCTGGTTTAAGCAGGGGAACCTTCCGTGCCATGCATGATTTCAAACCATGACATCTTAGTGTATTACCAACAGTAACCTTGGAAACGGTGGTCCCAGCCTTTTTCAGGTCATTGACCAGCTCCTCCCGTGTAGTTCTGGGCTGATTTCTCACCTTTCTTAGGATCATTGAGACCCCACGAGGTGAGATCTTGCATGGAGCCCCAGTCATGTTTAGCTTCTTCCATTTTCTAATAATTGCTCCAACAGTGGACCTTTTTTCACCAAGCTGCTTGGCAATTTCCTCATAGCCCTTTCCAGGCTTGTGGAGATGTACAATTTTGTCTCTAGTGCCTTTGGACAGCTCTTTGGTCTTGGCCATGTTAGTAGTTGGATTCTTACTGATTGTATGGGGTGGACAGGTGTCTTTATGCAGCTAACAACCTCAAACAGGTGCATCTAATTTAGGATAATAAATGGAGTGGAGGTGGACATTTTAAAGGCAGACTAACAGTTCTTTGAGGGTCAGAATTCTAGCTGATAGATAGGTGTTCAAATACTTATTTGCAGCTGTATCATCCAAATAAATAGTTAAAAAATCATACATTGTGATTTCTGGATTTTTTTTTGTCTCTCACAGTGGACATGCACCTACGATGACAATTTCAGACCCCTCCATGATTTCTAAGTGGGAGAACTTGCAAAATAGCAGGGTGTTCAAATACTTATTTTCCTCACTGTACTGTAGTAGTTTTTTAAAATCTGATAAATCTTGGTTAAAGACAAAAGTACTGGGTAGACTGCAAGTATGACACCAAAACCGTATGGTGGCAGTGTTAAACTCTCATCTCAGCCACTCTGTTATGTGTGAGGAACTCCTGAGTGGAGTAGATTATTTTGAATGTATAGATGTGAAACTGAGAAGAAACTGGTATGTTCAAATTTATGTTTTTAAAAATATGAATGAAAAGTTTGTGCTGTCCTATCATGAACAACACGAGTTACTATTTTAGTGTAACTTTATCGAAATGCCTTGTTTTCTTAGTCAAAAATATATAAAAAAAAAATCATTCTGATCAGGACTTTTTATGTATTTCCAGGTGACACTTCAGGCGTTTGAGCAGAATACATCACGTCAGATGTCCCACACAATATCAACAGTACACACTAGCCCTCCAAATCAAAACAGAGAGGATCAGCGAGGAAGATAATTGTGAGTAAATCACGCCAAAACATAAATTTAAGTTGAGCGTTTCATTTTAGCAAAATCAATGAACCCATGAAATTATTTGACAAGTGTAGTTTTGTTGATTATTGAATAATTAAGCACTTTTAAAATAGTTGTGTATTGTTTGTTTCCTCTCATCAAGGGTCTGTTGGGCAAATATACATGTCTGGAGTGTAATTTGTTTTTAAGTGATCTGACATTCTGTTCTGAGCGAATATACACTAGGGAACCTGATGGTCGAAACCTGCTCATGTTCTCCAGTCAGTCACAGTAGATCAGTCTTTTTCTGACAGTAAATTCTGTATTTTAGGTTTTATGAATGGATCCAGATAGCCCTCATGAGGTCCTGTTCTGATTTAAGATTGATGCTCTGCAGCAGATTAGACTCATCTTGACATTGTCCATTAAAACAAATAGTAGTCCAGCTATCAAAATCAGTTGTCATTTATCAGTCTTTTAGAGCAAGAGTCAGTGATCCTAATTGTCTTGACTGGTTTTTATGCATGAAAGAGAAATTGTGCTTATATTTTTCACTTTGTCTAATGTAATGATCAGGAGTTTGAACTCATAAATAAGTGACACACTGTATACATAGACATTGTGTCACGTCCCCTCCCCTGCCTTGCAGGGGCGGTTCCTCCTGCAGGCAGAGGAGGGTCGTTGGTGATGGGAGCCACCTGGGCTCAGGGTATTTAAACTGCCTCACTAACCTCTCGCTCTCTCTCTCTCTCTGCTCCTCCAGGTATGATCCTGTTTGTGTTTGTTCCTTTGTAGTTTTACTTAGTTTCCACTCAGACATGTTACACACATAGATTCACGCATCCATGCACTTTACATACACCTTGCACTATGACATTTTCACACCTCATTCCACTTTCCTTGTTTATAGTTACTAGTTTTTGGTTTACAATAAAGAACCTCTTTTTGGCCTTTACTTGTTGTTGGTGTCCCCTCATTTTTGCCACAGGCTATGAGCCGGCCTGTGACAAGTGGGGGCTCGTCCATAAGTTAAAGTTTGTTTAGTTTGTTTATCATTGATACGGTTGTTTATTTGTAGTTGGGCAATAGTTTGGCTTATTTGATTATTGTTTGTAGTTAACTTGGGTAAGTAGTTTTGTCAGTTTAGTTCAGATTGCCAAACGTTTTGTTTGAGGGGATACTTTGGTTGGGCCAATATTGTTGGAGAGCGCAGTGAGAGCCATGTGCTCCCTTTTGTTTAGTTAGCTTTGTAGCTAATATGGTTAGCAATTCACTCTGGGCCTTTTCTGGGTTTAACGTCTAGGTAGGAGTCCTCTCCTGTTGAGGCTTATCAGCGAGTGTCAATAAGAGGCTCGTGGTGTTTTTGTTTTAGGTGGCAGTGAACGTGGGTAGAGCTTCCTTTTCCCTTTTCCCCTACATCGGCTCGGGAGCACCTCCGTGGATGTGGGGGGCCGCCAGTTTCTGGTTGTCTTTTCCACTTCCACTGGTTTTGTGTGCATAAAAACCCACCACATTTGACTGCACGAAGACTAGGGGCCAGTTAGTTAGTCGTTTTTGGAGGTTAGTGGGGTGTGGCTCCTGTCCTTAAACCCAGACTGGCAGCAGATGAGTTGTTTTTTTGGGCATTTGTAATAGTTGTATTGGTTGAGGAAAATGTCTTCCATTTTGAGTAGTTTTGTTAAGGCTCCTTCAGAGTTAGCCTTAGATTTGTGTACTAAGGAGCAGTTAATTGAAATAGCTGAACATTATCAGATTGAGATTGTTGATAAAAAACTTAAAGAGACTGTTAAAGCTGTATTAAAGCAAGGTCTAAGGGAAGTAGGTGCAAGTTTTCAGGCCAGCCCTTCGTTAACTTTTGAGCAGCAGAGGGAGCTTTTGGAAATGCAGTTGGAGATAGCACGATTGCAAAATGGCAGTAGACCAGAAGTAGTACCACAGTTTGATGTTTCACAGAATCTTCGTTTGTTGCCTAAATTTGATGAGTCGGATCCAGATACATACTTTATTTTATTTGAGCGTATTGCGGGAGCCAGAGCTTGGTCAGATTTGGACAGGACTATGTTGTTGCAATGTGTACTTACAGGTAAAGCACGTGAGGCTTTTTCAGCATTAAGTGTAGCTGACAGTAAAGTTTATGCTACAGTTAAATCAGCAGTTCTGAAGGTCTACGAACTTGTGCCGGAGGCATATCGTCAACGTTTTCGTTACAGGAAAAAGCTAGATTCACAAACCTATTCTGAGTTTGTTCGTGATTTGATTTCTGCTTTTAATCGGTGGTATACAGCTTCTGATGTTAGCACTTTTGATGGTCTGGCTAACTTGATTGTGCTAGAACAGTTCAAAAATTCTGTGTCTAACCAGGTTGCTACATACATTAATGAACGTAAAGTTAAGTCTCCAAGTGAGGCAGCAGTCCTTGCAGATGAGTACAGACTAACACATAAAAGTCATTTTGAGTCAAATGGTGACATGCACTATACAAATAATTTTACTCCTAGGCATAGTAGGTCACTTTTTTCTGGCGCTTTTCAAAGGCCTCAGCAGAAGTTTGGGTCTGGGGGACATAAAGCACCAGTTAATGAGAATACCTGTCGCTATTGTTTAGTTGAAGGACATTGGAAGAAAGAGTGTCCTCTACTTAGATCGAAAAAGTCAGGTCAAATTAAACCTGCGGTGATGGCAGTTCCTGTTACAGCCTCTGACCACCAGGGTGAGTTTTTTCGACCACTAGTTGAGTTTGGTTCTCAGTCTTCTCACTGTGATTTTTCAGCTTTTATTTCGGATGGTGTAGTGTCGCTGGTAGATGGAAACCAAAATGTTCCAATTAAAATATTAAGAGACACTGGAGCTTTAGATTCTTTTATTCTGGAATCTGTTTTGCAGTTCTCTAAGGAGTCTGATACTGGCAGTTGTGTAATGGTATGTGGCATGGGTTTAGTTCCATTCTCTTCTCCTCTACAAAGTTACCCTAAAATGTGGTCTGGTAGAGGGTGATGTAGCTGTTGGGGTTAGACCCCAGTTGCCAGTAGAGGGAGTCCACATGATTTTGGGGAATGACTTGGCAGGTAGTAAGGTGTGGGCAGCTGGCAAACCAAACCTCTTTGAGAAGCAACCTTCAGTGCCCCCTGCAAGTGTATCTCCAGATTGCAGTAGTGTGTCTCCTGAGGTATTTCCAGTGTGTGCTGTTACCCGCTCTGCCGCTCTGAGGGAGGTTGAGAGTAAGCCAGAAAGTCTTGAGTTGCCTGTTAAACTCCAGATAGAACAGTTGACTAGTTCTAGAGATTCATTGATGGCTGAGCAAAAGGCCGATACTATTTTGGCTGATCTGTTTGATAAAGTTGTTCCTGATTCAGTGGTGAGGAATAGTGCTCAGTGCTATTTTCTTTTGGATGAGCTGTTGGTCAGGAAATGGATTCCATACTGTGATCAGGGTCTAGGAGAACCAGTTTTTCAAGTAGTTGTACCTACTACGTTGCGAGAAAGTGTTGCAAACTTCACATGGTGATGTGGCAGGTCATATGGGTGTTCGTAAAACTTATGATCGCATACTCCGTTATTTTTTCTGGCCACGTTTAAAGCGGGATGTAGCTCAGTTTATTAAAACTTGTCATACGTGTCAGCGCACAAGTAAGCCAAACCAGGTGGTAAAGTCAGCACCTTTATATCCAATACCAGCCATAGGGCAACCTTTTGAGCATCTTATTATCGATTGTGTTGGACCTTTACCACGATCCAAGTCAGGTCATAGCTACTTATTAACTGTTATGTGTCAAGCAACTAGATATCCGGCAGCTTTTTCCTTGCGTACCATAACTTCAAGATCAGTAGTTAAGGCGTTAACTCAATTCATTTCAACATTTGGGATTCCAAAAATCATTCAGTCATATCAGGGATCTAACTTTACCTCCCATTTATTTGCTCAGGTTCTCAAACAGCTTAAGGTTACACACAACAAGTCTACTGTGTTCCATGCCCAGAGCCAGGGAGCTTTGGAACGTTTTCACCAAACGTTAAAATCCTTGCTTCGTGCATACTGTACTGAACTGTCTGCAGATTGGGAGGAGGGGTTACCTTGGCTGTTACTAGCCGCTCGTGAAGCAGTGCAGGAAAGCACAGGGTTTAGCCCTAACGACTTGGTGTTTGGTCATAAGGTGCGTGGGCCGTTAGCAGTGCTACAGGATGGTGGTTTGCCTGAGGAACCACCTCGGAACCTTATTGATTATGTAAACGGTTTTAGGCTGAAGTTGTATAGGGCTGGTGAACTGGCGAAAGGAAAACTAGAATGTTCTCAAAAGAAAATGAAACAGAAATATGACAGACAGGCTGAGCTGCGTGAGTTTAGTCCCGGTGATCGTGTACTCGCTCTTTTACCTCTTGTAAGTTCACCTTTTCAGGCAAAATACTCTGGTCCCTTTACTGTGTTGCGCAAAGTGTCAGATTTGAACTATCTTATTGAAACTCCTGGTTATAGAAAGTCCTCTAAATTGTGCCATGTGAACCTGTTAAAAGGTTATCATTCCCGGGATCTAAGTAAAGTGGAGGGCACTCCAGCAGTGAGGTCAGCGTTGACTGTTACTCCAGTCACTGCATCTTGTGGTTTTAACTTGGTGGATGGGGGAGAAGATGTAGATATAGTTTCGGAGGAGGTCTTGCAAGGTCGTTTGAAAAACTCCCAGACTTTGAAAAACCTCAGGGTTTTGATTGATCATTTAGATTTTGAGAAACGTGATGAATTAGTAGCTCTAATTAGAAGTTACCCTGGTTTGTTTTCTGACACTCCATCGCAAACCCACTTAATTGAGCATGACATAGACATCGGAGATGCTAAGCCTATCAAACAGAGATTCTATCGTGTATCTGCGGAGAAGAGACAGCAATTGGAAACCGAGGTGCAGTACATGTTGGACAATGGTATTGCTGAGCCATGTTGTTCAAATTGGGCTTCCCCCTGTCTTCTGGTCAAAAAGTCTGATTCCACTTTCAGACCCTGCACTGATTATAGAAAGGTAAACAATGTCACTAAAGCAGACCTTTACCCTCTTCCTAGGATGGAGGACTGCATTGATCAAGTTGGGTCTGCCAAGTATGTTAGCAAATTTGATCTGTTAAAGGGATATTGGCAAGTACCCCTTACCAAAAGAGCGTGTGAGATTGCTGCCTTTATAACTCCGTTTGGTTTGTTCTCTTATACAGTGATGCCTTTCGGCTTGCGGAATGCTCCAGCTACTTTCCAGAGGCTGATGAATCAGGTGGTCTCAGGTCTGGAAGGGTGTGCCGTGTATCTGGACGACGTGGTCGTCTATTCAGACTCCTGGGAGGAGCATGTCCAGAGAGTTCAAGCCTTGTTCGAAAGACTGGTGTGGGCCAGGTTGACTATCAATTTGGCAAAGTGTGAGTTTGCCAAAGCCACAGTCACATACCTAGGCAAGGTTGTGGGGCAGGGTTTTGTCTCTCCCGTGGAGGTGAAAGTCCAGGCTGTGAAGCAGTTTCCACAGCCCTCTACAAAGAAAGAACTGATGCGCTTCCTAGGAATGGTGGGGTACTACCGTGCTTTTTGTAAAAACTTTTCTGTAGTAGTGTCCCCACTGACCAATCTGTTGAAGGCCAAGGCTGAATTTATATGGTCCACCCAGTGTCAAGAGGCATTTGATGCAGTTAAGGCTCTTTTGTGCTCATCACCTGTGTTGGCTGCACCACATTTTGGTAAACCTTTCACATTGCAGGTAGATGCCAGTCAAATTGGTGCTGGGGCTGTGCTTTTCCAGGAAAATGATGATAATGTTGAGTGTCCAGTCAGTTTTTTCTCCCGGAAATTTAATAAGTATCAGCAAAACTACTCTGTAATTGAAAAGGAGGCTTTAGGGCTCATTTGGGCTCTACAGCACTTCGAAGTCTATGTTGGTTCCGGTTTGACCCCTGTAACTGTGTTCACTGACCACAACCCACTCATTTTTCTGAAGTCCTTGCAAAATCCTAACCAGCGCCTGATGCGTTGGGCTTTGTTCTTGCAACCATTCAACCTTGATATTAGACACATTAGTGGCAAGGATAATATCATTGCTGATGCCTTGTCCCGTGCTCCTTTTACCTAGGTTCTATCTTTTCTCTCTGCTGTCCCCTGCTGGCTGTCTGCCTGTTCGTTCTCTTAAATTGCTCCCTAGGTACCAGGGCTGCTGAGTTGGAGGGTTGGACAGTCAGAGGACCCGCGGTGACCGCTAGGAGCCAGGACTGGTTGTTTTGGGGGTTTTTTTTCTTTGGGGATTTTTTTTGAGATGTTTAAAAAATGTTGGGCCAATTTTTGGGCTGAGGGTGGGACCCTCATTTTAAGGAGGGGGGTGTCACGGCCCCTCCCCCGGTTCCTCCTGCAGGCAGAGGAGGGTCGTTGGTGATGGGAGCCACCTGGGCTCAGGGTATTTAAACTGCCTCACTAACCTCTTGCTCTCTCTCTCTCTCTGCTCCTCCAGGTATGATCCTGTTTGTGTTTGTTCCTTTGTAGTTTTACTTAGTTTCCACTCAGACATGTTACACACATAGATTCACGCATCCATGCACTTTACATACACCTTGCACTATGACATTTTCACACCTCATTCCACTTTCCTTGTTTATAGTTACTAGTTTTTGGTTTACAATAAAGAACCTCTTTTTGGCCTTTACTTGTTGTTGGTGTCCCCTCATTTTTGCCACAGGCTATGAGCCGGCCTGTGACAATTGATGGAGAAGAAGTGAATGATATGTATGAAAGACTGAGTGAAGATAAGAGAGGTAAGACAGAAGTTAAAGTAGAAACCAAGGAACGAGCAGGTGTGCATTTTTGTGTTGGTAACGATGGAGCTTGCAACCATTGTTGCATTGAAGCATTCAAAGTTGTATATTAACATTCTCTAGACTGTTAATGTGCTGGTGTTATCCTCATTTCATTTCTTGAACTTGATTGGCTCAGTAACATCTATAACAGTGCTTTCACTGCAAACATTTTTTTTTTCTTATTTAGTATTTTTGTCTTGTTTCCAGTCTAAATATCTAAAAAAAATTATCAAGCAATGAGGTAAAAAAAAATCTTGTTTCTGTTTAAAATATTTTTTCTTTCTTTGTAGCAACAGGAAAACAATAGAGTGAATAAAACATTGTACATTTAATGTGCATTATTTGCTTTGTGACTTTTGTAACTAAAACAATGTTCTTCTGCAAGTATTGTTTAATTTTTAACCGGCAAAAAGTTACATAGTGTAGCTTTAAGTTTGCACAAAAAGTCTTATTCCTAGTCTTAATTTGCTGCAAGTTATTCACATTTTAAAACCACAAAAGAAATGGTTTAATATGGAATTTAGTTTGTCTTCATGTTTTGTAATTTCTTTCCTTATTAGCGAAAACGTTATTATCATTGCTATCATTAATACTGCTGTTTTCCAAAAATGTTCAAATAAAAGTCTTATGAAAATGCAGAAGTGAGAGGAGCTTCAGAGGAGATGCACTTTGTGCTCCTGAAAAAAATGATAAAGAGTGTGACTAAATAAGAGGGGACAAAATCACAGAGAATGCGTTTGAATAACGTGTCAATGGTAATTGGAAATGGTAATGCATCTCGGCTGAACACTTCTGATCGGATCACTGACTGTGCTCATCTTCATACTATTTTTATGGAAAAACTCACACACATTCAATACCACATTCACTGAATCCCTCTATGTTAAAGTAGGGGTTTTATAGCCTTTGCATGTCACTTTCACTGTGCTGATCATGTGATGGAGTTTGCTGAAATCACCACTAGAGGGCAGCACACATTATATTGGATTACAGCTTATCCTTATGACTTTCCATCAGAGCCGTATTGACCTTACTGCAACACGTATTGCTCATATAAAATCACAGTCACCAATGATTTCATCTTGACTATTGATTTTTTTTTACAAAAGCTGCAGTTTAATGAGGATTGTGCTGTTTTAAGTTCAGCTGTATGTTAAAGCCCTTTGCTAACTAGAAGTTCAACTGCAAACTTCAAATTGAGGATTGTAGTCTTTGTTTGTTACTGATACTGTCAACACTCTAACAGACAATTTATGTGGTGTCAGATATTACCACTTGCCAGTATTTCAAGTTTATTAGATAGCACTTTTCACAATACAGTTTCAAAGCAGCTTTACAGAAAGTCGTTGTTATGGCCTTAATGATTTATAATTAAACAGTTGGGAGATATGATGATAAATGCTGATGATATAAATGGATCTATAAATGAATGAGCCATGTTGTATGTATTTTATGTAGCAAATTTATCACTGCCACTTTTAGTGAGCAAGACTGAAAATTTAATTGCTGACATTGGTAAGTGATCCCAGGGTGTGGTCCACGTTGAGTTTTTAAAGCAATATGCTATGCTGTAAATCTATGCAGACAGGGCCAAAGAGTGAGTGAATAAGTGCAGTGCCAGTCAAAAGGTTAAGCAATATTCCATATTCTTCAATAATTCTAAAAAATCTTAAATATTTGATTCCTTCATGTGTATCCATAATTTGCCTTTACACCATGTCCTTACCAGACGCGATGAACAATTGTATAGACAAGAAACGTATTTGTTTATTTTTAGCATGAAAATAGGCTACGGCAATCGATGAGAAAAAGCAGCTAATCAAAACTCTTGTTTGCATTCTCTCACACCGCCAGCACACTTCAGCTGGTTACTTAAAACTAAGAACACATACCTCATATTCTCATGACCTCCACGAGGCTTCACCAGACATGGAGTCATGATTTTCCTTGGGGAATATGAGAGATTTGTCTCATAATATCGGAACTTCCACAACCAGTCTCTTCTTGTCCACGTTTGATACAATGATTTGACACATAAGGATTGGTAACATTTCATTTCAGATTATTATTTAACCAGAAGAAATGTAAAGTTATTTAAACTAAATAATAAATAAATCCTGTAGTACATAAATGGACCCATTTATAAACACTAGGAGACATATAGGATTGTTCAACATATTAATTATAGCTATGAAAAATATTGAAAGAAACTGTTGCATCTTTACTGTAGCCCTGCAACTAAATCTTTGATCATATCTCTCAGGCCACTAACAATTATAAGAAGAGTTTTTTCATGATAATTTACAATATGATTTCATCTTGATGTTTGTCTGTACATTTTCTGTGTCTGTAGGTTGTCTGGCTGCATGGTAAAAGGCGAAGGCTGTGGTTATTTGTCTTCAGTTCTTAGTTCGAACCCTTCACACCTGAGAGAGCTGGATCTGAGCTACAATCACCCAGGAGATTCAGGAGTAAAGCTGCTCAAACTAGATGATCCAAACTGCTCACTGCAGATACTCAAATATGTCGTACACTAATACTGACATACTAAGCATTTGTGTGTGTATTTAGTGTGTTTGTGTATTTATAGTGTGGATCATAGAGGAGAGATCATGATGACAGCAAGACTACAAAAGTGTATGTCTACAAACTCACACATGTTTTTTTTTCACTTTATTAGTGAGGGTATCTCATAGACTTCTGTTGTTTTTCTATCAGGATAATGATATTTTCTATGTCCTAACTGAGCCTGAAGACTAGATTTAAATATACATATGGTTCGACCAATTTATAAGCCTTTTGAGGACCTAATGAGGACTGGTTCACCAGACAGTGTTCAACGGGTTTCACTGTATTATTAAAACCAGGCAAAATTGCAGATTGGTGTAGAACTGCCACTATTCAGGAAATTAAAAAACTGTATTATTTAAACAAGTAAACACCATATTATCAAAGTTTGGATTGTAGATTTATGTCTTATGTTATTGGCATTTTACCAAAATGTAACTCAAATGGATTTACAAGGTTGTTCACCAGCAAATGTCAGTGATTTGTGTTTTTCAGTCAGAATGTAGGCATCTATGGCAGTAAGTGAATCTTATTATGTTTTCGTCAACTTACAGGTTATAAAGTTTATTGTAGCTCTGTGGGCACTCAGTTTTTCCTGATGTTTTAGGCATTTAAAGCAAGACCGTTTGTGCTGTACAGTTGTGTTCTGCACATCTGCACATTCATCATCTTGAATGTTGAATTGTCAATTCAACTGAAAATTTTGAGAGAAAACCACATAAGCTGACTTCACAAATGTTCCTAAAACGTTTTTTTTTGTTCAAACTCACCATTATGGTGATCAGTGCTCCCTTTGGTTGGGCAACTTGAACTTAATTTATATTTTTGTAATTATCTTCTTATTGATGCAGCGATGGAACAAGAAATCACAGTTATTTGTTTCAAAGGAAGGGATGTAATAAGTAAGTTGTTTTTAAAAGGTGACCTAACTTCTAACTAAATCATTAACTAGCCTATTTTTCATGTTGAATAATATTTTACAATTTTATAGTTAACACTTATGTCATAAACACCTTGCGAAACTTTTAATTGGGTTGATTTAATCTCTCTATATTTGTAACAATATCTTGCAATTTATCATGCTTGACTTCACAGACTTCAACATTCAGCATCAAAACACAACAATGGTAACAATTATATTTTATTCCCCTAATAGAGTATCTATTTTGTTGAACTCTTATCGTAGCAACAGTGTCAAGTCATTGAGAAATTGCTGGGCAATATTATTTTAAAGGTACAGAAGTTAAATTGAGGCAGGAAATTACAGTGTCTGGATCAGAAGAGGAGTCATTTATATCTTTGATTGAAAAGACAACTAAAAATGTTGGTACATGCATATCTCTGTCTGAATTTAACAAGAACTGGAAATGAAAATTAGTGTTAGTGATCACAGAAGTCTTATAGACATTCAGGGTCTTGATAAAGCAGTAGTGCTCTGACCCTAAAAAACATGGATCCTGTGGAGTTCTTGTCAAATCTGGAGATTATAGTGAATATTTCTCACAGAGTAAATGTAGGAAAAGAGCAGACCAAAGTGCAAAGAGGTGTTTTTGTGCTTTTTGTGCCATTCATTTACACAACAATGCCATTTTGGGGGCCTGAAAAAGCCAGCTTTTGAAAACGGGTTTCAAAGTGCAAGGTTTTGAAAACGACAGCACTGTCATCTGAATGTAACCTCAAAAACATGTGCATTACATGCTTAGTCTATAGGCATCACAAACTGCTCTGACACAGGTTGAAGATCTTAATGCAGCCATTTATTAAGGGTAATCAATAACCCAAATACATGCCAACAGGGAAATCTAGGAAACCAGCCATAAGGTCAGAACCATAACACTGGAGATGAGCGAGTGCTCTGAAATGCAGCATGACATTAACAAGACTTTGCAAAGAGTGAGTGAAGACACAGGGCTTAAACAGGCTAAGCTTAAAAGGATAATGAGACATAGCTGTCCCTAATCACACATGAGTCCAAGCAATGGAGATACGTGCACAGCAAAATCCCCAGTGTTAAATTAACACTCCTCAGTGTACATATGTGTCCACACTACAGGGTGTTAAAAGTAACACTTAAGAAGTGTTAAAGTTAATGAGATAATTAAGTGATTAATTAAGTTATGATTGACCATTAGTGATGAGAAACACAAGAACTACAACTGACTTCAGCCACAGCTTTAAATGCAATCCACTGAAGATAAAAGAAGACATTAAATCTCTGAAGATCTCAGCAGAGGAGGATTAAACAACTCCACAAACAGCATTACCAGCTTCACACATTACTAACCAGACTGACTTTATTTCTGTCAGACTTCTACAGAAGCTCTTACTGAGGTTTAGATGTTGATGATTTATTGAAAATAATAGTTTTGTTTGATGCCACCATTATGGTGAATAGTGTTGCTTTAGTTGGGCTCTTGACCCTTGATTTGTGAGCAATTTTTTCTCTCTGGCTGCTGTAACTGTTTGTTACAGTGAGAACAGCAAGAGAAAATTGATTATGACAAGTTGGTGACAGATGATGTTTGCTTGTTGTTGATGATACAGTTGTTATCATCATATGGTGACTTATTTGCAGATCTCCTGAGAGTCATTGATTATAGTAGTCTTGTGATTCTACAGCAGGAGATCCAGCAGCGTTTTCATCGGATAAACTGATCAATGTTTAAAACATGTACATAAGTCTTGTTTTCCGGTTTAATAACACATCACACAATAAGCACTTCTAACTCCTGCGAGATTAACTCACAGACATTAAGAATCAGCCTATGAATCTCAACAATGGTGACATGCTTCATGCCGCAATGCATTCTGGGTGCATTATGCAAAACTCATCCATGGCTCCCAGAATGCATTGTGGCATGATGCATGTCACCATTGTTGAGATTCATAGGCTGATTCTTTATGTCTGTGTGTGAGTTAGTCTCGCAGGAGATAGAAGTGATTAGTGTACAATCTGCTTTAAAACAAATTCAGCTTTATTGATTAAAACCGATCTGGATCTTTCCTGGAATCACAGTAAAAACAAAGTTAATCAGTGATTTAAATCACTTTACAATGATCATATTCTTATCACTGAGCAGTCAACAGCATCTGATTGTGCTTACTCTTGCTTTTCTTGCCATTGCAAACTCAGTTACAGCAGCCAGAGACACACTAACATTAAAATGTCATCAAACTGCCCAACTAAAGAAAACACTGATCACCATGATGGTCACATTAAAAAAGTTTCAACACAAAATAAACAAAAAAGTAATTCTCAATAAGAGCTTCTGTAGACGTCTGACAGAAATAAAGTCAGTCTGGTTAATAATGTGTGAAGCTGGTAATGCTGTTTGTGGAGTTGTTTAATCCTCCTCTGCTGAGATCTTCAGAGATTTAGGCCCGGTTTCACAGACAGGGCTTAGACTAAGCCAGGATTAGGCCTTAGTTCAATTAGGACATTTAAGTAACTTTTATAAACGTGCCCAAGAAAAAAACATTACTGGTGTGCATCTTGAGACAAAACAATGCCACTGACATATTTTAAGATTTGTCAGTGCAAGATTCTTTCAGTTAAAATAGCTCAAAGATGCATCTTAGTCTAGGATTAGCTTAAGCATTGTCTGTGAAACCGGGGGTTAATGTCTTCTTTTATCTTCAGTTGATTTCATCTAAAGCTGTGGCTGAAGTCAATTGTAGTTCTTGTGTTTCTCATCAGTAATGGTCAATCATGACTTAATTAATCACTTAATTATCTCATTAACTTTAACACTTCTTAAGTGTTACTTTTAACACCCTGTAGTGTGGACACATATGTACACTGAGGAGTGTTAATTTAACACTGGGGGTTTTGCTGTGTGTGAACGGGGATCATTTTGACTACGTTGCCCTCTGTCCAAAGAAAAAACATTTCTATTTTCAATACATCGCTGTTGTGTAAACATACCCTAAAGCCCTATTCGCACGGGATTAGTATTATCTGGGGACCTCGTGTGATTTAGAAATTACCCCATATCTGAATTTTGCGTGGCGCATTCACACGGGATAAGCAAGCCTGTGATTTTACTGATCATATCTCCCGGATATGATGTCAAGACTTGTCAATGTTTTTTCGTTATAGATATAGCTGTATGAAATTATAAACAGTCGTATCGATATCATTTTGTTGTTTTATAGTAAGAAAAATAATTTAGTTCAGTTAGAGAACAGACGATACAATTAAAAACTTAACTGAGCAATATAATAACAATATCCTAACAGAACACGCAACACAGCTTCTTGTCCAGGCCCTGGTTATTTCTAGACTTGACTACTGCAATGCGCTTCTGGCTGGACTCCCCTCTTGTGCGATCCAAACACTTCGAATGATCCAGAATGCAGCGGCACGTCTGGTCTTCAACGAGCCCAAAAGGACCCACTCTTCATCTCTCTGCACTGGCTACCACTCGCTGCTCGCATCAAGTTTAAGTCGCTGACGCTTGCCTACAGAGCCACCACGCACTCAGCTCCTGCATACTTTGACTCGATTCTATGTCGTCACACCCCCACCAGAAGCCTTCGTTCAGCTAAGGAGCGAAGGCTTGTGGTACCATCACAGAGAGGCAAAAAATCCCTCTCCAGAAGATTTTCATTCAACGTTCCCAGCTGGTGGAATGATCTGCCCACCACCATCCGAAATGCGGATTCATTGACAACATTCAAAAGTCAACTAAAAACTCATCTCTTCCGTGAGCACTTAACCTCCTAAAAAAAAAAAAAAACTTTCCTTTCCTCTTTTCCTCCTCTTTCTCTCCCTACTCTAGCCTGTGCTACACTGAGAAATGTACACGGACCAAGTATTTCAGGCACTTGTTGCGCTCACTCGACTCTTCACGACCAATCGCTTATTGTACCCCCAAGTTGTAAGTCGCTTTGGATAAAAGCGTCTGCTAAATGCATAAATGTAAATGTAAATATACGGCGGAAGATTCAGTTTCAAAGCTAAATGTAAAAGCGCCCATTTTAAGCGAGTTTGTCATATGTTCTGTTTTTGTGTTTTTCAAAGTATAATCCGTGCAGCCGCACGGGAATTCATAACCATGCGCATTATATGCAGCCTAGCGTCATTCTTCGTGAAAGATAAAGAAAAAAATGCGCACAGGAAACAAAAACCTTGCAAAAATGATATACAATCCGCGTAATCCCGGCCGAGTCACAGAGATGCCGATTCGCATGGGACTACTATTATCACAGGACCTCAGTGTTCGGCGAAATATGGTAGGTAATTTGTGAGGGAATTTTTACTTTACAAATTACAGACATGGCCGATTCGCACGGGATTAAGATCACAGACATTCTCTGCAATTATTTCAAATCACCAGAGGTCCCCAGATAATACTAATCCCATGCGAATAGGGCTTAAGTCTGCATTTATCACACTAAGTAGTTCATGCATGCAAGAAACCATTATAGATTCCATCATTCCAACTCAAAAGTAAATTTAGAGGTTGTTGTCCTTGGCTATCCATGTCACGTTGCAAGACAATGTTTGGAGAGCAGAAGGAAAATCAGTAAATTGTTTATTTTGCATGTGGAAAGATGGGACACAAGACAAGACTTTGTTGCTTTTCACAAAAAAGAAAGTTGGGCTTTCAAGATTTGCTTAAATTCAGCAGTTTAGAAAGTGTAGCGTTTTAGGGTTACATATATTATTAAATTGAATTAGCTCAATAGGGAATTATGGGTATTAATATTTCGGGATTTATGGTTAATCATAACAGGTTATAATCAAATCATAAATCTCCAAAATCACCCAAAAAGGGGAATACCTAACCGAGGTATTTATGCAATATATATATATATATATATATATATATATATATATATATATATATATATATATATATATATATATATATATATATATATATATATGGTTAACAACAATTTATTGCAATTAACTATCCATGTCACGTTGCAAGACAATGTTTGGAGAGCAGAAGGAAAATCAGTAAATTGTTTATTTTGCATGTGGAAAGATGGGACACAAGACAAGACTTTGTTGCTTTTCACAAAAAAGAAAGTTGGGCTTTCAAGATTTGCTTAAATTCAGCAGTTTAGAAAGTGTAGCGTTTTAGGGTTACATATATTATTAAATTGAATTAGCTCAATAGGGAATTATGGGTATTAATATTTCGGGATTTATGGTTAATCATAACAGGTTATAATCAAATCATAAATCTCCAAAATCACCCAAAAAGGGGAATACCTAACCGAGGTATTTATGCAATATATATATATATATATATATATATATATATATATATATATATATATATATATATATATATATATATATATATATATATATATATGGTTAACAACAATTTATTGCAATTAACTGCGGATATATATCTATATTAAATAATCACAGAATAACCTCTGAGGAGTTGATTCAAAATTCCTCTGATCCATTCTGTTTAACGAACGAGCAGTACAATCCTTATCAACTTTCACAAGGTCTTCTACCCAATTTCTGGGAAGTTTATCCCTCTGGCCACAAAGGACAAACTTTCCGAGTTTTGGTATTAATTAAAGCATTCAATGATATAAGAGCTCGTAGCTTAGATCTTACATTAAAAGGACTCGTGTTTTGTGAGCAACAACAATGACAATCAAAACGTGGATACGACTAAATAAAGGATACATGTATATACAGAATAACGGAAAGTAAAGAAGGAGGATGAGGAGAAGGGAAAGGAAGCAGGGTATGATCGTGTCCGATCTGACACTTTCCCAAACGTAACCACTAGAGCCAGCAAGAACCATCATCACCTTAAACAGGGGTACAATATCTTAAAACTCATCTAAATTTCGATAGAATTGATGCTTGCATGGTTTCTTTGTGTTGTGTAAAGCAAGATGCGTGCGTTGGGGTTTCTCAGAGTGTTCATGCGCTGAAGCTCTCTCTCCGTTTGGTCCTTCCGGAGCTTAGTCGGTCCGCTGGAGATTTAAAGGTGTTAGAGGAGCGAGTGTCTTGGAAGGGAAAGTTCACCTCGCCCCAGCTGAGAAGGTTCCTCGTGCGCAGTGATGCATGCACTCTGACGGAGCCGCCGGCCGTCTCGCGGAGCGCGTCGATCTTCAAAGGAAACAACCAGCTTGGCTGGGCCGCGGGGCCGAAGCCCGCGAGCCATGCTGACGAGACGGGAGCAAGATGTGAAGTCAAAGCGATGCAAAGAAAAGAGCAGGGAGAGAGAGCTCTTTCCTGTGTCTTGAGGACAACTTTCCACTCCTCTCCTTGGTTGCTTGACCAATCAAAGGGGGCAAATTCTGAGCGGGAAAGGTTTTTCTTTGTCCTTGTTTAACGACCCACTTTGCATGTTTTATGATGTGTCAAAGTTAATACAGTTTTACTTCCAAGTTTGCTAACTGTATTAATCATACATTTCATAACCATATACCAGGCACCGCTGATTAAGACAATGAAAGAGAAACATTTACATATCACACATGCCTTGGTTTGAATATCTCAAAGCCGGAATATTCTTTACAGAGCAATTTCAGCATTTAAGATTAACCTCACACAAACACATACATATATATACTTTGTGGTCAACATTCATATAACAAAAGGGTCATCATATATATATATATATATATATATATATATATATATATATATATGTGTGTGTGTGTGTGTGTGTGTGTGTGTGTGTGTGTGTGTGTGTGTGTGTGTGTGTGTGTGTGTGTGTGTGTGTGTGTGTGTGTGTGTGTGTGAATCTCCGGCCATTCTCAGACGGGTGAGTTAGAGGTCTGGCTGATTAGGATCTGATTGAAACTCTCACAGGACCCTCATCGTATCTTCTGGTCACACTCTGGTTGGTCATTAACCAGTCAGTGGTGCAATCTAACTCAGACTTGTTGGAACCATTGGAGCAGGGATTTAATTTATATGCAGAGCTGTGGAAGAGAAGAGCATCTCTGATGTTCCTCAAAATGACTCATCCCTTTGATCCCATGAGAGAGAGACTCCAGACGCTACAAAAGAGAGTTGGCACTATTGAAAAGTTAGAAAGAAAAACACATTCACACCTGGTCAGAATCATTACTGCTTGAACAACGTGACTGTAGCTCATTCACAAGCAGAAGCCAATGTCATTTGGGGAAATTGGTTTTATGATGATAGTCAGATGTGTTAACTATCAAAGGTTAGTAACTATCTAAGGTTAGATTACTATCTAAGTTGTCTAATGATTAGTGTTATTATAGATAAGGGTTTTGACAATGGTGTTGTTGCTGTTTTGTGTTTTAGAATGTGATATGTGTTTTTTTTTAAAAACAACCTTTGGACTGTTTGTTCCTCAGTAGCCCTTTGAATCTTAAGGGAAATTATCTTTATGAATAGTCAAGCCACCTTCATTTAGATGGCACTTTTTACAATAAAGATTGCTTCAAAGCAGCTTTACAGTGATACCAGTAAATAGGTTAATGATTATGAGTAATTGCTGTCTTAGGTCCATATTTCTTTCTCAAAATAAATCAAGCATCCAGCGTTAGTTCTGGCGAGCCACGTAGTCAAGCTCCGCTATCAGCTGGGAAATTCTAACTCCGCCCCTTTCAGCTGATCCGATTCAGGTGATCCTATGCACTCAATTGGCTTCTCTCAAACAGGGCGCCTTACTTAAGCATAGCTTCACTTCAATCTGCCTGCTTGGACGCTTCTGCTGCACGCTGCTTTGTAACCCACCTCCTCCCCAGCTCCTCCTTAAACTGCTTAACTTAATCATGTCATTCTGTTGTCATTGATGCATACTCTGTTCTAAATGGGGGATTTGCTCTGCCCTCCCAGTTTAAAAGGGGAGGTTGTCCCCAGAATCTGCTGCTGTTCCCTGTCTTGGCTTTTCATGGAGCTCATGCAAAGGATGGGGAATTTAGAACAGAGCCATACCGCCAAATGTAAATCTTTGCAAAATATGCAATAAAAAGTTGACTAAATGTTTGTCTATGGTGTCTTTGACTTAAGTGGACCTGACTGAAATAATAATAACGTTTAAATGTACCGCTGAAATGGTCCGGTCCTTATGTTTCACCTCCAATGACAGATGAACTATCAGTTTTCATTTCCAGTAGATTTCACTATGAATGATTTCTCACCTTTTTATGTACAGTGGCAGATTTTGGCATGTCAAAAACATAGGTGTTGATCGGCATTACCTTTCTCTCTCTTTTGCTTAGGCCGATCACATAGCGCTGAAAAGACAGCAGTTTCTCCGTAAAGTCGGAGACCCACTCATCAGCCCCTCTGAAACGGCTGCTTTTAGGACCGTGGTAAGCTTTTCTTTGACTGTTAGTCTTTTTGGGCTCGCCATCTTCTAACATTACACTCTGACACACCATATTTATTGGCTGCTTAGTGAGAGTTGGTTGATGCGTTTATCCGTCCTGGGGGAAACACTTGTTTTACTCATATTTGATGCTCCCTATTGGCTGTGGGTGTATCGTTGATGTTAAAGGTCCCATGGCATGACATTTTATGAGGTTCATTTTATGAGGTTTTTTAACATTAATATGAGTTCCCCTAGCCTGTATATGGTCCCCAAGTGGCTAGAAATTTTGATAGGTGTAAACCGAGTTCTGGGTGTCCTGCTATGCCTTTGAGAAAATGAGAGCTCAGACGAGCCAATCTGGAATCTTCCCTGTATGACGTCATATGAGGAACGGTCACCTCCCCTTTCTCTGCTTTGCCCGCCCAGAGAATTTGGAGAAAATGGATTCCGTTTATCAGTCGCGATGTCAGCACAGGCTTTACAAACAGACTTTACCATATGGATTGGACAGCACTGCCACAAACAGTGAGTAACAGTGTTCATTAATGCCTGATCTGTGATCAGTGATTTCTGATGTCTAGCTAATCATTTAAGTTCACACAGACTTTCTGTCTAAATCACTTAATACTAATACTGTCAGTCCATCTGCTGGCCGTCTTGATGCCCTAAGCGTAATGCATCAGTGAATCAAGCCAGTGACTAAAACGATCAACTTCACAGCGTTTCTGTTAGTAGCATGAAATGAATCTGTTATTTAAATGATTAAACTACAGAGAGCGATCAAAGAACACACTCTTTATAATGTTCGGAGCTGTGAATCAAACATCGTGAGTGTATCTGCACACTTGCCGAAACTGCTGTTATAATGAATGATGCTGTTCTGCTGCACAAAGCTCTTACTGTATTCATGTTGATGTCGTGTTTGCTGTTAGTTGTGGTGAAAGCATTTTGTGAGAGAAATAGCACTGCAATGATGAGATCACTGCATTCACTGATCAACAGACTGCCTGTGTACTCAATGCTCAAGCCTTTCATGTGATGGGAAAAGATAGAAAAATAAGGCTATAATCAACATTTTGATGATTCGTTAATCTCGACGGCTGTGATGGTGAAAAAACATAGTAAAAGTATTCGAGAGGGGTTCCACATGTTACAAAGTTCGTAGAATAAGGAGGAAGAAGACAGGGTCACGTGACTGGGACTCGTGTTTATTCAGAACTCTCAGATACAAACAAAATAAACTTGTGCTCACAGTGCTCTCAACAACTCAGTACAATAAAAATGTATCAGCTGTCTTGTGTGCCCAGTCCGTCTCTCTCTGGACTGGCAGTGCTTGCAGAGTCAGACGGTGCAAAAATGTCAGACAATATCAGTATAGAAAAAAATGCTTTTTATTTCTAAATGATGAAATGTTTTGATGTAAAAACCATACTAACAATATAAGTACACCTCAGGATATGAATCTCAATAATGGTGACATACTTAATGCTGCAATGCATGCTGGGAGCCATGAGTTTTATACTGTGGTGGCTTAGTAGGGTTGGAGCTAAACTCTGCAGGACATCAGCTCTCTAGGACCGAACTTGCCTACCCCTGACTTAGAGGAACAAAAATGTGCCCTTAAGGGTTCCACCCCAGTGACCGCCACTTGTACCTTAAAAGATACAATTTTGTACACAGCAAAATCCCCAGTGTTAAATTAACACTCCTCAGTGTGCATATGTGTCCACACTACAGGGTGTTAAAAGTAACACTTAAGAAGTGTTAAAGTTAATGAGATAATTAAGTGATTAATTAAGTGATGATTGACCATTAGTGATGAGAAACACAAGAACTACAACTGACTTCAGCCACAGCTTTAGATGAAATCAACTGAAGATAAAAGAAGACATTAAATCTCTGAAGATCTCAGCAGAGGAGGATTAAACAACTCCACAAACAGCATTACCAGCTTCACACATTACTAACCAGACTGACTTTATTTCTGTCAGACAACTACAGAAGCTCTTATTGAGAATTACATTTTTTGTTGAAACTTTTTTAATGTGACCATCATGGTGATCAGTGTTTTCTTTAGTTGGGCAGTTTGATGACATTTTAATGTTAGTGTTTCTCTGGCTGCTGTAGCTGAGTTTACTATGGCAAGAAAAGCAAGAGTAAACACAATCAGATGCTCTCGGCTGCTCAGTGATAAGAGTATGATCATTGTATAGTGATTTAAATCACTGATTAACTTTGCGGTATAACTTTTTACTGTGATTCCAGGAAAGATCCAGATTGGTTTTAATCAGTAGAGCTGAATAGGTTTTAAAGCAGATTCTACACTAATCACTTCTAACTCCTGCGAGATTAACTCACACACAGACATAAAGAATCAGCCTATGAATCTCAACAATGGTGACATGCTTCATGCCTCAATGCATTCTGGGAGCCATGGATGAGTTTTGCATGATGCACCCAGAATGCATTGCGGCATTAAGCATGTCACCATTGTTGAGATTCATAGGCTGATTCTTGATGTCTGTGTGTGAGTAAATCTCGCAGGAGTTAGAAGTGCTTATTGTGTGATGTGTTATTAAACCGGAAAACAAGACTTATGTACAGGTTTTAAACATTGATCAGTTTATCTGATGAAAACACTGTTGGATCTCCTGCTGTAGTGTCACAAGGCTACTATAATCCATGACTCTCAGGAGATCAGCAAATAAGGCACTATATGATGATAACAACTGCATCACCAACAACAAGCCAACATCATCTGTCATCAACTTGTCATCATCAATTTTCTCTTGCTGTTCTCACCGTAACAAACAGCTACAGCAGGCAGAGAGAAAAAAAATACTGACAAGTCAAGGGTGAAGACCCCAACTAAAGTAACACTGATCACCATAATGGTGGCGTCAAACAAATTATTATTTTCAATAAATCATCAACATCTAAACCTCAGTAAGAGCTTCTGTAGTCGTCTGACAGAAATAAAGTCAGTCTGGTTAGTAATGTGTGAAGCTGGTAATGTTGTTTGTGGAGTTGTTTAATCCTCCTCTGCTGAGATCTTCAGAGATTTAATGTCTTATTTTATCTTCAGTTGATTTCATCTAAAGCTGTGGCTGAAGTCAGTTGTAGTTCTTGTGTTTCTCATCACTAATGGTCAATCATAACTTAATTAATCACTTAATTATCTCATTAACTTTAACACTTCTTAAGTGTTACTTTTAACACCCTGTAGTGTGGACACATATGTACACTGAGGAGTGTTAATTTAACACTGGGGATTTTGCTGTGTACTCTTATTTTTGAGAGTGTAGACCCTGAACATAAGATGACCCTTTTTTTTGTTTTTCAGATTTACAAGAAAAAAATCCATCTTATACACGGAACAATGTGGTACTTGATCTTGAGCCAACATCTAGAGCTTTTATAGTGGACATTTATATCATAAATATGTTATAAAGACAGAGGAGGAGCCTGAGAATCTGACAGATATATAAAGAGTGTTTGTGTCAGACTGAACAACACAAGCGGCACAACATAACCAGTGAGTTTTGTTTTTCATTTACCTCACAGAACATTTGAACAATTTACAGAAATAAAATAGAAAAATAGACAATAACATTTTTCTTTCTTCTAGATAATTTAATCTCTGCTGTGAACTACTGAGGAGAGACTGAGAAGATGGAAGTAAGTTCATCTGCTTCCTTCATTGTGTCAATTACCCAAAGGTTTAAAAATATTTCAGAGTGATATTCATCTCTCTCTCTCTCTCTCTCTCTCTCTCTCTCTCTCTCTCATGCAGATGATGGTGTTTTTGGTGGCTCTTCTCCCTGTTGTATTGGGCAATGACTGTAAATTCAGGCCATTCGATTGTTCTGATGTCTACAACTCAGGAGAAAGAGAAAGTGGGATTTACTCCATCTATCCAGCAGGAGACGTTCCTGTCTGGGTTTACTGTCACATGATCTCAGATGGGAAAGATGAAGACAACGGAGGATGGACGGTACGAATGTGACTTTAGATCATTAAACACACATCAGAACACACATTATGAATCATATATTCTATACCCATCACAGGTGATTCAGAGGAGAATGGACGGCAGTGTGAATTTCTATCGGCCGTGGAAAGAGTACAAGAGAGGATTTGGGAATGTGGAGAGCGAATACTGGCTGGGTAAGATCTCACAGTGTGTGTTCGTTTGTGTGGATGATTATGTGTTTGGTTGAACATGTTCTTCATGTGTGTGTGTGTGCGTGTGAATAGGGCTGGAGAACATGTACCAGCTGACACGTAACAGGAAGTACATTCTGAGAGTGGATCTGGAGGACTTTGAAGGAAGGAAAGGTTTTGCTCTGTACTCGTCCTTCTCTGTGGATTGTGAATGTGCCGGATATCAGCTGCAAGTTTCAGGATTCACTGAAGGAGGAGCAGGTACGACACTTTCATTTAAAGATGTAAATGCTCACTGGATCACATGTCTTCAATTTGGATCCAGATTGTTTGTAAATATAATGTATATCTCATTAACACTTTATATGTGGCTTACATTGGTAAATGTTAAGAAAACTGCACAATAATTAAGACATTTTCTGGAATAATTAGTCTGTCAGCAAGCAGTGTTAGCTGTCGGACATGTTGCTTTGATAACATACTGAAGCTTGCTAAGATTCCTTGTTTATTATGAAACCATCTGGCTAAACAAGGAGCGTGACTTCGTTATATATTATGTTAATACAGTTAATGATGCTCTTCCTCTCTCTAGGCGACTCTTTATCAGGCCATAATGGTATGAAGTTCACTACCTTTGACAAAGACCAAGACACCTATGCGGCGAACTGTGCCAAACTGCATCTCGGGGCATTTTGGTACACAGCCTGTCACAGTACAAACCCCAATGGTGTGTATTTATGGGGGGAAGATAAAACTCATGATGCCATTGGTGTTGTTTGGTCAACCTGGAAGAATTATGCTGTCAGTATGAAATCCATCAGCATGAAGATAAAGAGTGTATCCTAGGAACATTACAGTGTTAAAAGCTCAAAGTATACAGACAAACGCATAGCCTTTCAAATACACTCCATTTGATAGTTTGCACAAGCACCAGTGCTCGACATATGTGCATCTTTGTCCAGTGTCTGCAGTCTTTCTGTCCAGAAATTATGAATAATGAAAAATTACTTTTTATTCTTTTAAAGTATAGTTGTGGTTTTTTTTCCATACCCTCTCACACAAGCTTTGTTTTTAGTCTGTATATCAGATTCTGTAAATCTCCATCCATTAGCCCAAAAACCGAAAACTAATGACTTGGCCAGAAGGAATTCTGCGTGTAAGCCTTTTCAGCCTTTCTGTGAAGTTCTCCTAATTTATTGATATCTCATTTTAAATCTGACTCCATTAATAATTTTATCTGACTCCAATTCTAAGTGACTCCATAAAGTGTGCTACATTTAGAGTTTATCAGCTGATTTTACGATTAGTTTCGATTTAATTTAGATCGTTGATTTTCTTTATATCTTCCTAGTTTTTATATTCGTTCATCCTGAGAGCCTAAATCGCACAGAGACATGACGCGTCCGGATTTCGCGCGCTCACGGGCACAAAACGGTTACTTCTGTGATTAGTCAGAGGGTGTAGAGTGAATATTTTACCTATAAGTGGTTGCACATGCTCACTCAACAAAAAGTGTAATTTTAGCAATATTCACGGACTACAACTTGCTAACCCAGCGATAGTCAGAAATCGGAATATCGCGCACGCTGCGCTCCATGCTTCAGTCGTGGCGTCATCGGTTTGATCTATCATAACCCTAGATTTTGCGGTAATAAAGGACTCTACATCTATCCATACTAGAATAACGATTTCGGAACCATACAAGAGAAATCAAGGTTAACATTTATTTTGGCCAGACAGGAAAAGTAAATACGTAAACAAGAATCCATGGTACACAACTGATCAGCGTAAAAACATAAAACACAATTGCAAAGCAATATGAAAATAATTTAAAAGAGTCATCATGTCTGGCACATCTACATGCAGTTTGCACGGGGGGTCTGATTGCAGAATATTCCCCCCAGAGAGTTAGACCATCCAGCCTTAAATACTCCAACTAGAACAAAAGGTTTGTAAATATTTGCAACACCCCCACCTGGTTTTGGGGGAGTGGATCAGATATCTTTGAAGAGACTACTCAAAGGAGAACTGAATTCTCATTAGTTTTCCAATCTTTCTAATACTACCAGTGACTGCAGTGAAACTGGGACCATTTTACCATTCGCACTGAGACCTTTAAAAAGACATCAAACATGAAAAGGATAAAACAATAAATTTACAAATAACATCATCACTGATATATCTGCATTTGGTGACTTGAAACCAGGACAAGGAGAGGGCAAAATGGGGAGGGGGGAGGAATGTTTGTCAGGGTGTTGTCACAGTTTCTGCACTCACAGAAATATTTCACCCAAAATTTAAGATTTATGTAATTTTATTAAATGACAAATTCCCATTTATATTTTTTTCATAATTTTAACACAAATCTACCAAATAAACTTTACACAATTTATTTTCATTAGGATAATAAAACCTATTTATTTAAAATACATAAAGTTTATTGTATAAATTGCATAATAATTAAGAGAACTAAATCAGGATAATTAAAAAAGTTAAATAACATTTATTTGAATCATGTTAAATGTATATTCATGGCAGAGTTAGTTTTTATGCATTTACATCTATTTGATTTTATTTAAAAACTCATATTTTTAAAATCTATTCATTAAAAGTAAATAAACTCTAAAAGATTTAATCAATTTTACAATTTATTTAATGCAATTAGTTAATAAATACTAACATTGTTTGAATAATAAGAGTTATAAAACAAACAAGATTCTGTTATTTAAAGTTTATGTGATTGGTTTTCATCAAAGTTATGAAAAAAAATCCATTTGGGAAACAGGAAACGACGTCACTTTCGCTGGACACAAGCCCTCGAGATATTGTGGGAATCCGTCACACACATCCCACTGAGCAAAGGCGTACGTTGAAAAGACGTCCACTGAGGAGCCAGAATGAAAGTTTTTATGACGTCTGTTTTTGACGTGTTCTGCACGTCCGATATAGACGCTCATGGAACCTCAAGGTTAAAAACTAGTTCAAATTATGGACATATTTTCCATTTGTAATTGCAAAGCAACTCACAGACAGTGTGTGTTTGTCCAGAAATCATGAAAATAAAAGAAACTTAGCTCAAACCTTTAGACACTTTAGACAACTTAGCATCTGTAATTCACACATCTTTGGATCGTGAGAGAATCGTGGGATTCAATCCAGGATCTTCTTGCTGTGAGGAGACAGTGTTTCCCACTGAGACACTGGTGCTGCCCTTAATCACAGACATAAGACACACTTTGACTATTTCTGTCAGACGTCTACAGAAGCTCTTACTGAGAATTAACAGAGCTTTAGATGTTGATGTTTATGTTTCATTTGAAGTCACCATTGTGGTGGGAAGCGTTTGCTTTAGTTGGGCTCTTGGTCCCCGTATTTGTGTGAGATTTTCTTTGGCTGCTGTAACTGTGTGTGTAAAACACAATAGTTATGGCTGAGAAAGCAAAGATAAAGTGACTTCAGGTGTTGTCAGCTTCTTGTTGATGACCAAATCATCAGAAGTCTCGAATCTGATGTTGTGCTTTCGAGTTTTATGTTCTTGTTTGGCAAATAATAATTTGTTTATATACTATAACCTTGTGAATCTGCTGTATTGACACCAATAGCAATAAACAAATCACTCATATTGAAAGATGATAAAACAGCAGGTGCACATTGTTTTGAGAAAATATTTCTCATAGTCACACACAGACATCAAGATTTTGCATATGATTCACAACAACGGTGACAATCATAAAAAAAAACTTCATGCTGTAATGCATGATGGGTAGCTTCAAAGTACAAAACTCAAAACTCATGCTTGATTGTCACCGTTGTTGTGAATCATATGCAAAATCTTGATGTCTGTGTGTGACTATGAGAAATATTTTCTCAAAACAATGTGCACCTGCTGTTTTATCATCTTTCAATATGAGTGATTTGTTTATTGCTATTGGTGTCAATACAGCAGATTCACAAGGTTATAGTATATAAACAAATTATTATTTGCCAAACAAGAACATAAAACTCGAAAGCACAACATCAGATTCGAGACTTCTGATGATTTAGTCATCAACAAGAAGCTGACAACACCTGAAGTCACTTTATCTTTGCTTTCTCAGCCATAACTATTGTGTTTTACACACACAGTTACAGCAGCCAAAGAAAATCTCACACAAATACGGGGACCAAGAGCCCAACTAAAGCAAACGCTTCCCACCACAATGGTGACTTCAAATTCACCATAAACATCAACATCTAAAGCTCTGTTAATTCTCAGTAAGAGCTTCTGTAGACGTCTGACAGAAATAGTCAAAGTGTGTCTTATGTCTGTGATTAAGGGCAGCACCAGTGTCTCAGTGGGAAACACTGTCTCCTCACAGCAAGAAGATCCTGGATTGAATCCCACGATTCTCTCACGATCCAAAGATGTGTGAATTACAGATGCTAAGTTGTCTAAAGTGTCTAAAGGTTTGAGCTAAGTTTCTTTTATTTTCATGATTTCTGGACAAACACACACTGTCTGTGAGTTGCTTTGCAATTACAAATGGAAAATATGTCCATAATTTGAACTAGTTTTTAACCTTGAGGTTCCATGAGCGTCTATATCGGACGTGCAGAACACGTCAAAAACAGACGTCATAAAAACTTTCATTCTGGCTCCTCAGTGGACGTCTTTTCAACGTACGCCTTTGCTCAGTGGGATGTGTGTGACGGATTCCCACAATATCTCGAGGGCTTGTGTCCAGCGAAAGTGACGTCGTTTCCTGTTTCCCAAATGGATTTTTTTTCATAACTTTGATGAAAACCAATCACATAAACTTTAAATAACAGAATCTTGTTTGTTTTATAACTCTTATTATTCAAACAATGTTAGTATTTATTAACTAATTGCATTAAATAAATTGTAAAATTGATTAAATCTTTTAGAGTTTATTTACTTTTAATGTATAGATTTTAAAAATATGAGTTTTTAAATAAAATCAAATAGATGTAAATGCATAAAAACTAACTCTGCCATGAATATACATTTAACATGATTCAAATAAATGTTATTTAACTTTTTTAATTATCCTGATTTAGTTCTCTTAATTATTATGCAATTTATACAATAAACTTTATGTATTTTAAATAAATAGGTTTTATTATCCTAATGAAAATAAATTGTGTAAAGTTTATTTGGTAGATTTGTGTTAAAATTATGAAAAAAATATAAATGGGAATTTGTCATTTAATAAAATTACATAAATCTTAAATTTTGGGTGAAATATTTCTGTGAGTGTGTGAGATCTTTTCCTCAAGATTAGTGACTTTTATTGTTCAATTGCTGAGGTATGTATCTCAGCTTTTGTCTTAGCACCAAAACCGACTCTTACAATTCAGAATCCAAAGGACCTCTTAAATGTTAAATGCACTCCAGCATTGTGAAAGAGTTATGTCTGTATGAAGTGTTTATTTCCACAACAGAAACACTAAATGAGGAATTCTGTGGGATCATATATGAATTCATCGACCATATGAATTTGAAGTCATGGGATCAATTAAGTGTTGTACATGTAGACTGGAATTATTAATCACAATTTGTTTATATTGACAACATACAATTAAGCTAGTCAGTGAAAACATTGGAAATCTTTTCTTTGTACTTTTGACGGTAAAATAAAGATTCAAGAGAATAAACAAATCACAGATTCTTGATTCTGCATTTTGCAAAATGTCCCAACTTTTCTGAAAATGGGGTTGTATTTATTTTAAAATAACATTCATGAAATTGTAACAACTGTTTTGCTTTTCTTTCTGGTGCATTGGGATTCAACACCTCAATAAACGTCTTGTTTGCTTTGAGAGATGGTCCTAAACCAGCATGTGTTTTTTTTTAACTTTGAACTGTTTGCTCCTCATTAGCCCTTTGAATCTTTAGCGAAATTATGTTAATGAATAACAGTAAATATGTTAATGATTATGAGTAATTGCTGTCTTAGGGCCATGTTTCCTTCTCAAAATAAATAATGACATGTTTAAATGTACAGCTGAAATGCTCCGGTCCTGATTTTACACCTCCAATGACAGATGAACTATCTTTTATTAATTACTGATCTAATTTGGGGCTCTCAGTGAAATATATATATATATATATATATATTAAATTACAAAACATATTCCCTGTGATGCCCTATGGGAAATATACTGATGGCAAATACATTTCCTTAAAAAAAAATTAAAACCCTGATATTTGTAAATTAATTTATTCTGACTGTCAAAAACACATATTAATATACAACCATAATGAATGACTCATTATTTCTGTATATGGAATAAAAATTTAAATGTATAATCTTTTAGCATTATCTCTGAAGAGTTTAACAGTTGAAAATACATAATTTGTTTTATGTATAGTTTTCTAACACATATTTACTTAGTCTTGAGCTTTTAGAGTGGACCTTTATGCCATAAAGACACAGAGGAGGAGCCTAAGAATCTGACAGATATATAAAGTGTGTTTGTGTCAGACTGAACAACACAAGCGGTGAGTTACTGTTTTATTCTTCACTTACCTCACAGAACATTTGTACAATTTTCAGAAAAAAAATATAAAAATTTATGAACAATATTTATTTTATTTAGATAATAAAAATCTCTACTGTGATCTACTGAGGAGAGATTGAGAAGATGGCAGTAAGCTCATCTGCTTCCTTCATTGCTTAAATGGCCCTGAACCACTAAATTCTTATTACATGTCTTTTTCCTTTTCAGAGTGATGTTCATCTCTTTTTCTCTCCGTCTCGTGTAGTTGATGGTGTTTTTGGCGGCTCTTCTCCCTGTTGTATTGGGCAGTGACTGTACATTCATGCCAATCGACTGTTCTGACGTCTACAACTCAGGAGAAACAGTCAGTGGGATTTACTCCATCTATCCAGCAGGAGATGTTCCTGTCTGGGTTTACTGTCACATGATCTCAGATGGGAAAGATGAAGACAACACGGAGGATGGACGGTACGAATGTGACTTTAGATCAGGGGTTTTCAAACTGGGGTCCCCCACACAAAAAAAAAAACGAGTACAAAATTGTATAATTTAAGGTACAAGTGGCCGTCACTGGGGCGGGACCCTTAAGGGTACATTTGTGTACCTCTAAGTTAGGGGTAGGCAAGTTCGGTCCTAGAGAGCTGATGTCCTGCAGAGTTTAGCTCCAACCCTACTAAGCCACCACAGTATAAAACTCATGGTTCCCAGCATGCATTGCAGCATTAAGGATGTCACCATTGTTGAGATGCATATGCTGATTCTTGATATCTGTTTGAGTCTAAACGTTTTTGTGGCGAGCAGCGAGGCCGAGGGACCGTGAGGGCGGGACGAGGCGGCGCTCATCAGAGAGGATGAGCGCCAGCTGCGAGCCGCAGCATTCTCGGCCCTTGCGGAGGAGTGAGGGAGTATAAAGGATGAGCGACGACAGTGAGGGACGAGAGAGGACCAGGCCTGGATTTTGTGTTATGTTTTATTTTGTGTTCGCTGCAGTCGTCCGTGAGGGGCTGCAGCTTTTTATTTTCATTTTGTGTTTGTTTGTATGTAGGCGGCAGTCGACCGTGAGGGGCTGTCGCCGCCATTTTATTTTGATTAAATGTTTTGATTGTCCGCCGGTTCCCGCCTCCTTCTCTACAAACAACGTTTACTACAGTTTCCCCTTTAAATTGTATTTAAAATCAGAATTTAGAATGTCTGATCTGTGGCAAGAAACTATTGTTGGTGAATATTATATTTTAATATTTTTAGTCAGTGATGAGTTTATTCAAACAATTTTCTTCATGATCATTTTTGTTTATGGCTTCTTTTGATTTGAACAGATTATGTGTTTTGTTAACACTGTAACAAAAACCACAAACTCACATAAAAAGCCAAGAGTAAAACTGCCAGACTAAAGGAAATACTGATCACCAAAATGGTGACCAAACATTTTTAATAAAACATCAACATCTAAACCTCTGTTAAAGCAGCACTAGGTAGGTTTTGCTCTCGGGGTCCCCCTACAGTTGAGAAACAATATTGTCCTCTACTACTGTCTTAAACTGTCATCCTACATCAGTGGATGCATCGCACGTGCATTTGTTGACATGACAACCATGATAGCCCTGAACACTGCAGGAGTTCACATGCAGGTGTTCTGCTTGCGTCGCGTGTGAAATGTCTTCATTCCAGGTACAGTGGCATATGTTTCAGCATGTCATATGAATATAATTTCATGGGTTTCATTTTTTTCAAACGCCAAATGATCGCGATGCTCACGTTTACAAGCCAGCGTCATTATAGTAGCCTAGTCTATTGGTTACCGTTTTACAGAATCTATCTCTCTATATGATACTTCAATTCAATGTTTGAGTGGTAGGTAATAACCATATATCGTCAATATTATAATATCAAGCTACCATTGATGAATCTGCAAATTTGAAAAATCGATTTGCATTATAGCTTGATGCAAGACAAATAAACAAATATCACAGACATGTTAGGTATCCTAAAATATGATTTTGTACATCTTATGTATTTACTTGCAAGAATGTAGCCCCTCCTCCTTCAGCTCACGCCAACGAGCAAACGCTGGCCCAATGTTGATCCTCATCCTGCCTTTAATCCCATCACTTTCTCGTTTCCTCTTTTTGCTTTCCTCTGACAAAACCTTTGCTTTCTTATTTTTCTGTGCTGCTTCGGCCATGACTATAACATTCGGCAAACAAATGATAGTTGGGCTCGTATATGCCGTAAAGCAGTCGAATTTTGTAGTTCTTTTTGTTCTCGGGTTACTACCCGAAACCCGAAGTTTAAAAGTACGATTAAAAACGATACAGACCCCGTCAGGCTATAGCAGACGTGTCATTCAACCTATTGTAAGTCGATGTATCATCACAAGAGTCTTGAAAATACATTATAAAGGTTGAAAAGTTACCTAGTGCTGCTTTAATTCTCAATAAGAGCTTCTATAGATGTCTTTCAGGGTTGGAGCCAAACTCCGCAGGACAGTGACTCTCTAGTACTGAACTTGCCTACTCCTGCTCTAAGTAGAGGAAAACAATGGTATAATTGCACCCTAAGGACCAATTGTGTACCTTTAAAGGTACAGTTATACGTTTTGTTCCCCAAGGAACAATATTGCACCTCCATTGTACCTTTTTTTCTGAGAGTGCATGGGTCCCTAGAACATTTCAGAGAATAAAAAGACAAAGCAAAAATGGATAAAGTCTACCGAATATTCTGTTCCATTTCTAAATGTTTCTCTCATTTCTTGCCGTATACATAGGCTACTTTCCAGAATTGTATACGTTTGCGTTGTATCTTTCTAGTGAGTCCCTTTATCTCGCTCACTGCGGTTGTAAGGCGGTATTCTTAATGCAGTACGTAAGCTGCTTACACACATATTTATTGTGAAAGTTGCTTATGCAAATCATTTTTAATTGAAAAATTTCTTCTTGAGGTTTATACATACAACATTAAGTATAGCCAATTTATTACGTTTGGAAACAATATTTTGTATTTATAATGTCACACAATTTATCTAACAGTTTAAGTGTTTTTTTTCATAAAAATAGATGATTCATCAAAAGATTCATCGTATTTGGGGGTCCCTGGCATCATAAAGTTTGAAAACCCCTGCTTTAGATCATTAAACACACATCAGAACACACATTATGAATCATATATTCTATATAAACCCATCACAGGTGATTCAGAGGAGAATGGACGGCAGTGTGAATTTCTATTGGGGATGGAAAGAGTACAAGAGAGGATTTGGGAATGTGGAGAGATCGAATACTGGCTGGGTAAGATCTCACAGTGTTTGGTTGAACATGTTCTTTGTGTGTGTGTGTGTGTGTGTGTGTGTGTGTGTGTGAACAGGGCTAGAGAACATCGCTGACAATCTAGAGGAGATGAAAGGTCCTTTTCGTGGGGAAGGGGAAGGGCAACTAAATAACTCTGAAGTTCTTGCTAACTAGGCTCATCATTTGTCTCATCTGTCTGAATCAGAGAAGGCCAAGTAGGTTAGCTCGTTTCCCTCTTTCTTTTCTGATATTCCTATCCGAACTCATGTCATTGAACATGATATTGATGTTTCTACAGCTTAATCAGTGAAACAACATGCATATCGAGTGAATCCTACACAGTAAAATCCCCAGTGTTAAATTAACACTGCTCAGAGCACATATGGCCCCACTATACAGAGTGTTAAAGTAACACTGAATCAGTGTTAAAGTTAATGAGATAATTAAGAGATTAATTAAGTGATGATTGACCATTAGTGGTGACACCTGATGATAATGAGCAGAATCACTGAAGAAAAGAGAAAAAGAAAAACACAAGAACTACGGCTGACTATAAAAAAAGACATTAAATCTCTGAAGATCTCAGCAGAGGAGGATTAAACAACTCCACAAACAGCATCACCAGCTTCACACATTACTAACCAGACTGACTTTATTTATGTCAGACGACTACAGAAGCTCTTATTGAGGTTTAGATGTTGATGTTTTTTTGAAAATAATAGTTTTGTTTGAAGTCACCATCATGGTGATCATTGTTTACTTTAGTTGGGCTCTTGACCCTTGAGTTGTTAACATTGTTTTTACTCTGGTTGCTGTAGCTGTTTGATATGGTGAGAACAGCAGGAGAATCTTGATTCTTGTTGTTGATGGTATAGTTGTTATCATCATATATTGCCTTATTTGCTGATCTCCTGAGAGTCATTGATTATAGTATCCTTGTGACTCTTCAGCAGAAGATCCAGCAGTGTTTTCATCACTAAAACTAAACGATTTTCAAAAAATATGTACATAAGTTTTGGACTCTATTTAAATAACACATCACACAATAAGCATGTCTACCTCCTGCGAGTAAACTCACACACAGACATCAAGAATCAGCCTATGAATCTCAACAATGGTGACATGCCGCAATGCATTCTGGGTGCATTAAGCAAAACTCATATATGGCTCCAAGAATGCATTGTATTTTGACCCACTTGTGTTTGTGTTTAAGGTTGTTTACCTGCTTTTGACCACGACAACTTTCAAATAAAAGAAAGAAAAGAAAGAATTGATTCCTGGTCATTGAGTAAAATCCAGTCCAAACCTTCAGAGGCAAGCATACCCTTTCAAGTGGGGGAAACTGCAGGGTTGAACCTCACAAGAGTGAGGGCACTTGACATGCATTGTGGCATGAAGCATGTCACCGTTGTTGAGATTCATAGGCAGATTCTTGATGTCTGTGTGTGAGTTAATCCCGCAGGAGTTTGAAGTGATTAGTGTACAATCTGTTTCAAAACATATTCAGCTTTACTGATTAAAACCGATCTGGATCTTTCCTGGAATCACAGTTAAAATAAAGTTAATAGTGTATTGTTCATACTCAGTCATAAGATCAATTAATTAAATCACTACACAATGATCATATTCTTATCACTGACTAGCCGACAGCATCTGATTGTGTTTTCTCTTGCTTTTCTTGCCATAGCAAACTCAGTTATAGCAGCCAGAGAAACACTAACATTAAAAAGTCATCAAACTGCCCAACTAAAGAAAACACTAAGGGCCCTATCTTGCACCCAGCGCAATTGACTTTGTACACCGACGCATGTGTCATTCCTATTTTGCACCCGCGCAAAGCGCGCTTTTCCCTCCACAGAAGCACGTCGCTAAACTAGTGAATGAACTTGCGCTACCTGGGCGGTTCAGCGCAAAAAAGGAGGCGTGTTCCGGCGCAAACAATCCCTGGTTCTATTTTGCTGTTCCATTAAACAATTGCGCCACTGACCAGAAAAAACCTAGTCTAAAGTCAGTGGCGCGTTGCGCGTTGTTCATTATGCTATTTTAAGGGCGCATGCTTGACCATAATGTATAGCGTGCACAACGCGCATACACTTTGCTCATGTAATCTACACAGATGCAACAGTTATTTTTGCAAATCATAAATTGTTACACTAAAAAATATTAACACATGAGATAACGGAAATCATTGTGGTGTGCCACGAAGATGTGAAAAAATAGGCATAAATCTAGCTTACAAATTATTCAGGCTAATTGTAGTCTAATAATTAAGGAGACCTGTTTGCCCAACTATAGTGGCAACTTCTGGCAAGACATATATGTATATAAGGACATCTAACAAATTGGTTTGTCCGTCAAGAACCAGGAAAAAAAATCGGTGAGGGTGGACGCAGCGATGTCCTCTGCTGGTGTCAGGTCCTGAGTAGAGGCAGATCCACCTCCCGTTACACGGCGTGCCCGATTGATGCTGGCAAGCTTGGACTTTCCCTGTCTTCTGATGTCATTGTAGCGCTTGCGGCACTGGTGCGACGTCCTGGGGATGCCAGCTGATGAAACAATTGTGGCTATTTCCTCCCACGCCTGTTTAACCGACGCTATTTTGGGTGGGTTTCTCCCATCCCCATACAACACAACTTCTCTGTCTTTCACTGCTCTTACGAGAACATCAGTCTCCTCGGCTGTGAACCGCTCCTGGCGTGCGCCTGGTAAATACGCCATAATAATAGCAATCCATAATGGAACTTGCGCACCTGCTTTTACAGGGAATGTTGGATGACGCTCTGATTGGTTTATTCACGTTACGCCCAAACCACACCTATGAATAATGAAGCTACTTCAGACCAACCCATTTTAGATTTGCGCCGGGCGCAAGAGCCATTTATCCCGCCGGGAAAATAGCAACAGCGCCGAGACCCGCCCACAAAGTTACTTGCGCTTCGCGCTTTGACACTTGCGTTTCAGATCGTTAAAATAGGGCCCTAACAATTTTCAAAACAAAATCAAACAAAAAATCTGTTAATTCTCAATAAGAGCTTCTGTAGTCGTCTGACAGAAACAAAGTCAGTCTGGTTAGTAATGTGTGAAGCTGGTAATGCTGTTTGTGGAGTTGTTTAATCCTCCTCTGCTGAGATCTTCAGAGATTTAGGCCCAATTTCTACCCCTTAGCCCTTCTCTTTCCCCTACCCCTTTGTTTTGTACGTTCAGGTGAAGGGGTAGTGGTGTCTCGATTCTCTTTTGGCTGGAGTGGTAGGGGTAAGGGGAAGGGCCAGATAGCCCTTCAAACGAAGATTTTTCAGGACCACACTTCAAACTAAGGGGTATGAGGAGTTTCCCTCCACCGACTCCGTGCTGCTAGAATGTGTGTGTGTTGCAACTCGGGATCGATCACTTGCGTGTCGCCTGCCTGCCAGTTTCTCTGTAGCTTACTAAATGCACTATTTGATTGATTTGAACACATATTAATAATAGTAAAAATATATATCTGGTCATCCTTCATAACGCAGTCGATATTTACATCACATATTGACTGTAAACTCTTGCGTTACCAAGGCAACTACTGACTTGACATATAACGTATGAACATTATCGCAGCACCACAGTAGATAATGAAACCATATCCGTACCGGCCGGCTCGGATCAGCACGGAATGGAAAGGTTAATAAACAAAGAGAACAGTTTGACCCGATGGAAAAGCGGCTTCACCAGGCTTGTATCATTCTGTATCATCTTAGGAAACTCTGGCTCACACGTTTTTGAACTGAAAATGAGCACCATTTTATTAAAGGGGTGGTAAACCACGATTTCACTATTCTAACTTAAGCTAGCGTGTAATTTTGCTGCTTTAGCATAAACAACATCTGCAAAGTTACAACGTTCAAAGTTTAAAGCAAAGGGAGATATTTGCTTTTAAAGAAATCCATTTCTAAGAACTACAGCAAACGACCAGTAGGCGACTACACACATTCCTCCAGGGTTGGTGACATCACCAGGCTCAATATTTACATAAACCACTCCTCCGAGAATATTAAATAGGGGGGGGTGAGGCCATTTTGTATCGTGGCGCTGTTGTGGTATAGTTAGGCTGGAGTGTTGTTGCCGCGATGCCGAGGAAACGCTGTTATATTCATCCGGATTGCAGGTCTGGGGTACTTGCTTTGTTCAGCCTTCATAGGGACAGGGGTGCGTTGCAGAGCGTTTAACATACAACATGTTATATAAACGTGTGTATGAGACAGAAGGGAACAGGCACGTGTGGGGCTCCTGCAGCACATCTCACGGAGGGAAACTTTCACAATGTTCGCGAGTTCAACACCGGATTTGCACAACGTCAGCTGCATAAGACAAACACTGCCAGTGTGTGAATGCACGACGCGCGCGGGGCTCCCTCCCGCAGCACATTTCACGGAGGAAAACTTTCACAATGTTCGCGAGTTCAATACAGGATATGCACAACGGCTTGACCTGAAAGCTGGATTTACAAACAGAAGCTGTTTACGGGCCACAACCTGTAAGTCTGATTTATTTTTCATCGATGTGTTTTCCTGTAATAGGTTGTAGCAAGGAAGTAAACAGATGACAACACTGTTCTGCAAACCAGTCTGTTAAATGCTTATTCATACTTAACGTTTTCCGACGAACACCTATCGTTACAAACACTAACGTTAAAATCTCAACAGCGAACTTGGCATTAGTGTAAATGATTCTTTGATTAGAGCTTTTATGTATTATTTATCTACAGGCATGCTAAACATGGTTCTGTGTGTGATTTGGCTACTATAGTAAAGCCAGTGTTTAGTGTTTTGGGTTAATAGTTCTTGCGACAGATATTTGGCTATAATCGTTCTAAAAATACAAAAGTAACAGTGCCATTCAGTAGCGATCACTATAGATCCGCAGTCTTTACTCATTAGGACTGAACAGGTTCTGCTCGATCATCTTCACTAAAATGTTCTGGGTCTGATTCGGGCTCAGATTGGTGTGGTTTTATTGACGCCATCGTTTCTAATACTGACCAAAGCACAGTCTACCGGTAAGGTAAGGGGCGTGACGTTTCCGACAAACGTACACTGCGGTTAGCGAATCACATCACACTGGGCCAGCTAACCAATCTGAGCCCATTGCGTATTTTTGAGGGACTGGCTTCATACAACCCGGAAAGCATCAGACCGTTTTACAAGGAGGGACAGAGCAGTGTAGAATAAATGTCAAATATATGAAAAATAATGATTTTTTTTTAAAAACGAAGCATTAACACATGTTACAGTGCACCCCACAAACACAATCAAGCCTTCAAAACAATGTGTTTTACCACCCCTTTAAGTCCAAATACAGCGCAAAACTCTGTTGGGAGTGAGTAATTTGTTAAACGTGCTTGCGCCTGATATAGCCTACGCACTTCTTTTCGCTGTTTATAATGTTTAAATGTCAGAGGACAATAATAAAATAAACAGGGTATGATGACGTGTAATGGTATAGTAGTGGTGTCCCATTTCTTAGGGGAATATTTTCAGGTAGGGGTAGGGGTAGGGTAAGGCGAAGGGGTATAAAATAGAATTGGGATTGGGCCTTAATGTCTTTTTTATAGTCAGTCATAGTTCTTGTGTTTTCCTCTTTTCTTCAGTGATTTTGCTCATTATCATCAGGTGTTCACCACTAATGGTCAATCATCACTTAATTAATCTCTTAATTATCTCATTAACTTTAACACTGATTCAGTGTTACTTTAACACTCTGTAGAGTGGGACCATATGTGCTCTGAGCAGTGTTAATTTAACACTGGGGATTTCACTGTGTATAAAATGGAAATTACTTCAGAAAGAGGTTGATTATATACTTGCTCACAACTTGGCAGAAACCAGTTTCAGTTCTTGGAGCTCTCCATGTATTTTAGTGAGTAAACCCGGTAATTTGTATAGTTTTTGCACAGACTACAGGATTGTTACTCTCTACCAATAATCAATGACTGTGTTAACCATGTTGGCTCTGCGCAATTCGTTAACATATTTGACCTCCTAAAAGATTGTTGGCAAGTGTCGTTGACATCCCGTGCTAAAGAACTATCTGCTTTTGTTAAACCTGATAGGCTCCATCAGTACACGGTTATGCCTTTTGGAGTCAGAAATGCAACAGCAGTTAATTCATCTTTAGCTGTAAGTCAATCACGTGTTGTCTGGGCTTACAGGTTGTGAGGCTTACCTGAATGATGTTATTCTGTAGAGTTCTTCTTGGTCTGAACCCCTTGATCAAATTAGAGAGCTCTTTGTGTGTCTGGCTAAAGCCAACATGACTATAAACCTTGCCAAGTGCAAATTTGGAAAGCTCACTGTGTCATATATTTAGGTACAGTGGTTGTCTAGGGTTGTGTAAAACCTATTCACGCTAAAGTTGATGCTATATGTAGTTTCCCCATACCAGCTACTTGTCATGAGTTACAACGATTTCTTGGGAAGGTGGGTTACTATAGAGGCTTTTGTCACAACTTTGCAAATGTAGCTGCTCCTTTGACCGATTTGTTAATGTAGGATCCATACATTGGGTTTGATTTGCCTTTTATGGTATTTCCTCTTTTTCTATACTGTTGTGTATGTGTATGCGCTAAGTGACGTCATTGGTTACTGTGGGTGGCACTGGGGGCGTGGTGTCTGTATTAGTGTGTGTGCTCACCTGTGTGGTGACTCGCCCTCATGTGCAATGGTTCAGCATGACGCATCTTCAGTGTCAATCCACATGTCTTAACCTGCCGCAGAGTTTGGATTGATTTTTGAGTTTATACGCTGCAATATTGAGTCAACAGAAACGTTTGTTGAAGCGCAGATTCAAATGTATTGTCCAGACAACATTGGATGTTGGAGATTGCTTTAAAAGTTGTAAACGATAGACGCGAATATGCATTGGACTCGTGTAAAGCCTATTCATTCACAAATTTGCTGCTACGATGCTCATTTGGTTATCACAGTCGCCTCGATTGAAAGGGACACTACGTTTATAAACGTTTGTGGATTGGTTGTCAATGAATGATTGTATTCCCTGCTAGGCTTAGCGGTACTTTTGCATAAGGTGATTGTACTGGTTTGTTTGTTTTGGGACCTTTTGTAGTGTTTTAGTTTGTGCGTCAAGCGGGTGAAGCATTGCGCTTGGGAGTGCCGCCGTAGTTCAGGTTCTAAGATGGTCAGTCTGGTTCGAAACTATCGGTATGTAGGTACATACATACCCACCGCTAGTATGCACAGAAGACTAGGGTTGAGTTTAGCTTAGCCTCTGTGGATAATTTAGAGGGAATCAAAGACAACGCATTGTATCTTGTTCACGTGGAAACAAAAGCCATAAAAAGGGCGTGCTGTTTAATGTCATTAAAATATGTTTTGGTGATTATTGGATTATTTTGTAGATGAAAAAGGGAGTCGAAGGATACCAGGTTAGATGTGGTAAAAGAATCAAATGATATGAGACAAATCAAACCCAATGTATGGCTCCGACATTCCGGCCCCAAATTATTTCATGGTAATAATTAACTACCACCATCATCCCGTGGGAGACAGACACCAATCAAAATACAAAGTGAACTACTAGTCTTCTAAAAGTCCTTTAAAGTCCACCAAAGTCAATAATGTAATGACCACTATGTCCAAAGGTCTTCACTGCCCCTCTGCTTCCTGCAGAAGACAGACTTTGGTTATTGGCCTGTACAGATAACTGGTTCTATTTTTAATCCGTACACGTCGTACCAGTCCTTTTTTGTCCGGAACAGTATCCAGAATTCTTCCTGTAATCCAAGCATTTCGAGGTGCCATATCATCCACTAACACCACGAGATCTCCTGGAACAAAGTTTCTTTTGGCAGTATTCCACTTCTGGCTCTCCTGAAGTCCAGGAAGGTACTCCTTCACCCAGCGCTTCCAGAACAAATCTGACATATATATATATATATATATATATATATATATATATATACCAGTGAAAACATACTCCTTCTCGAATAATCCTGGCGGCAACAATGGCTGCGATTTAAGCAGAAGTAGATGGTTAGGGGTTAATAGTCGTCCAATAATGAAAGCCAGATCCTCAAGATTTGGAGGCACAGGACAGTGGCCCTCCAGGACCGACTTTGGACACCCCTGGCCTAGCCTATGCTTTTGTGTTTACCCGTATGGGCTACCCTGAAAGACTTCTGCTCAGACCTTTTTGAGCAGCTTCTCTGTAATCGTTGTTTTATGTTATTGGACTCTTTTGCCTGCATCATCCAGTGTGGATCTGTACCTTGCTCGACCTAGCACTGATGCAGGATCCTTTGTGTTTGCTCAAGAATCGTAAAGACTATCTGTTTTTTCCCTTCTAAACCCGCCTCTTGGGTCCACACTGGATGCAGTTCAATGATTTGGAGGGGAACCTTGGGTTTCCAGCAACACACTCTGGCTTCGAATCCAGACCTGACAACTAAATTTAATAGAGATTTTTTTCGACACTCATATTTAAACACTTCTCATTTTAACACCACGGCATCCCACACTTTGCATTGCACTTGGTGTAAGGCTAGGATGAGCTGCTCGGCCATGGAAACCCATTGCATGAAGCTCTACACACTGTTCTTGAGCTCATCTGAAGGCCACAGAAGTTTGGAGGTCTGGAGCTATTGACTCTGCAGAAAGTTGGCGACTTCTGTGACCCTCAGCATGCGCTAACCCCGCTCTGTGATTTCACGTGTTTCACGAGTTGCTGTTGTTCCCAATCGCTTCCACTTTGTTATAACACCACTAACAGTTTACCGTGGAATAAATTTCCCGAATGGACTTGCACAGGTGGCAATCTATCAGGGTACCACACTTGAGTTCATTGAGCTCCTGAGAGCGACCCATTCTTTCACAAATGTTTGTAGAAGCGTCTGCAGGCCTAGTGCTTGATTTATACACCTGTGGCCAAGAAGTGATTTAATTCTGTGATTTGGAGGGGTGGCCCAATACTTTTGACAATATAGTGTACATCTGTCACATGCCTGTCAGGAGAGAGGCTCCCGCCATGCCTGTTCCAGTGGTCTCAGTTCCGGTGGTCCCAGTTCCGGTGGATCGTGTTCCGGTGGTCCCAGTTCCGGTGGTCCCGAGCTCGGTGGTTCCGGAATGGAGGAGAAGGAGAAAGGCTCCCTCTATGCCTGTTCCGGTGGTCCCAGTTCCGGTGGATCGTGTTCCGGTGGATCGTGTTCCGGTGGTCCCAGTTCTGGTGGTCCCAGTTCCGGTGGACCCAGTTCCGGTGGTCCCAGTTCCGGTGGTCCCAGTTCCGGTGGTCCCTGCTATGACTGCACCACCCAGACGCCCTGCTCTGCCCGTGCCGCCCTAGCGTCCTGCTCTGACCGCGCTGCCCTGGCCACCTGAACTCTGCGTGCCGCCCTAGCCGCCTGAACTCTGCGGGCCGCCCTGGCCGTCTGAACTCTGCGGGACGCCCTGGCCGCCTGAACTCTTTGTTTCCCCTGTCCCTCCCATCCCTCCCTCCCTGGTCTGTCCCTCCCTGGTCTGTCTCTCCCATCCCTCCCTGGTCTGTCCCTCCCTGGTCAGAGCAGGACGCCAGGGCGGCGCGGGCAGAGCAGGGCGTCTGAGTGGTGCAGTCAGAGCAAGGACCACCGGAACTAGGACTAGAGGATGTGTCAAACTTCCGGTCGCTGCTCATGTGGCTGACCGTAGGCTTGTAGAGTAACATAACTATAGATTTTGGTGTATGTTTGTTTGTTTGTTTTTGTATATTGAGTGCATTTTTATTCGGACAGTTCACTTTATCTTTTTTGAGGAGACATTTACAATTGTTAGCGATCGCTAACTAGTTGACTGAGTGTTTGGTGCTTACTGGCGATCAATATGGATTATAGAAGACTTTTTTGGTCATTGGTCTTTTTACATTTTTTGGAGCATGTATTCTGCTTATCAACTGGATACCCACCAGGATACTCACCCTCATCAGGCTACTGTTACGGAGAGGATTCCAGAGGAAATGACATGTAAATGGCCATCTACCCCAAGGGAATCTTCTCAAAACAAGAAGGTAACAAGAAGGGGGAAGAAAAAGGGAGGAATAAGAGCTAGACTTAAGCGGGAGAAATGTAAACATCGACCGCTCCCCTCAGTCATCATGGCCAATGTCCGTTCTCTCCGTAACAAAATTGATGATTTGCAAGCTAATTTGAACTACATGCATCAATATAGGACTACTTCTATTTTAGCATTCACTGAAACATGGCTGAATAAGAACGATGATGATGATACTTTATATATTGATGGCTTTGGGTCTCCCCTAAGACTTGACCGGGACAATAAGCTTACAGGCAAACAGCACGGAGGTGGTGTTTGTTTATATGTAAATGCACAATGGTGTTCAACGATTGTCATAAGGGAGAAGTTGAGCACCTCTGACATTGAACTTTTGGCTGTGTCGTTGCGCCCTTTTTATCTGCCCAGGGAATTCCCACAGCTTTTTATTGTGGTTTATATTCATCCGAGAGTAAATGCGACCATAGCCACAGATCATTTTAAGAACGCCATAGACAGACTTGAATTAATATCTCCAGATTCTCCTAAATTCATTCTGGGCAACTTTAATCACTGTTTCATAGAAAAATCATTGAAAGGTTTTCAGCAGTATGTCACGTGTGCTACTCGCCTGGGGAAAACATTGGACAAATGCTATGGCTCAATCACAGGTGCATATAGATCTATCGCTCTCCCACCACTCGGGTCTGCTGATCATTATACACTGTACTGCTTGCACCAGCATATTTGCCGGTTATAAGGAGGACAAAGAAGGTTATAAAGGTTGTTAAACAATGGACTAACGACAGCATTGATATACTACAGGGATGTTTTGGAAACAACTGACTGGAATACGCTCATAGCGCCATCTATCAATATTAATGAGCAAGTAGATACAATAACATCGTATATCTCCTTCTGTGTGGACAACATCATTCCTACAAAAAATATTACCATCTTTCCTAACAACAAGCCCTGGGTGACTAAAGAACTCAAAAACATTTTAAACAAGAAAAAGAGAGTTTTCTATACCGGCTCTGAGTATGAAAAAAAGGAGATTAATAGAGAGGTTAAGCGTGCTATTAAACATGCCAAACTGAAATATGAGGACAAGATTGAGCAAACATTCACTCAGGGGAACCTTCATACAGCTTGGCAGGGTCTTAAGAACATGGCAGCAGTTAATATTGCTCCCACTGCTCGAAAGCACATTCAGGTTGCAGGTAGCAGTTCAACATCTCTTCCAAATGACCTTAATTATTTTTACACCAGATTCGAGACTGATAATAGTACTCAAGTAGAAACAATAATTTCTACTTTAAAACCTGGTGACTGTGCTCTCACCATCAGTACAGAGGAGGTTGTGCGAGCCCTCAAGAAGACCAAAGTTAAATCTGCGCCTGGTCCGGATACTGTCTGTGGCCAAACTTTAAAACATTGTGCGGAGCAGTTAGCGAGTGTGTTTCAGACACTGTTTCAGAACTCCCTGGCCAGTGGTGTTGTCCCTCAGTTGTGGAAACATTCCACTGTCATCCCAATACCAAAGAAGAGTTCCATCAACGTCTTAAATGACCTGAGGCCCATTGCTCTCACGTCTCTTGTGATGAAGGCAATGGAGAGGATTATTAAAAACTACATCACTAAAGAACCTGAGTTGCAGTTGGACCCACTTCAGTTTGCCTATCGCACAGGCAGAGGGGTGGATGATGCAAAAGTGTTTATCACAGATATTGTCCATAAGCATCTTGAGTCTCCTAATACCACAGCTAAATTTTTGTTCGCTGATTTTTGTTCGGCATTCAATACGCTACAGCCACATATTCTTGCTGAGAAGCTCATCAGTCGTTTCCATCTGGAGGACCAGCTGATCTTCTGGATAATTGACTTTCTGACAAATAGGTCTCAGAGAGTGCTGGTCAACAACACCTTTTCTGACCTCCTTTATACTTCAACCGGCTCTCCACAGGGCTGTGTCCTTTCTCCGCTCCTCTTCATTCTGTATACTGACGATTGTAGGTCCACCCAATCTGATTGTAGTCTAATTAAGTTTGCTGATGACACCGTCTTATTGTCTCTGCTATCAGACTCTCAACAGCATCCCGGCCCAGCTCTTCAGGAATTTGTGGAGTGGTGTGACAATTCGTGTTTGGAACTCAATGTAAATAAAACTAAAGAGATGGTGGTAACCTTTTCCAACAAGCAGAGGCAGATGGCTATGGCAGTCACCACTGTGATTCACGGAAAGCCCATAGAGATCGTCGAAGAGTACAAGTACCTGGGCACAATTTTTGATAATATGCTGAAATTCACCTCTAACACAGAAGAGATATTGAGAAAATGCCATCAGCGGCAGTATCTCTTAAGAAAGCTCAATTCCTTTGGGGTTAGTAAAAGCATTCTTACTATGTTCTACTACTCCTACATCGAAAGTGTCATTACATTTTCTATCGTCTGCTGGTTTCACTCCATCAGCCTTCAAAACAGAAATCGCTTGGAGCGCATGGTAAAAGTCTGTTAAAAAATTATCGGACTTTGAGTGGCTCTGGGCGACGTCTTCGTTGACCGGGCTGTAGGACACAAAGGAGGAGGGCAACCTTTTTTCCAAAATCGGTGCAGCTTTTAAATTTACAGCCGTCTCTAAGCACCATCAAGTTCACCATGCAGTGATTTTTTAATTGCATTTATATACATATATATTAACGTATTTATTCCTTTTTATATATGTTTGGACTTGTTTTAATATATTTGCACTTGTGCACAATGTGTTATTTGTTTATTGTATGATTCTTTTATGCATAGCGATTGTGTGTTACTCTACGTGGCCTTGTTAATTGCCCCTTGGGGACAAATAAAGTGTTGAATTGAATTGGTCTGTCCCTCCTGTTCCTCCCTGGTCTGTCCCTCCCGTCCCTAGTGGAGCACCTGGTAGCCGCTCCTTAAGGAGGGGGTAATGTCACCTGCCTGTCCTGTCTCGTGTAGCACATGTGGTGTTTTTGTTATTTTCCTGTCTCTGTCTAGATCCCACCCCCCTTGTTATCTAGTTATTGGTTTCATTTGCCCCACCTGTGTTCCCTCATTCCCTGCTTGATTTGTCCCCTTTATAAGTTCCTTTGTGTATTCAGTCTTCGTCTGATCGTTGTCTTGTCTACGTCTCCCGGTTTCCTGTGATTCCTTTGTGGTAGGTTTGAGTTTGAGTTTGAGTTTGAGTTTGAGTTTGAGTTTGTGTTTGTGTTTGTTATTTTGATTATATGTTTTGCCCCCTCGTGGGTTTTGTTTTGTGTTATGTTCATTTTTATGTTAAATAAATCACTTTTCTCCTGCTCATGAGTCCTCACCTCAGTTTTCATTTAAGTTACGTGACAACATCAGAGTAATTCTGTCACCACTCAGCCCTTAACTTCACACTCTGGTCCTGAGCAAATTACATCTCTCCCCACATCCAAACAATTACATTGAAGATTGACGAACATGTTTACCCTCCTACAACTGTGCAGCACTCTTTAGCTTTTCATAGACCAACCTATAGTCTTAGTCAGTCAGGTGCCAACTCAACATTTCTCCCTAGACCATACATGTCTTAGGATTCCACAGGGACCCGCTATGCCCAGCCAGCTACTTTCATAGGCCCAGTCCAGTCTCAACCTCATCCTCCAACAGGTCGCTTACATCAACCGGTTAGGTAGCTGCAGTTTAACCCACAGCCCTTTTCAGTGTCTAGTAGGTGTACAGCCACAGCACAAAGCCCCTGCAGTCGATGTGATGGACACGTTGATTGCCCGCTCATATGGTATAATCAAACCAACTCTGCCTACATTTGATAGTGGTAGAGTCTGACTTTGTCTTACTCAAAATGGCCTCTACCTTTGTACTATCTAAATGTCTTTTTAAATGTTACTACTTTTTTTCTGAATGCTCAGAGAACATTTAAAAGTAACATTCCTCTGTTTGCAATTTGATCCAATTGAGTTTCCTTAATGCATGCATAACCAATAAACATTTTTTAAAAACAGTTTGGAGAACATTAAAAACGTTTTTATAACTTAATGGGAACATTAGACAAACGTTCTCAGAACAATTTTGTTTTGTTATCTGGGTATAGACAAATAAAGTGAATCTGGTCCTCTTGCATAGGGGAGAGCGGGGCACAACCTAACGCTTTTTGACTTTCTCAGTTTGTGTAAATCCACTTGGGGTTTAGAGTATTTATTTTTTCTCACATTAATTGCACACATGTCTAGTACAATTATGTGGTTTTGTTTCAGTAATACAGTGTATACGTTTTTCTTGATTTACCCCGAAAGAATGGAAGTGAAATGTGACAACATGCCCCATATGTGGATTACATTGTAACATGTGGTGGGGCACAATGTAACATGACCAAATAACAGCTTAAAATGTTACCTGATATAATCAAAAAATATCCAAGACAAACTAAACTATTTTGTTAACAAAATACAATTATTAACTTTTTAAAATAAAATAATGGGATTTTTTTAATCATTAAAAATATAAGCATTTTTGAGTTTGACTACAAACACATCGCTAAATACAGCTAAACAGCTCAAAACATAATGATAATAAATAATTTCTGAACATTGACTCTCAGTAATTATTCACCCTTTTCTCATGGTTTCTCAAAAGAGTTCATAAAAGTATAGAATATAATGTCATATTTCTAATAGGGGCTCATTGTAACGCAGTGTTACAACACACCCCATCTGCACAAGTGGGATTTAACCCGCGGCTCGTGTCTTCTACATTTTACATTTACATTTTATGCATTTGGCAGACGCTTTTATCCAAAGCGACTTACATTGCATTCAAGGTACACATTTTACATTTTGTCAGCTCTTGCTTTCCCTGGGAATCGAACCCATGACCTTGGCGTTGCTAGCGCCATGCTCTACTGTTTGAGCTATAGGAAAGCTGTCTTCTGCTGTTAGATCAGCATTAAAGAACCATCTCAACTGTTAAATAACAGATATAAGATTACAATAATATCGGATTTGCCTTATTTTAAATAAACACAAAAAACAGATATGAAAACTAAACTTAAGTAAGAAATGTACTTTTGCTATGGTTAAATACATGTTTAGTAATTTTTAATTTTGGCGCCATTTTTTCTCTAAATAATGTTGATAAGGCAACTAGTAAATACACTAAGTTTCGTCATTCTGGCATGTGGAAAGGGTTAAAACATGCGTGTTACAACTAACCCTGCGTTAGGTTGTGCCCTGCGCTCCCCTTCTCAATGAGAATTACACTGTGTGTGTCAGCAAAAGACGCTGGATGTTGCAAAATGTGATGTAAAACAGACTTTACTGGCAAATAAACAGGGATATCTGTGTTAAGAGAAACTTACACATTGTTCATTCACATATAGGGTTGTATTTAAAGGGAAAGTTAATCAGTTTATGAGCAGTTGAACTGAATTCCTCATTTACTGTTTCTGAGGTCTAGTGTAGAGATAAACAAACCCACATCAACAAATAATGCCTTTCATTGCTGAACTTTATTGAAGTTTATTGTTGATTTGTTTCAGTTGTAGATTTAAAAGAAAAAAGGAAATAATTGATCAGAGTATATAAAACAACAGCCATTTATCATAGGTCACCATATATACCCTGATTTACTAAGTTACACAGTTAACAGAGGAAAGGACACCCAAAACCTTAATTAATATTTTTTCTTCTTCTGAGAAACACTGTAATGTTTCTTCAAAGGTCTAAGACACACGTTTGATCTTCATGCTGATAAATTTCATACTGACATCGTTATTGGTCTCCCAGTGGCGCCAAACATTTCCAATGTTATTAGCTTCTCCCCATAAATACACACCGTTGGGGTTTGTACCGTGACAGTTTTTGTACCAAAATGCCCCGAGATACGCTCTGGCACAGTTACTCTTTTCTGTGTCTTGGTCTTTGTCAAAGGTGGTGAACTTCATACCATTATGGAAGGCCAAAGAGTCGCCTGCAGAGAGGAAGAGCATCATTGAGGTAATCAGGTGCACATTTACTCAACTGAGTGTGATTTATTTTTTATTTTTATGTGAATAAAAGTCTCCTACCAGCTCCTCCATCCTTAAACTCTGAAACTTGCAGTTTATACCCGTCACTTTCAGGACCCACAGTGAAGTATGAGTACTGAGCAAAACCTTTCCTTCCTTTAAAGTCCTCCAGATCCACTCTTAGCATGTACTTCCTGTTACGTGTCAGCTGGTACATGTTCTCCAGCCCTGTTCACACACACACACACACACACACACAGACACACAAAGCACATGCTCAACCAAACACATGATCATCCACACAAACGGACACACACTGTGAGATCTTACCCAGCCAGTATTCGCCCTCCTCATTCCCAAATCCTCTCTTGTACTCTTCCCACCCCCGATAGAAATTCACACTGCCGTCCATTCTCCTCTGAATCACCTGTGATGGGTTTATATAGAATATATGATTCATAATGTGTGTTCTGATGTGTGTTTAATGATCTAAAGGCCTACCGTCCATCCTCCGTTGTCGTCAACTTTCCCATCTGAGACCATGTGACAGTAAACCCAGACAAGAGCGTTCCCTGCTGGATAGATGGAGTAAACCCCACTGAGCTTTTCTCCTGCTTTATAAAGGTCAGAACAATCGACCAGCATGTCTTCATATCTGCACTTACTCCCCAGAACAACAGGGAAAAGAGCCGCCAAAAACACCATCAACTACAGGAGACAGAGAGAAAAAGAGATTAACATCACACTGAAAACCATATCTTGAAATGTAGAGTTGTTGATGAACTTACTGCCATTGTCTCAGTCTCTTCTCAGTAAATAAGCAGATGCTCTGTGAGGTAAGTGAAGAATAAAATAGTTACTCACCGCTTGTGTTGTTCAGTCTGACACAAACACACTTTATATATCTGTCAGATTCCCAGGCTCCTCCTCCTTGTCTTTATGTAAATGTCCACTATGAAGCTCTAGATGTCTCGCTACAAGATTCATATTCATATTACATTCTAAAGAAACAGAATCTATTTACTCTCAATGCAAATATCCTATCCTGTTGGCAAAGTTATTTACACCAACTCACACACCAATGCTCATAGACGGTCAAAACAGCCATGACAATTTTCAGTTTATTGACCTTGACCTTGAAATGCATGGAAAGACAGCACATCCCATTATAAAAAGGCTCTAAAAGCAGCCAGGACTGAGCATTACCATAAACTGATAGAAAATAACAAAAACAAACACAGGTTTTTATTTAGTACAGTGGCCAGGCTAACAAATAAAAACACATCACCTGAACAATTTTTTTTTTGAATTTTTTGAAACTTTATGAATTTCTTCAGTGAGAAAATCTAAAGCATCAGAAATGTAATTGTAAATGTGAAACCTTTAACAGTGTTTTATGATTTAGCCGTTTATTTTACAATCACAGTGCTTTACTACTATAGGACAGGAAGTAAACTTAAGTAAACAATAAACTTATCATTGTCTTAACCAACAACATGTTTATTAGATCCAATACCCACTAAACTACTGAAAGAGTTGTTACCTGTAGCAAAAGAGCCTCTTCTCAATATTATTAACTCATTTAACTTAATTATTAATCATTAACTCTAGGTCATGTCCCAAGACCATTCAAGATGGCAGTTATTAAACCTCTCATTAAGAAACCACACAGTAAAAACTCCAGTTTTAAATTAACTCTCCTGGGAGTATATGTGAGACCACACTCAAGAGTGTTAAAGTGTTAAAATAAGAGTGTTAAAGTAACACTGAAGCAGTGTTAAAGTTAATGAGATAATTAAGTGATTCATTGAGTGATGATTGGCCATTAGTGACGAACACCTGATGATAACAAGCAGAATCGCCAAAGGAGAACACCACAATCCTTAAGTCACCATTGTTGTGATCAATGTTTGATTTAGTTTGGATCTCGACCCTTGACATTTAACACATTAGATTTAGTTATGGTTGCTTTAACAGCCAGACAAGCAAAGGGTAAAAGTTGATCAGGTGGTGTTGGTTATGTTTTGACATGTTTACACCAGCCTTGTGATTCCACAGAATAAAATCAAGCATTTTCAACTTATTCCCAAGGTTTTTTTTTTAAAGTCGTTCTGATAAAAAAAAAAAAAAAAAAAAAAAAAAAAAAACATTTTCACAGACATCAAGAATCAGCCTGAGAATCTCAACAGTGGTGACCATCAAAAAGCATGTTGCAGTGCATTCTGGGAGCCATCAATCAAAATTCTTCCATGGCTCCCATCATTCATTTCTCCATGAATAAATTATGAGCTTTACGAGGTGTTTGTCACCATTGTTGAGATTCCTACACTGATTCTTGATTTGCGTGTGCCTAAAGAATTTTGTTTACTTTTTTTTTTATCAGAACAACTTTTAAGAAATCCTTAGATTTATATTGAAAATGCTGGATCTTATGTTATAATCAACAAGATAAACCCAACTCAGAGACTAGGCTCAAAATGAGGTTGGTGATTCAGGTCAAGTAATGACGATGTCAAAACATAACCAACACCAAGCAATCAGCTTTTGTCATTGCTTGTCTGGCTGTTACAACTCAGCTACAGCACCAAACAAAATATAATATTACAAAGTCAAGGGTCAAGATCAAAAGCAAGGCAAACACTGTTTACCATAATGGTGGTTGATGTTCAAAATTCAATGTTGATTTTTCTCATTTGGTGATTCCGCTTGTTAACATCAGGTATCTTCCATAATGGCCAGTCATCACTCAATGAATCACTTAATTATCTCATTAACTTTAACACTGCTTCAGTGTTACTATAACACTCTTATTTTAACACTTTAACACTCTTGAGTGTGGTCTCACATATACTCCCAGGAAAGTTGATTTAACACTGGAGTTTTTGCTGTGCACAACTAGATCCAAATGAATTAGCAGATTACAGACCCATTTCAAATCTTCTAATGTCTAAAATACTAGAAAAAGTTTTGCTCCTTCCTGCAAAAAAAAAAACGATATTAGTGTTTATTGGCAGTTTAAAAGAGACAGATAAATATTGCCTCCTTTAAATTTTGACATGGGTTATGACTGAGTTGAAACTACTCTGTCATTAGCTGATAATACTGTTACAATGTATTTTTAAAAGAGTGGTATTCTTGTCAAACTTCACCAGTAGGGCACCCTATAGCGTTGCACTAGGTCATGGATTAGTTGATGCTAGTAGAGTGAAAATAGCGTTCAGTCTGTGATGAATGAGTTCAGGTGTACACACTACGGAGAGTGTTCCCGATCCAACCTGTGTTTTTCACATTTCGATACAGTAACCCCGATAAAAAATTCTGTAATGTTGACACATGCATTTTCTGTAATGATGCTTTCAAACCCTATGTATTGTGAAAAGTTCTATACAAAAAAATGTGAATAGAACTGAGAACCTTACCAAAATGTTCCCCGTTAGCTGGGTTTTAATATTTTGCTTCTTTTTTGTAGCAATTATCTTAAGGGTTTTTGTTTTCACCTGTACATTTTCATTTGTATGCCATGTGTATTTTGAGAGGGAAAAAGGACAGCGATTACTTAATTGTTAGCACATTATTAACCCATGGTTTCACAGACAAGGCTTAAAAGATTAGTTCACTTTAAAAAAAACTTTTGCTGATAATTTACTCACCCCCATGTCATCCAAGATGTCCATGTCTTTCTTTCTGCAGTTGAAAAGAAATTAAGGTTTTGGATTAAAACATTCCAGGGTTTTTCTCCATATAATGGACTTCAATGGGTCCCAAACGATTCAAGGTCCAAATGACAGTTTAAGTACAGCTTCAAAGGGCTTTAAATGATACCAGACAATGAATAAGGGTCTTATCTAGAGAAACCATCAGTTTCTGCAAGAAACCGAGCAGTATTTATGCTATTATTTTACCTCTTTTTAGACGAACGTGATCATCTCTGAGCTCAGCCATTACTTCTGCTAAGTGAGGTCAAAATACGAGCGTGGTCATAGATGTATACGTAGATACCTCATTAGCGCTTGTACGGATCAATAGAATTAGGATTCTATGATTGTTATATTTATGACCACGAATGACAATGTTGTTAACCACTATTACAAAGTCACATAAAATGGCAAGAGTCAAACTGCCCAACTAAAGGAAACAATGATCACCATAATGGCGACCAAATATTTTCAATAAAAAAAATCTACATCTGAACCGGTTTATTCTTAAGAACTTCTGTTTCCAATAGACACAAAATGTTGAATTGGCTCAACTACAAAGGATTTGTTACAGAATAGTTGCATCTCTCCAGAAAACAAATAATGTCAAGTTGGCTCAACTTAAAAAAAAAATTGTGTGTCACAGACAACTTATTTCCAGTTTGTATAACTGTTATTTACAAAAGTTGAGTCAACAAGAAAAAGCTAGGGGAAATTAGTACTAAGATTTTTAAAATTTTTGCTGAACCAACGCAACAAAATCAGTCTTTTCAACTTTTTCAGTCTTTTCAACTTTTTTCAAGTTGTAGTGTAGGCCAAATAAACTTAGAGTTTTCTGTCAGTATAAGTCAAATATACTTAGGTGCAATGTTAAGTATATTTATGAAAAGTACATCAAAAGTAGACTGAAAATATACTTTCTTATTTTTAGTTTAAAAGAAGTATAGCGACTTCTTACAGTAGAATTGTTTTTTTTTTTAGTGGCTTTTAAGTAGAAGCTCAGGTTTAGATCGAGGGATAAATTCAAAGTAAATTCTGAAGAAATGATATGATGATGATGATGTTTGTTCTCATTGCATGTGGTTGTGCTGTTGATGGGTTTTGGATGTGTTCTAGTGAAAAGCTAAAGAGCTAATTACAGATCATGACCTCCAGCTTTGTGTGTGAATGTGTCAGAACAGAAATTATTCTTCTATTTGTTTTTTGGGTGTCAAACAGGTAATAACATTTTTTTTAGAGAAAAACACCAACTGTTACACCAGTGCATATACATAAAAAACAAATAAATGACTATTTAGACACAAATACAGACAGTGTCGTGAAACAACTACCTATTTACCCATCAAACATCATATCTACTGAACACCAAACCTTTGAGGATCTTCACCTGTAGAGGTTAATTTGAACATGTCATGTATTTGAAAGGAAAACATCGATCTAGGACAACATGTTTGTTGGTGTACAGTGTTAGTGTTAGTGTTTGTTATACAGCACTTAGTACATCAAGATTAATTTCCCTAAAGACACGAAAGCCAGCTGAAGGGAAAACACAGACTTCCTCTTACACATTGTCAAATTAACTTTAATATTGTGTCTAAAATACATTTAGTTTGATTGCATTCCTTTACACTTTATCTGTTTCAATTTCCACCTATAGTTGCCAGCACATTTTGCGGTCTTATCACCTCTCTCATTATGTTTTCTTTGTGGTTAAATCAAGGTAAGACAAGAGGATAACTTAATTAAAAAGACTCAAAATAGCAGAACACATCATTAAATATGTTGAGTTTGCATTAGTGCGTATGAGAAAGCCTGAGTACGCTATCTGAGTAAAGCTTCGATCAAGAGGAACTTTATGGCAATGGCCTGAAAGTCATAATTATGACATACCACATACCACAAGTTATGACATATTAAGTAAAAAAACTAGACACACTAAGTCATTATGACATAAAAAGCTGACATTATGAAATAAAGTCGAAGTTAACACACATTAATTGATCATTATGACATACTAAGTCATATTTATTAGATAAAAAGGTCAAAATTATGACTTTATATCTAGGATTTTTTTCTTAATTTTATTCATTTTGCTATAATTATGATTTATCTCATAATTGACTTTTAAAGTCAGAATTTCAACTTTTTATGACAAACAATAACTGCAGTACATTGCAGTAAAACTGTAGATTTGCAGTAAATGAAGTATAGATGCAATACAAATGCAGTACATTGAGGTAAAACAGCAATATTATATTATAATATGCAATACTGCAGTTTATTCATGTCCAAAAAAGTGCATATATATATATATATATATATATATATACACACACACACACTTCAGTGGTTCACAGAAAACATTATCTCTCTGCATCAGCATTTGAATGGGGTAGTATTGTTTTTTTGTTGTTGATTTCTTTGTCTATTAAGACAAAATGCATCTACAATTTTAAAGCACTATGTAGAGGCATGATTTTGTCTAAATAGAACTACTTTAACTTACAAGCTACTTGTTGTCAGGATTCCTGGGTGATCGTGTTTGTGTTTATGTATTTCTTACCTGTTGGTGGTGGTTCCTCACGGGTTCACTGGTCCCTCCCACTCGTTTCACTAATTGTTCACCTGTCGTGTCTCATCAGTTATTTCCCTTTTTATAGCACAGTGTCCTGTCTCTCGTCGCGTGCTCATTGCCTTGGTTGGTCTCAGTCACTCTGTCGGTCCAGTCGGAGGTTCTTGTTTTGTTCTCTCTTTAGCGATTCTCAGGTTCGGTCGCAGGCGTCTGGAGGCTTGTCTATGCCCGGAATTCACACGTCTGTGGATGTACGAGAACTGTCCTCTAGAGAACTCTGCTCTGCCTTTCCGGTGTGACTGGTGCGCTTCGTTTTTAGGCGAGATCCAGTCTCATCCAGGTTCCACGAACTGCCTTTTCTTCCGGACGCTGCATCGTCTTCTGTCCAGTGCATGGAGTATTTCGTCAGTCATTCAAAGTGAGGATTTCTCTCCGGTTACCCACCAGAGTGGATTACGTCGTGGGACGCCGCGTGTGGACTCAATTCTGTGAAGTGTGTTATGTGCCTTGCCTAGACTTCTCATTGTACTTCTAAATAAACATTGAACTTGCATTTGACTCCGAGACTCATTGTGACAGAATGAGCACGCCACTGATGGAGTCAGCGAGTTCGGAGAGTTCAGATTCGGTGTATGCCGCACTTCATCAACAGACAGCGGTCATTGAACAGCATTCATCTCTGTTGAGTGTAGCTGCCAAAGATTTCCTTGCCCTGTCAGAACAATTTACGGAGCTCAGTACCCGGGTGGACCAGCTTAGTTCCCCGGACGGTGGGCGTTTCCTTTCTGCACCTGTTGAGAATGCACCTGCAGACCGTGAGCCACACGCGGCGACACCTCCATGCTTCGACGGCGACCCCAACACCTGCCGAGCCTTCCTGCAGCAGTGTTCCCTTGTCTTCGCCCTTCAGCCACGACTTTTTGCTGCTTCAACGTCAAGGGTGGCATATGTATTGACACTTCTCACCGGAAGGGCGAGGCAGTGGGGAATGGCTGTATGGGAGGCCAAGGCTCTGTGCACGACTTCATTTGAGGCTCTCGAGACGGAGATGCTGAATTTATTTGATCGGTCGCTTCGTGGGGAAATGGCAGCCGCCGAGCTGGTAAGGCTACTGCAACGAACCTCTTCCGTCACGGATTATGCCATCGCGTTTAAGACGCTAGCCGTCACCAGTGGCTGGAATGACGCTGCACTACGGGCTCAATTCCTCGAGGGTCTTAATCCTGCCATTCAGGACGAGATTGCTGCACGGGATCCTCCAACATCTCTAGAGACGGCGATCGACCTGGCGTTGAGAGTCGAGACTCGCCACCGTCAACGAGACATCCGCCGGTCGTTTCGTCATCTCGCCATCTCTGAGCCGGACGAATTCACCGCACCTTCTCTCCAGACAGAGGAACCTATGCAACTGGGCAAGCTCCGTCTTACCGCCACTGAAAGACATCGTCGTCTGTTCCGTGGGTTATGTTTGTATTGCGGTAAGGCGGGGCATATCGCCGCTGCGTGTCCGGTAAAAGGGTTACCGCCCGCCGATGACTTCGGGAGTTTCGGTGGGCGTGTCGTCACTAAAGTCTCCCGTAGGTTGCACCACACTTCCTGTAACCATTAATTATAAACAGTCTTTTCAGTCACAGGCGTTGCTGGATTCTGGTGCGGAGGCAAGTTTTCTGGATGCCGGTTTGGCCGAATCGTGGGCTATTCCTTTTATTCCTCTCTCTTCATCTCTCTCCGCCTGGACTTTAAAGGGACAGCACATGGCTGTTATCACCCATCGCACACCCCCTGTGAGTTTGTTCGTTTCTGGCAATCATCGTGAGGAGATCGAATTTTTGTTATTAGAACAGTCTCAATCGCCGGTCATCTTAGGGCATGACTGGCTGACCAAACATAATTCTCACGTTGATTGGCAGAACGGTGTTGTGTTATCTTGGAAGTCTTCGTGTCATGTTTCATGTCTCGGTCCTGCTTCTTCTCCTGTTGTGTGTTCTACTTTTCAGGTTCCTGATGTTGATCTCTCGGGAGTTCCGGCGGAGTACTCTGATCTGTATCGGGTGTTCAGTAAGGCCCGGGCGGCTTCCCTGCCTCCTCACCGGTCGTATGATTGCGAGATCAAACTTCTCTCAGACACTTCTCCGCCTAAGGGTCGCATATTTTCCCTATCTAAACCAGAGAGAGAGGCTATGGATAAGTACATTAATGAATCTCTTAATGCCGGTCTCATTCGCCGCTCCTCGTCTCCAGCTGGCGCTGGATTTTTCTTTGTCAAAAAGAAGGACGGGTCTCTTCGTCCGTGCATTGATTATAGAGGGCTGAATGACATTACTGTTAAGAATAAGTACCCCTTGCCTTTAATGTCGTCAGCGTTCGAGTTATTACAGGGAGCACACGTGTTTACCAAGTTAGATCTGCGCAACGCTTATCACTTGGTACGTATCAAAGAGGGCGATGAGTGGAAGACAGCTTTTAATACACCATCAGGGCACTGGGAATACTGCGTTCTTCCGTTCGGCCTTTGTAACGCACCGGCTGTCTTCCAAACCATGGTCAATGAAGTGCTGGGTGCCATCCATCCATCCATCTTCTTCCGCTTATCCGGGGCCGGGTCGCGGGGGCAGCAGTCTAAGCAGAGATGCCCAGACTTCCCTCTCCCTAGACACTTCCTCTAGCTCTTCCGGGGGGACACCGAGGCGTTCCAAGGCCAGCCGGGAGACATAGTCCCTCCAGCGTGTCCTCGGTCTTCCCCGGGGCCTCCTCCCGGTTGGACATGCCCGAAACACCTTCCCGGGAAGGCGTTCAGGAGGCATCCGGAACAGATGCCCGAGCCACCTCAGCTGTCCCCTCTCGATGTCGAGGAGCAGCGGCTCTACTCCGAGTTCCTCCCGAGTGACTGAGCTTCTCACCCTATCTCTAAGGGAGCGCCCAGCCACCCTGCGGAGAAAGCTCATTTCGGCCGCCTGTATCCGGGATCTTGTCCTTTCGGTCATGACCCAAAGCTCATGACCATAGGTGAGAGTAGGAACGTAGATTGACCGGTAAATCGAGAGCTTCGCCTTATGGCTTAGCTCTTTCTTCACCACGACAGACCGGTACATCGACCGCATTACTGCAGAAGCTGCACCGATCCGTCTATCAATCTCCCGTTCCATCCTCCCCTCACTCGTGAACAAGACCCCTAGATACTTAAACTCCTCCACTTGGGGCAGGAACTCTCCACCAACCTGGAGTGGGCAAGCCACCCTTTTCCGACTGAGGACCATGGCCTCGGATTTGGAGGTGCTGATCCCCATCCCAGCCGCTTCACACTCGGCTGCAAACCGTCCCAATGCATGCTGAAGGTCCTGGTTAGAAGGGGCCAACACGACAACGTCATCTGCAAAGAGCAGAGACGAAACCGTGTGGTCCCCAAACCTGACACCCTCCGGCCCTTGGCTGCGCCTAGAAATTCTGTCCATAAAAATTATGAACAGAACCGGCGACAAAGGGCAGCCCTGCCGGAGTCCAACATGCACCGGGAACAAGTCTGACTTACTGCCGGCAATGCGGACCAAACTCCTGCTTCGGTCATACAGGGACCGGACAGCCCTCAGCAAAGGACCCCGGACCCCATATTCCCCCAGCACCCTCCACAGGACGCCGCGAGGGACACAGTCGAATGCCTTCTCCAAATCCACAAAACAAATGTGGACTGGTTGGGCAAACTCCCATGAACCCTCCAGCACCCTGTAGAGGGTATAGAGCTGGTCCAGTGTTCCGCGACCAGGACGAAAACCACACTGTTCCTCCTGAATCCGAGGTTCCACTATCGGCCGGATTCTCCTCTCCAGTACCCTGGCATAGACTTTCCCGGGGAGGCTGAGAAGTGTGATCCCCCTATAGTTGGAACACACCCTCCGGTCCCCCTTCTTAAAAAGAGGGACCACCACCCCGGTCTGCCATCCCAGAGGCACTGTCCCCGACCGCCACGCGATGCTGCAGAGGCGTGTCAGCCAAGACAGCCCCACAACATCCAGAGACTTGAGGTACTCAGGGCGGATCTCATCCACCCCCGGTGCCTTGCCACCGAGGAGTTTCTTGACCACCTCGGTGACTTCAGCCCGGGTGATGGACGAGTCCTCCTCTGAGCCCCCAGCCTCTGCTTCCCCAATGGAAGACGTGACGGCGGGATTGAGGAGATCCTCAAAGTATTCCTTCCACCGTCCGACAACATCCCCAGTCGAGGTCAACAGCCGCCCATCGCCACTGTAAACAGCGTTGGTAGGGCACTGCTTCCCCCTCCTGAGGCGCCGGACGGTTTGCCAGAATCTCTTCGAGGCCAGCCGATAGTCTTTTTCCATGGCCTCACCGAACTCCTCCCAGGCCCGAGTTTTTGCCTCCACGACCACCCGGGCTGCAGTCCGTTTAGCCTGCCGGTACCTGTCAGCTGCCTCAGGAGTCCCACAAGCCAGCCAGGCCCGATAGGACTCCTTCTTCAGCTTGACGGCATCCCTTATTTCCGGTGTCCACCACCGGGTTCGGGGATTGCCGCCTCGACAGGCACCGGAGACCTTGCGTCCACAGCTCCGAGCAGCCGCTTTGACAATGGAGGTGGAGAACATGGTCCACTCGGACTCAATATCTCCAGCCTCCCTCGGGATCCGGTCGAAGCTCTGCCGGAGGCAGGAGTTGAAGATCTCTCTGACAGGAGACTCGGCCAAACGTTCCCAGCAGACCCTCACAGTACGTTTGGGTCTACCGAGTCTATCCAGCTTCCTCCCCCGCCATCGGATCCAACTCACCACCAGGTGGTGATCAGTTGACAGCTCCGCCCCTCTCTTCACCCGAGTGTCCAAGACATACGGCCGCAGAATCAGATGAAACGACCACAAAGTCGATCATTGACCTACGACCTAGGGTGTCCTGGTGCCATGTGCACTGATGGACACCCTTATGCTTGAACATGGTGTTCGCTATGGACAAACTGTAACTAGCACAGAAGTCCAATAACTGAACACCACTCGGGTTCAGATCAGGGGGGCCGTTCCTCCCAATCACGCCCCTCCAGGTTTCACTGTCATTGCCCACGTGGGCGTTGAAGTCCCCCAGTAGAACGACGGAGTCCCCAGTCGAAGCACTCTCCAGCACCCCTCCCAGAGACTCCAAGAAGGTCGGGTACTCTGCACTGCCGTTCGGCCCGTAGGCACACACAACAGTGAGAGACCTATCCCCGAGCCGAAGCCGCAGGGAAACGACCCTCTCGTTCACCGGGGTAAACTCCAACACATGGCAGCAGAGCTGGGGGGCTATAAGCAAACCCACACCAGCCCGCCGCCTCTCACCATGGGCAACTCCAGAGTGGTAAAGAGTCCATCCCCTCTCGAGGAGTGTGGTTCCAGAGCCCAAGCCATGCGTGGAGGTGATTCCGACTATCTCTAGTCGGAACCTCTCAACCTCACGCACAAGCTCAGGCTCTTTCCCCGCCAGCGAGGTGACATTCCATGTCCCAAGAGCCAGTTTCCGTGTCCAGGGATCGGGTCGTCTAGGCCCCCGCCTTCGACTGTTGCCCGATTCGCTTTGCACCGGCCCCTTACGGTCCCTCCCGTGAGTGGTGGGCCCACGGGAAGGTGTCCCCACGTCGCTCCTTCGGGCTGAGCCCGGCCGGACCCCGTGGGGGAAGGCCCGGCCACCAGGCGCTCGCATACGAGCCCCAACCCCAGGCCTGGCTCCAGGGTGGGGCCCCGGCTGCGCCATACCGGGCGACGTCACGGTCCTCCTTCTCTTTGTCATCATAAGGGTTTTTGAACTGCTCTTAGTCTGGGTGCTGGGTGACATGATTAACAAATTTGTCTTCGTGTATCTGGATGACATTCTCGTCTTTTCTCCCTCAATGCAGATACACACCCAGCATGTTCGCCAGGTTTTACAGCGGTTGTTAGAGAATAAGCTCTTTGTAAGGCGGAGAAGTGCGAGTTCCACAAGGAGTCGGTTTCGTTTCTGGGTTTCGTCATAGCCGAGGGAGAGATTCGTCCCGATCCCGCTAAAGTTAAAGCGGTCGCCGAATGGCCAGTGCCCGACACTCGTAAAGAGCTTCAGCGATTTCTGGGTTTCGCCAACTTTTATCGGCGTTTCATCAGAAACTTTGGTCAGATCGCTAAACCTCTTACCGCTCTTACTTCCTCTAGAGTGTGTTTCCGTTGGAATACTGAAGCTCAGGAGGCCTTTGATGAATTAAAGTCCCGTTTCATCTCTGCACCTGTTCTTTCTATTCCCGATGCGGCTAAACAATTTATAGTGGAGGTGGATGCATCTGATGTCGGGGTAGGCGCCGTTTTATCTCAGCGATCCTCTGTTGACGGGAAAGTGCATCCGTGCGCTTTTTTCTCTCATCGGTTAAACCCAGCGGAGCGAAATTACGACATAAGTAATCGGGAGCTGCTGGCGGTTAGACTTGCTCTGGGTGAGTGGCGTCACTGGTTGGAAGGAACCTCGGAACCCTTTCTGGTCTGGACGGATCATAAGAATTTGGAATATATCCGTTCAGCCAGAAGATTAACATCTAGACAGGCTCGCTGGGCACTTTTCTTTGAGCGTTTTAACTTCACCCTCTCGTACCGGCCGGGGTCCAAGAACACTAAACCTGACGCTCTCTCCCGCCTGTTCGAGGGTTCCGGGTCGGAGCGGACCGAAACCATTCTCCCGGAGGGGAGGGTGGTCGGTGCCCTCGTGTGGGGAATCGAACAGCGGGTGAGAGAGGCCGGCCGAGAGGGGGAAGTTCCGGAGGGGTGTCCGGCGGGTCGTCTATGGGTTCCTGAGCGTTTACGTTCCGATGTCATCCGGTGGGGTCACGAATCCAAGTTTGTCGGCCATCCAGGAATTCGGAGAACGTTGGCTGCCATCCGTCAACGTTTTTGGTGGTCTTCTATGACTTCGGACGTCAGACAGTTCGTATTAGCCTGTTCAGTCTGTGCTTGTAATAAGGCATCTAATCAACCTCCCGCTGGTCTGCTTAAATCTTTGCCCGTGCCCTCCCGCCCCTGGTCTCATATAGCCCTTGATTTTGTCACCGGCTTACCGGCATCTAATGGTAACACTGTTGTATTGACTGTGGTGGATCGTTTTTCTAAAGCGGTTCATTTTATACCCCTACCTAAACTTCCTTCTGCCAAGGAGATGGCTCAGGTTTTGATTGATCACGTCTTTCGGTTACACGGTATTCCGACTGATGTAGTTTCAGATAGGGGTCCTCAGTTCATCTCTCGTTTTTGGCAGGAGTTTTGTAGACAGATCGGTGCTACAGCCAGCCTGTCTTCTGGTTATCATCCGCAGACCAATGGGCAATGCGAACGGGCTAATCAGGATCTCGGTCGAACGCTTCGCTGTCTGTCGTCTAAATATCCGAATTCTTGGTGCCAACAGCTTCCTTGGGTTGAGTACTCACATAATTCTCTTCCCGTCGCATCCACTAATTTGTCTCCGTTCGAATTATCTGTCGGATATCAACCTCCCCTTTTCCCATCACAGGAGCCCGACGCAGTGGTTCCGTCTGCTTTAGCTTTCGTGCGCAGGTGCAGACGCACTTGGAGGAAAGCTAAATCACTCTTGTTACAAAACTCCAGACGAACCAAAGCTGCGGCTGACCGTCACCGGCGACCTCCACCCCGTTATGTGTGTGGACAAAAGGTATGGCTTTCCACCAAGGATCTGCCTCTCCGTGAGCCTTCTCGTAAGCTGGCTCCTCGTTTCATTGGGCCATACAGTATATCTAAGGTCATTAGTCCGGTAGCGGTCAAGCTTAAGTTACCTCCTATTCTTGGTGGGGTTTACCCAGTTTTTCATGTATCCAGGGTTAAACCTGTGATTTTTGCCCGGAATAATCCCCCTGTCTCTGCCCCAAAACCCCCCGCCCCTCGTCTAGTGGATGGTGCTCCTGCCTATACTGTTAGGAGATTACTAGATTCTCGTCGCAGGGGCAGAGGTTTTCAGTATTTAGTGGACTGGGAGGGTTACGGTCCGGAGGAGAGGTGCTGGGTTCCGGCCCGGGATATACTGGACCCTGGTCTGATCGAGGATCTCCGTCGGCGACAGGGTGAGTCTCCTCCATGCCCGTCCGGTGCCGGTCATGGGGGAGGGGATACTGTCAGGATTCCTGGGTGATCGTGTTTGTGTTTATGTATTTCTTACCTGTTGGTGGTGGTTCCTCACAGGTTCACTGGTCCCTCCCACTCGTTTCACTAATTGTTCACCTGTCGTGTCTCATCAGTTATTTCCCTTTTTATAGCACAGTGTCCTGTCTCTCGTCGCGTGCTCATTGCCTTGGTTGGTCTCAGTCACTCTGTCGGTCCAGTCGGAGGTTCTTGTTTTGTTCTCTCTTTAGCGATTCTCAGGTTCGGTCGCAGGCGTCTGGAGGCTTGTCTATGCCCGGAATTCACACGTCTTTGGATGTACGAGAACTGTCCTCTAGAGAACTCTGCTCTGCCTTTCCGGTGTGACTGGTGCGCTTCGTTTTTAGGCGAGATCCAGTCTCATCCAGGTTCCACGAACTGCCTTTTCTTCCGGACGCTGCATCGTCTTCTGTCCAGTGCATGGAGTATTTCGTCAGTCATTCAAAGTGAGGATTTCTCTCCGGTTACCCACCAGAGTGGATTACGTCATGGGACGCCGCGTGTGGACTCAATTCTGTGAAGTGTGTTATGTGCCTTGCCTAGACTTCTCATTGTACTTCTAAATAAACATTGAACTTGCATTTGACTCCGAGACTCATTGTGACACTTGTAAGTTAAACTAGTTGTTACATTCAAGCTACCCTTTTGAAAAAAATAGCTAAGTTACTATCAAAAAGCATTGTTACAAATAACTGAACAATTGTTAATGAAGAATGTTATAATATTTGGGGTTTCAAGCAACATAATGCAATGTAATTATGATTTCAAAGAGTATGGGGTGAATTCAGGGTTATTGGGAGACTTTTTCCCCATTTCAATGGCAAAAACTGTCAGAATCATTCGATTGTGTAAACCTAATACTTTTTTGGTTGAATGGTGATAAACGGTATACATCCCGGTATTTTCTAAGTTTTTCTATTTGGAAAAAATAAATCTGTTCTTATTTTAATAATAATTTTATTTCACATCCTTCCCACTGATGTCCTAAAAGCAATGTTGATATTGAAATACAGTGAATGTAATGTAGGCTATGCAATACATTGTGCAAAAAGGGTGGCCAAAAACAAAATGAATTAAAAAAAATTAAATTCACTAAATTAAAAATTTATATAAAAACAAAAGCATAGCCTATTAGAATACTTGATTACCCCATAATGGTCACTTTCATAAAAATATATTTACTTGTGGGTTTAAAATTTCACATATGGCACATTTACTGTCCAACAACAAATATTTTAGAAATATGAATCTCAAGTAGTCAAATATGTCTGTCAGCCTATCTCTCAGAGAGCGTCTGACAGGGCAAGCTGCTTTATCATGCACTTTCCCTGCATCAGCTCATTCTGCTCCTCTATTTTTCAGATGCGTTCGGATCAATCTACTCGAGAATGCTCGCGTGGCTTTGCTTGACTATTTCTTGTTTCTAATTGTTTAGTTTAAAAATGAACATTTCAAGCTTTCTATACACATATTTCTCATGTCTGTGAGGCTGAGTTTGGGTTTATTTGAGACGCTCCAGTTCATGTGTGTGATCGCTCCAGCGCCTCCATGTCACGATTATTGTCTGCTATTGCCTATTTGCTTATTTATTAAATCCAGGCAATTGAAACACTGATTAAAATTAAGAAGGGCTACAATTTATACTAAACAAAATTCAAAATCATTTCTGACCCTATGTCTTTGACTTTGTCTATGCACTTTTCATAATAGCCTATTATTATTATTATTATTATTATTATTATTATTATTATTAACAAAATAGCTACAACAAGTACAGGCAAATTTCATGTCAAAACTGGATTTGAGCGAACGTTGTTTTACTGGTGAGCGCGCAGTTCAGGAGTGGAGCATTCTCTTGGGCCGTGAGATTGAGCTGAGCGTCACATTGCACCGCTTCGCTCATTACAGGCTCGTTCTCATCAGAACCCAAACCGAATGGAGCTTTTGGTCGCACTATGCCGTATTTATTTGCACATTTATCTTGAACCCCCTCACTGAAAGCATAACTAGGCCAACCGTAGTCGATAACGATCAGCTGGTAACTGGTAGATCTATAAACTCATCCTTCAGGCATTTGACCGACCGGGTTGGGAAATCGGGGGTGTGAGCGTGTGAAACCAATCAAATGCGTGTATCTCAGTTGGCAGCTCTGGTATTGTAGTACTCCTGTTAGAAAGCAAGTCTTGTTTATAACATATTTTGTTGTTTTGAGCACTTTTCTTCGCCTCTGAGCTTATTTTGTTTTAAAAACTAGATTTAAACGTTTTATGTCACGTCATTATCATAAACAATTTGACCATTCACTTTAAATTAAGTATTTATTGTGTGAAAGTGATAAAAAAACTGTCCTTGAGATGAAAGGAGGTATTTGAAGAAAATAGAGTATAATTATGGTAAATCCATTTGTTTCATCTTCAGATGTTGACCATGAAAGCGCAGATGGATGTGATCTGCTGTAAATCAGTAGGAACTGATCTGTCCATGCTGGATATTGAGGATTTCATCAGTGAAATCTGTCAGCTGAAGAAAGAGGTGGCGTCACTGGAGGCAAAGCTGAGAGAAAGAGGAGACAAACCCAACAGAGAGGTTTGAGCGGCTCATCATTTCATCCTTCAGCTCAATCAAACCAAAGTTTTGTTAGCTTCTCACTTCTTATGCACATCTCAAATTAAGCCAGCAGCAAAATATGCCATCAAATCCCCAATATAACCTCTAGAGATAACAGCTGAGTAATGAGGCTAATATCACCAGGTTGATCTTTATTTGTGTTTATCTGTGATGTGTTTGTCAGGATCTGGAGAAGGTTTCAGTGTGTGTGACTGATGGGACAGAAGCTCAGGATTCAGTCTGGAGATCCAGAGACACACAGGACTCAGAGCTCAGCCTCACTTTACTGTGTTATACTGACGCTCAGGATCATGGATCCGCTGATCAAGCCTCTGACTGTAACGCTGGAGAACAGCAGATGCTGCAGACGCCGCTGAAGATGTGCTCTGTCAAACTAGAGGACTGCAGGAACTTGATAGAGATGTAACAACATTGAGTTTCAGGGAATAATTAATTCAAATGGTATAAATATTCATGAGTCTATGAATATAATTAGCTTGTTGTACAGACAATATTAACTTATAACGGAACCTTTAATCATGTAAAAGTAACCTTTATCCAAATTGATTTCTTCATCAATTATCAATCTTACAAACCTTAAGAAACATTAATCTGCTTGATCAGGACAAATAATATTTCCCATGTTTGTACAATTTGTATTACTGAAATTGTAACAAGAAAATCAAGCTTGATTGGTAGCTAAGATCTTACGTCTCATTGACTTCGATCTTTGTGAGCAAAACAATACGGGTTCAATTCAATTAAATTATTGAGTTTTAATAAAACAACTAACGTATACAGAAACTACGATTCACACAGGGTAAATATTCATATATATATGTAGGAGAAAACAAATGTTACACTTTTAGGAATGAAGCGATGTCACTTCCTGGGGCAACACATTTATTTATCTGTATAAAACACAAAAAAATCACCGTTCAAACAAGGAGCACATTTCTCTGCACTTGCGCGCTTCATCTCGTACTGAATATTACTTCTATGCTCTTGTCCTGTGATACCTTTACAAATTATCATAAACAATCACATGTCTGATAGTGCAAATGTCTAAGCTGGTACGTAACACTAGGCGCATTACTCTTTATACAGTACTCAATTCTCAAGAAATACATGCCCTGAATACACAAACATTAAAATAGATCTAAACATGTGCTGTGCCCGCTATAAACGACATTAAAGGAAAGGTCTGATGAATACCATCATTAAAGTATTACAAACTTTCTTTTTAAAATGAATACAAGTGAATCATTAAACATAACCATGAAAATAGCATTTAGAATTAGTAACAGTAGATATTCAGATCTCAGTAATAGTTTAGTCTACATTCACATTACTCTAGCATTGATAACTGCACACATATTTTAATTCTCTTTCATATCACTGTTTTAATTATCTTTTAATCCGTTTTTACTCTTTCATGAAATAAGCTAATGAACTGAATATATCATGAACTATGTTTCAACCGTTTAACAGTTACTGTGTTCTCACTATAAACTCAGAAAATGATTAATAAAAGTGTTTTACCTCTGAATCTGACTGGAGTTCTTATTTAACAGTACTGAAATCGTTTTTACATGTAATGGCTGACGAAGTAATGGTAAATGAGGGTAACAGGTCTATGCACGGACCAATAACAGACACGTGTGCCTCGTTAACTCAGACTGCCCAGACACGTCAATACACACGACTTAATAATGTTCGTACACATCTATTTGGTTAATTATCCCTCGTCACGCACTCACATCTCGAGTATATATCTTTTTAAGCCTTTATTCCTCCGTTTTGTTCACATTAAGAGTTACTAATTTCCCTGTTGAGTTGTTAACACTATCGTCCACCATTTCACGCATGACAATCGTAATCACAGTAAAAACTCAGCTTTTCTTCACATCTCAGGCATGAACTACAGCTCTATAAGAATACAATACTGTTATGAATTTACCAGTAATAAGATTATTGTCAGCTTACCTGTATAAAACACAAAAAAATCACCGTTCAAACAAGGAGCACATTTCTCTGCACTTGCGCGCTTCATCTCGTACTGAATATTACTTCTATGCTGCTCGCTAGTCAGCCACTCATGCGCCATGCAACTCCCGGCTGCCCCCTGCTGACGACTCCGAGTTTCACCAAATTGAACACAATGCAATAAAGTAATACAGGTAACTAACAATAACTTTAACAGTTTGAAATTTAAAGGGGGGTGCACTTATATCTGTCCCGTTTTACATTCTCAGTGCTACACTCTCCCCCACAAAATTAAATGTCTCCTGACATTTCTGGGAACAAGTGAACATTTCTTTAGAACACCTCAGCCATCCAAGGCCTCCAGTAACCCTTAGTCTGAGTTACCTGGCTGTCTGTTACCTTACAGTCTCTTTTTATCAAGGACGGTTGACCCAATGTATCATAACTTAGTACAACAGGCTGATGTCTCAGTCTCTGGGGTCGCGGTCCTACCGCCTGTCGCTCTCCCAGCGTCCGAACCAGCGGGTCGGCCTCTGATTCAACATTCTCAGACCTGTCAGAACTCACATCAGGTCTCTGAGATTGTAGTGGCACATCCTCTTCGCTATGTAGTGGCACATCCTCTTCGCTATGTAGTGGCACATCCTCTTCGCTATGTAGTGGCACATCCTCTTCGCTATGTAGTGGCACATCCTCTTCGTGACGCTGAGGACTCTGCTGAGGCTGAAAAGGCTCTGCTAGAGGATTCAGTAAACCCTTTCTTTGCCGTCTCCCTCGGCCAGGTCTGAGATGCCACTGGTAGTTGCCACTGTATTCGTCGCTGGAGGTATCACTCTGCTCTAGCTGTTGCCGATGCTGTCGTTCTGGCTTGGTTCTTTCCTTTGGAAAGCCCTGGGAGTCCTTCTGTGGCTGACGAATCTCTGCTGGTGGCTGGTCAAGGGGAAGGAAATCACAGGGCAGCAGAAGATTTCTGTGAACCACTCTGTCTCTTCCTTTACCATTTTCTGGACTGATCTCATAAACTGGGCTGCCATCAGCTTTCCTCTCCTTCACCTTGTACACTTGGCCCTCCCAGTAGGACTGGATCTTTCCAGGACCCCCTCTGGGAGTGAGGTTTCTGAGGAGAACTCTGTCGCCGGGGTGAAGGTCTCTCCCCTGTACTTTTCTGTCGTAGAGGACTTTTCCCCGAACCGCCCCCTTGACAGCTGTTTTTGCCGCAATCTGGTATGCCTCTTGCATTCTCGTCTTCCAAAGACTCACATAGTCATCATAGGTGTCATGGGCCTCATCTTTTTCCAGATTGAATAAAAGATCAATAGGCAGGCGAGGAGAACGTCCAAAGGTAAGGAAATAAGGCGCGTAACCCGTTGCCTCATTCTTTGTGCAGTTGTACGCGTGGACAACTTTCGCGAGGGACTCCTTCCAATCCTCCTTCTCCTAGTCCTCCAAGGTACGCAGCATGGACAACAGGGTACGGTTAAACCTTTCCACCTGCCCGTTACCCTGGGGGTGATATGGTGTTGTGTGCGAGCCCTGGATGCCAGAGAGTTTTTTTAAGCTAGCCATCAGTCTGTTCTCAAACTCTTTGCCCATGTCGTGATGTAGTCTGCTTGGGAACCCGAACTTGAGTGCAAAGTCATTGAAAATCTTGTCAGCTACTGTTTTGGACGATTTATTCCTTGTCGCGTAGGCCTGCGCAAACCTCGTAAAATGGTCCATTACCACTAATATATACTCATAGCCATGCTTGCATTTCTCCAAATGCAGGAAGTCTATGGAGACGAGCTGGAAGGGATAAGTGGTCTGGATGGGCACCAGAGGTGCACGGCTCTGCTTACTCGGCTTCTTCTTCTTGAGACATTCACACACATTACTGACAAAATGTTCAACATCCTTGCTCATCTGTGGCCAGTAGAACCGTTCTCGAATCAGGTCAAGCGTCCTTTCGACCCCCAAGTGACCCATATCCTGGTGTAGTTCTTTGAAGACCAGCGGATGATAAGCTTTGGGGAGCAGCAGTTGTTCTCGACGGGAAGTTCTGCGGCGCAAGACACCATCTGGACCAACTTGAACCTTGAGCCATTGTTTCAGCAGTATGGCCACTGCAGGGTTCTCTGTTTTCACTTCAGTTCTACTCGGCCTCCTGCTCTGTGACTTGTACCAGAGGACTCTTGACAGGATTTCATCCTCCTCCTGTGCTTTGCGAATTTGATCTGCGGTGAGAGGTTGGCTGGTTTCACTGTCCTTCACCATGCTCAAAGCACTGACCTGAATCAACCCCACACCCCGGCAAGGGTTTCTCCTTTCCGTTATGACCCTCTCCATGGATGCATTGATTACATCTTGACTGGCCTCAGCCGTACAGCAACGCATGTAGTCCTCAATATCCAAGGGCATCCGTGACAACCCATCTGCATCGGAGTTGTTCTTGCCTGGGCGGTACCGGATGGTAAAGTTATAATCGGCCAACTCCGCCACCCATCTGTGTCCTGTTGCGTTGAGTTTTGCGGTGGTGAGTACATATGTTAGTGGGTTATTATCTGTATATACCACAAACGATGGGGCATGGTAAAGATAATCCCGGAAACGTTCACAGATGGCCCACTTCAACGCTAAAAACTCTAGCTTTCCAGAGTGCAGATGGTACCTCTTCTCTGCTGGACTCAGGGTGCGGGAGCCATAGGCGATCACTCTCATCTTCCCCTGCTGTCTCTGGTATAACACCGCTCCCAGACCAACTTGGGATGCGTCACAATGTAATACGAATGCCTGGGTGAAATCCGGATATCCAAGGACAGGGGGCTTTGTGAGTGCATCTATTAACTGGTTCAACACTTCCTGGTGAGAGTTGGTCCACTGTACAGGTGTCTGCGATGGTAAGTGACCCTTGTTTTTCTTTCCTGTTGTACGGGGCTTTTTCACAGTCGGGTCTGGAGTGCACTTCTCGGGGTTGGGGACAGTGAGTAAGTTATACAGCGGGTGGGCCACACGGGAGAAATTGGGGATGAAGGGTCTGTAGTAGGAGAGGAACCCAAGGATCTGGCGCACATCACCCACTGTGGCAGGGGTCTTCTCTTTTAACGCCTGCACCGGAGCCATCTCTGCAGGGTCCATTGTGTAACCCTCTCCTGTCACCAACTTGCCAAGAAACCTCACACTCGATCTAAACAGCTCACATTTCTTTGGGGTCAGCTTCACACCATGTTCCTTGTAACGCTGGAGAACAAGACGGATGTGCTCCAAGTGCTCCTTAAAACTCCTACTGTGTACCAGGTTGTCATCAAGGTATGGGAGGCAAATTGTGTCTCTCAGGTCTGCCAAACAGTGCTCCATACTCCTCTGAAACTCTGCGGGTGCCGAGCTCAGACCAAAGGGTATGCGCACCCATTCATAAAGCCCCCAGGGTGTGATGAAAGCTGTGAGAGGGCGGCTCTCCTCTTCCAGATAACCCTGGTGGTACGCTTTACCCTGGTCTAAGACCGAGAACCATGAGCTTCCACCCAAAGCATCCAACATATCCTGAATCCTCGGTATCGGATGGCGATCGGGGACTGACTTACGGTTGAGTTCTCTGAAGTCAACACAGAGACGAAGACTACCATCCTTCTTACGGACACACACCACTGGCGATGAATAAGGGGATCGAGAGTGTGTGATCCACCCTCTTCTCAATAGATCCTGCAAGTACTCCTTAACCTCATTGTGAAGAGGCTTTGGGACAGACATGTAGGTCTTTTGAACAGGGCTGGTATCTTGGAGGGTTATATGTATCTTGAGGGATGGTATACAGCCCACATCATCACTGTCAAAGGAAAAGGCTTCACATTCCTCCCTCAACACCCTCCTTACCGCCTCCTGCTGTCCTTCTGGGAGATGACAGAGATCTACAGGGGGGTCCCATGACATTGGTCTTCCTGCCTGCTTGTTATCTGGCTGTGTTCTACTTGCTTCTCTAGACTTTGTCTCTTCGTTGTCCTTCATTACGGCTGTCGTCTCATTCTCTGTTGTTCGCACAGGTGCTGTGTATACGGTCTTGATGGGCTCCAGGTGACCAATCATTCTGTGACGGTCGAGATAGATGGTGCGATCCGTAGTGTTGGTCATGGAGATGGGTATGTATGGCACTCTTTTTTCTGGGATCTGCACCAGTACATCATTGTATATCACGCCTTCTGGTGGGGGATTAAGCATGTCAGGTGAAAAGAACATCTTTTGGCCTTGGGCTCGTGAACTTACATGCGCTCTTATATAGACAGTGGTGACTTGTTTTGCTGGTATGGGTACTCTTTTTCCGCCAGTCCGAACTACTCCCGTCTCTGAATCAGCGTTCTGCATCAACTTCACCACACGATGAGCAGTCTTCACTGTTATCGCAAAAGCTTTACTCACTTTGTGTGCCAGGTGCTTCCTTTCACCTTCAGTGTCTTCCTCTTTTCTGTTGAGGATGGCCTCAATGACGTTGTAACCGATAATGGGGTCACTGGCAACTGCTGGGTCGCTTGACACTAGTACTGGCACTTGTAAATCATTTGTCTTGGTGTGGCCACTGCCTAGTCTGAAACTGACTTCAATCCAGCCGATATATGGAATGGGGGTGTCATTAGCAGCAAAGACTGTCAGTGTCTCATCCCCCAATAACTCTGAGATGGGTTTGACAACAGTGTGGGGTAGGTGGTTCAGTCGCCAGAGGTCATTCACAATGCTGGATTGTGCTCCCGTGTCCCACAGGGCTCTAACTGGGCAATTGTCCATAACGCAATCTACAATGCATCGGCTACCCACAAGGCTTATCAACTGTGGCTGGTGTCGAGGCGGTATGTAGTTAATCACACTTACAGCTGATGAGGCTCCAGCTGCTCTCTTTTCCAAGGCTGTTGTTGGTTGCATGACTGGGCTGGGTGGTGGCTGCTCGTTTCGGGGCAATTGGCTTTGGACTACTGCTGGCCCCACCTCAGCAGTCCCTGCCCGTTTCCCGACGTGGTTCTGCACCCGCGAGAGAAGTGGCCCTCCTGCCCACATTTGAAACAATGCGAACAGTTCTCACCTGTTCCTTCCTCCTTGCACTTTTTGCAGCCTCTCCCTCCCGGCTTCAGTCCATGAGGGCGGGGACTTGCTTCCATTACAGCCCGAAACATCTGCTGCATTTCCTTGCGAAGCTCTTCCATCATCTGCTGCGCGTTTATGCTGTCAGACTTAGTCTCATTCCGCTTTACTGTTTTAATTGACGCTGTTGAGTCGGACTCCATGTGTTTAGAGGGGCTCTGGCCAGCTGTGGATTTTACCTGAGAGTCTGCTTGAAGCTCTTGTACTTTGGGAGTTTTACCAGCAGTAGATCTTTTTCGTTTCTCTTGTCTCTCACTTTCGACTTTGGCCGCCTCATCCACTTGCTGTATCAGTTCCTCATCTGTTATGCTCACATCACTGAGATGGGGTAGAATTTGGAACTTTACAGAATCGCTCAACAGTCCAGTTTCGATCGAGCGGAGGAACTTGCGTTGAATGACAGCTCTGCTGTACTGCTCATCGGTGTCTTCGTTCGCGGCTTTCCACAACAGTTTCTCTTTCAGCTCGATCGCACGGAATACAAAGTTCAGGGCAGTCTCTTTGGGCTCTTGGGAGATGTTAAGAAGCTGGTGGTAAAGCTCTGTCGAACTGTCTACTCGATAGTGGCCCTTTAGGATGGTGAGGAGTGCACTGAGCGTCAGCCCACGCTTGATCTCTAACATGTCTCTCAACGGCAGTCCTGGACTGACAGCCCTGATTACAGCCTCAACCACTTCAGTCTGTGTGTGCCCCTTTTGTATTCCCAGCTCAATCTGGCGGACTAAACTGAGATACGACAATTTGTCCCTCTGACCACTCTCTCCAATTTGCCCACAAATTTTAAACTCCCTTCGCATCGTTACCTCCGGCAATGGGCTAACTGGCTCTAGCCGGCTCTTGAATGGTGAATCAGTCTTTAAAAGAGAGGTGTGTGGCGAGAAATCTTTTTTTAGTTCTTCTTTTGTAGCTGGCTTCTCTGATGGGTACACTTTATCTAACTGAATACGCCCCCTACTTTGTCTTTCAATGAATGATAATAAATCAACACAGTACTGTTCACCTTCATCTCCATCTAGTTTCTCTTCAAGCTCATCCAATTGACGCTCGGCCATCTTGATGAGCGCCCTCCGTGTCCTGCTGCGGGGCTCTCCACTGTCCAGGCTATCACAGTTCAGGTACCTGCAGACATCAATGAGAGAATCTTCCCCTAGCTGCCACAGAGCTGCACTCACTTTGTCACGTACATTCTGACTGGCGTCCATTTTGTTCAAGGTTCGACTCGTTGGGAAGGAGGGGGTTAATGGTGCTGGTCACTCTGTCGCCTCCTCCTGGCTGGCTCGCCAAAATATGTTACACTTTTAGGAATGAAGCGATGTCACTTCCTGGGGCAACACATTTATTTATCTGTTTAAAACACAAAAAAATCACCGTTCAAACAAGGAGCACATTTCTCTGCACTTGCGCGCTTCATCTCGTACTGAATATTACTTCTATGCTCTTGTCCTGTGATACCTTTACAAATTATCATAAACAATCACATGTCTGATAGTGCAAATGTCTAAGCTGGTACGTAACACTAGGCGCATTACTCTTTATACAGTACTCAATTCTCAAGAAATACATGCCCTGAATACACAAACATTAAAATAGATCTAAACATGTGCTGTGCCCGCTATAAACGACATTAAAGGAAAGGTCTGATGAATACCATCATTAAAGTATTACAAACTTTCTTTTTAAAATGAATACAAGTGAATCATTAAACATAACCATGAAAATAGCATTTAGAATTAGTAACAGTAGATATTCAGATCTCAGTAATAGTTTAGTCTACATTCACATTACTCTAGCATTGATAACTGCACACATATTTTAATTCTCTTTCATATCACTGTTTTAATTATCTTTTAATCCGTTTTTACTCTTTCATGAAATAAGCTAATGAACTGAATATATCATGAACTATGTTTCAACCGTTTAACAGTTACTGTGTTCTCACTATAAACTCAGAAAATGATTAATAAAAGTGTTTTACCTCTGAATCTGACTGGAGTTCTTATTTAACAGTACTGAAATCGTTTTTACATGTAATGGCTGACGAAGTAATGGTAAATGAGGGTAACAGGTCTATGCACGGACCAATAACAGACACGTGTGCCTCGTTAACTCAGACTGCCCAGACACGTCAATACACACGACTTAATAATGTTCGTACACATCTATTTGGTTAATTATCCCTCGTCACGCACTCACATCTCGAGTATATATATTTTTAAGCCTTTATTCCTCCGTTTTGTTCACATTAAGAGTTACTAATTTCCCCGTTGAGTTGTTAACACTATCGTCCACCATTTCACGCATGACAATCGTAATCACAGTAAAAACTCAGCTTTTCTTCACATCTCAGGCATGAACTACAGCTCTATAAGAATACAATACTGTTATGAATTTACCAGTAATAAGATTATTGTCAGCTTACCTGTATAAAACACAAAAAAATCACCGTTCAAACAAGGAGCACATTTCTCTGCACTTGCGCGCTTCATCTCGTACTGAATATTACTTCTATGCTGCTCGCTAGTCAGCCACTCATGCGCCATGCAACTCCCGGCTGCCCCCTGCTGACGACTCCGAGTTTCACCAAATTGAACACAATGCAATAAAGTAATACAGGTAACTAACAATAACTTTAACAGTTTGAAATTTAAAGGGGGGTGCACTTATATCTGTCCCGTTTTACATTCTCAGTGCTACACAAACAACATGGTATAAAACAGGGAAAAATCAAACTTAACGAATAATATAAAGGGGGAGAGAATGATGGAAAGAGAGAATTAACGAGGGAGAGAGAGAGACAGAGAGAGAGAGAGAGGGAGAGAGAGAGAGAGAGAGAGAGAGACAGAGAGAGAGAGAGAGAGAGACAGAGAGAGAGAGAGAGAGACAGAGAGAGAGAGAGAGAGAGACAGAGAGAGAGAGACAGAGAGAGAGAGAGAGAGGGAGAGAGAGAGGGAGAGAGAGAGAGACAGCTTCACAGCCCTTTCGCAAGAGACCTCAAGAAATTAACAATCCCGTAAACAGGAATAATTCAGACAACCTTTTACACGCAGTTTGATTGTGAAATAAAATACTTGCATTACTATGGCTTCTCGTGTGTAAGTGTCTGAGTTCGAATCGTCAGGGGAGTTCGGTACGGGTCTTCAGGTGCAGGAGAATTTCTCTGAAGCTTAGGAAAGTCGTTAGAGGAAGCTGCCGGTGTTTCTCTCCGTCGCGGGGATGCCAAGGGTCTCTCTCGTTGTGGCGAAGGCCAAGGGGTCTTCCTCTCCGTGGCGAAAATGCAAAGAGTTAATGGTCAGTTCTCGTTCTTATAGATGAGATGACTGACGCCCAAACAGTTGGAGGGATCCAATCACGTCCGGGAGATAGAAGGCGTGAGTTTTCCTTTGTTCCTGGACACCCCCCTCCTCTTGGCTAATCAAAAGGGGTGCTCATTTTAAACCTCTATTCTTAGAAAGCTGGTACTTTTGTAATAATGCATCTTGTTGTAATTTGTGAACGAGATTCACAGTCGGGTTTCTGCGGTTTGAAAGATACCGCACACTATCATTCTGCGAATTGAGAGTGCAGAGATACAGGATTTCCAGTTACTGGCGTACAAAGTTTGATTTACATAGAGTAAACATCCTAGCTATTTTAATACTGTCAGCATCCTGCCTCCTTGTTGTTTGTCTCCGGGCCTCTAGAGGTCCCCTGTGTTCCCCTCTGCCTTAGTTCTTCCTTGTGTGTCCTTGTTAACGTTATCCAGGTCAGCTGTGCCTTGTTTCCCCTAGAGTATTTAGCTGTGTTTTTTTACTTGTTCCTCACTCAGTTTTTGAGTCTTGGCTAAGCGTGTCCTGCTGTGTCCCCACTGAGTCCTTCCAAGCTGTCTCAAGTAAGGTGTTCTTAGTTATTGGTGTTCTCTGTTTTTGTTTTTCTCCCCTCGTGGAGTTTTTATTTTCTCCTGTGATTCTTTGCAGTATCACTATTTTTACCTCAGTCTGAGACGAACTTTTGTTGGATTTTTTTTTGACTTGCAAAGTTCCTTTTTTTTATTTATTAATAAACCTTCCTTACCTGAAGTGTTGCCTGGAGTGTTTCGTTTGGGTCCAACATTCCCGCCTCTGTGGCTAAGCGGTAGATCTCTCACTCATCACACCAGAGACCCGAGTTCGAGCCCGGTTCGTGACAAATACATCGTATAAAGACATTAAATCAACACAATATATATATATTTAAACATTAGGGATGCAGTTTTGGTCCACATGGTTCATATAAGGCAGATGTGTGTGTGAGTCACACAAACAGTCCTGTGTCTTGTCTAAGTATGTGCACCCATTCGCACAAAGGGTGTGTGTGTGGGACCCACGAATAGACTTTTGTCCACTGTAGTGGACATTATATTTTAGGGGATTTCTCTGACATCATACATGTCACATGTCACAGTCTGGATGTCCTTTTAAAGAGCATATTCGGGACTTTACAGAGATAATAAAGGTTTGGAGGTTTCACCAGGACAACAACAACTTCTTGGTCTTTAAAAACGGCTGATATTAATGTTTAGCACTCTTATGGAAATATGATAATATTTTTTAATTAAAATTTAAATCTGATTAATTTTCAGATTGTTTGTTATAAATCAACATCTCAGGAAAATGTATGGGGTTTCTGATCAAAATAAGACTCTGTTACAAAACAGGGCATTGATTTCATAAATGACCACTGTAGAGGACGCCAGGACTCAAATCTTGTTTATCAGGCATTCTGGAGACATAACAAAGTGAATAGGGAATGAAATTACATATCAATATTCCTATTAAATATTAGATATTATTATGAAAATGTTGCCAATTATTACTCCCATTATTACACTTCTATTTTCATTACATGTTGCACCAAGAACACATTAATATGCAAATTAGATGCAGCGTATAGATGTATTGTATTGAATGGGAAAATCCAAGTATTGTTATTTTGCCCACATATTTCATAAAGTAAAATGGTATATGAATGCATTTCATAACATAGTTCAGAATCATCTCTAAATAAAGTTTGTTTAAAAAAAAACCTGAAACCTAAAAATTGATTGGTGAATTAAAAATAAATCCCATTGTTTTTGCCTATACATGCAATTTCATGTCATTTTATTTTTTAAACAACTCAGTCCTGGTGTCAACTACAGAGGACATATCATAACATATGAATAAAATATCATTTTTCAAAAATGTTTTTTTTCCATTTGTTTCTTATGCTCTAAACAACGTAATGACATGAAAAAATACTTAATTCAAAACACTTTTTTTTCTGGGTCCCAGGAGGTTAATACATCGTATAAAGACATTAAATCAACACAATATATATATTTAAACATTAGGGAGGCAGTTTTGGTCCACATGGTTCATATAAGGCAGATGTGTGTGTGAGTCACGCAAACAGTCCTGTGTCTTGTCTAAGTATGTGCGCCCATTCGCACAAAGGGTGTGTGTGTGTGGATGTGAAGTCACGTGAATGTCTCGGGCTATAAAATTCAACGCTCTTATCTAATTAGTGGAGATAGTCACATCAACACAAAGGCCCTTTTGTTTATGTATGATCTGATTAGAAAAGTCACGAGATGCTGTGAGGAGTTCAAGCTTCCATGAGGAGGAGGAGGATGGGAAAGATGGGACAGAAGCTCAGGATCATGGATCCCCTGATCAAACCTCTGATTGTATACGCTGGAGAACAGCAGATGCTGCAGACGCCACTGAAGATGTGTTCCATCAAACTGGAGGACTGCAGCAACTTTATAGATAGCAGAGGAGACGAAACCTCAGTAGACGAACAACAACACCGCTTTAAGGAGGAGGAGGATGGGAACGATGGGACAGAAGCTCAGGATCATGGATCCGCTGATCAAACCTCTGACTGTAACGCTGGAGAACAGCAGACGCCGCTGAAGATGTGCTCCGTCAAACTGGAGGATTGCAGGAACCTGATAGAGAGCAGAGGAGACGAAACCACAGTAGACGAACAACAACACCGCTTTAAGGAGGAGGAGGATGGGAATGATGAGGTCTTCATTCCTGCAGGTGTGTTTCTCTCATGATGTTTTGTTGTTTCTCATGACTCTTGAACGTCATTCTTTGGTCATTCGGCAGAGACTCTGTAGGATCAGGTTCATATTGGCTGTTGGTCTCTGATGCTCCTGATCAGGTTTGACCTCAGATCATGTCAAATAATAGGGGAATTGATGGCCATAGTAAGGCTAGTATAAATATCTGATAGTAGGGCTGAACGATTTGAGGGAAAAAATATACGTATATTTTCCATTTTTAATAAATTTGCAAAGATTTCAAACAACTTCTTTCACATTGCCATTATGGGGTATTGTTTGTAGAATTGAGGAAAAAATAATGAATTTAATTTGCAGTATGACATTGTCCATTTCTAAATTATGGCTTATCATAAACTTGACTAGCTAATGCCATGGCTATCAGTGGAAGACCGCTAACATTAATGCGCTTGGGAATCACAACAAACTTATTCTGTCTAAATAAAGTAATAATCACTATATTTATAACTAGTATATTTGTAGTTCCAGTCCCTACATTGTAAATCATAAGTCAGGCACTTGGGGAGCGAACGAAAGTCGTTGCAGCACATAATGGATTTACTGCATTTTAGAAGGCAGGCGGCTTATATATTATATTTTGCTGTTGTTATTTATCAGAACTTAACTGAACTTCCAGTCTTGCTCAAAGTTATATTTATGAAGCTTACCACATCTATTAATAATACTGGTAACTTTGATTTTTTGTTTTGTTTTTGTTATTGTGTTTTCATCCAAAGGACTTTAAGTCTCACATCTTAAGTTTGTATTCTTAATACATTTTATTTATCAGAATTTTATATATATTTTTATGTTCCTCTGTTCAGTTGTGACAATAAAACAAACAAGTTTATTTTTAAACTGCATTATCATATTATTTTAGAGATTCATGAATAACTACAAATAACTAATGTAAGGGAAAGTTGTTTTTACATGTTTCTGCTATATATATATATATATATATATATATATATATATATATATATATATATATATATATATATATATATATATATATATATATATATATATATATAATATATCGGGCCGATATATCAGAATATCAGATTTTTAAATCACCAAATATTTGTATCAGTATCGGCCTTAAAAATCCTTTATCGGTCGGGCTCTAATTTGAAGAACAGTCAAGATGACAGTAGATCAATGTTGTTGAATGTTGATTTTTCGCATATTTTGCTAACAAATGATTGTGCGAGAAGATTAGCATGAGAACTTCCGGATTAATGTGGACGTAGCTTAAAGAGTTAATTCACCCAAAATTGAAAATTCTGTCATTAATTACTCACCCTCATGTCGTTCGAGACCCGTAAGACCTCCGTTCATATTCGGAACACAAATGAAGATATTTTTGTTGAAAGCTGATGCTGAGAAAGGCTTCAGATAGGCCTCCATTGGCATTCAGTACATTTCCTCTCCCAAGACCCATTAAAGGCACTTAAAACGTCGTTACAAAGTCCATCTCACCACAGTGGATCTACAATAACTTTACGATGCGACGACAATAGTTTTTGTGCGCAAATAAAAATCAAAATAACACCTTTATCCAACTTGTTCTTCGCTTCCGTGTGTGTCCCACGACGCATGCGCGAGAATATGACGTAGCGCCAGCGTTCGGGAATCCATGAAATGCACACTTTAGTCCGATTTTGAGAATTACGCCGAGACCTAAAGCACGATCAATGTAGAATCCAACAGCTGAGATACGCGCGTCTTCCTCTGCCTGTAAACAAATCGCTTCTGGGTCATGTGTCCGAACGCCGGATCTGCGTCATATTCTCGCGCATGCGTCGTGGAGGCACACACGGAAGACAAGAACAAGTTGGATAAAGGTGTTATTTTGATTTTTTTTGCGCACATAAACTATTGTCGTCGCATCGTAAAATTATTGTAGAGTCACTGTGGTGAGATGGACTTTGTAACAACGTTTTAAGTGCCTTTTATGGGTCTTGGGAGTGTAAATGTACTGAATGCCAATGGAGGCCAATCTGAAGCCTTTCTCAGCCATCAGATTTACACTAAAATATCTTCATTTGTGTTCCGAATATGAACAGAGGTCTTACGGGTCTCGAACGACATGAGGGTGAGTAATTAATGACAGAATTTTCATTTTTGGGTGAACTAACCCTTTAACTCCATCCGAGTACAGTTTAATGTTTTAACTTTTTAATAATGTTTTGTTCCTTTCAGATGACAACAGCGGTTCATCTTCTGATGGAGATGATGAAACGGCCTCAAGATCAAAAGATCAGCCGACCGCCGAAAGATTTTCCTGCATCACCTGCGGGAAAACATTGAGCTCACAGGGATGTTTAGAGAGACATGAGCGAAGACACACAGAACAGAAAGACTTCACCTGTGACCTTAGCTTTCCTATCTTAAAAATAAGGAGACACCATTCAAAAGAGCACAGCGTGAAGAAGCAGTTTCACTGCGAACAGTGTGGGAAGTATTTCAGCACCAAAAAATATCGTAACGTTCATAAGCGAATCCACACGGACGAAAGGCCGTTCAAGTGCCCTCACTGTGAGAAAAGATTCATATACTCATCCCATCTGACGGTACATGTGCGTGTTCACACCAATGAGAGGCCGTACCAGTGCAGCGAATGTGGGAAAACCTTTACATACTCAAGTTCTCTAAAGTCACACCAAAGAATACACTCTGATGAGAAACCATATCAGTGCAAACACTGTGATAAACGATTCCGTCACAAATCTCGTTGGGTTTGTCATGAGAGGATTCACACTGGAGAGAAACCGTACTTGTGCTCCGTCTGCTGGAAGGGCTTTTATAATTCAACTGAATTTTTATTTCATCAGAGAGTTCACACTGGAGAAAGACCGTATCACTGTAGCGTTTGTGGGAAGAGTTTCAGTAAACATAATAATTTACAAAAACACAAGAGGATTCATACAGGAGAAAGACCATACAAGTGTTCACACTGTGACAAGACATTTGCTCACTCACACGTCCTGAAGACTCATGTACGAATTCATACAGGAGAGAAACCTTACCACTGCTCCATCTGCGGCGAAAGATTCACTTATTTTGGTAGTTTTCAGACCCACAAGAAGAAACACGCTAAAGGCAAGGCAAGGCAAGGCAAGGCAAGTTTATTTGTATAGCACATTTCATACACAGTGGAAATTCAAAGTGCTTTACACAGAAATTAAGTTAAAATAGTCATAAGTGAATAAAATAAAAATATATATAGTATAACAGTTATAATAGGAATTAAAAGGAAATAAAAATAAAGGTGAAATCCCCTATCTGGTGTGGAAGAAAATGGAGAGTCAGGTTTACTTAAAAAATATTTGTCAGGTAACTGTGCGTTTAGACAGCACCCTTACAGACAAATCTTCCTGGACAGGAACACCAGGGCTATCTCTACTTAGTTCGACCATCAGAGCGGATCTACACAGTCCTTCCTCAAATCTTCTTGGCCTAACTTCCTCTCACCACCAAGGCTATACAGATCTATCTGTCAGAGCAGATCTACACGGATCGTCCTCGCACCGGAGGGATTTCGATTTATCGCTCCCCCGTCTCTCAACCTCTTCCACCGAGAAAGCCTTAACAAAATAAAAAATAATAAAAATAAAAAGTATAATTAAAAACTAAAAATAAAACAGGGTTAAATTGAAACACATAATTAAAGTGCAAGCAGTTCGGACAAAGCACAGAGCTCATTGAGTAAATGCATAAGATAAGGTGCAATCAGTCGGATGTACAGTGGCATAGCTCATTCAGTAAATGCACAGCTGAACAGATGTGTTTTGAGTCTGGATTTGAAAGTGGCTACTGATGGGGCACATCTGATCTGTTCAGGAAGCTGGTTCCAGCTACGGCTGGCATAATAGCTAAAAGCAGACTCTCCTTGCTTTGAGTGAACCCTTGGTATTTCTAATTGACTTGATCCTGATGATCTGAGTGATCTGTTGGGTTTGTATTTCATCAGCATATCTGCAATGTATTGAGGTCCTAGGTCATTGAGTGATTTATATACAAGTAATAGTACTTTAAAATCTATTCTAAATGTAACTGGAAGCCAGTGTAAAGATCTGAGGACTGGTGTGTTCTGGTTCTGCTCAGCGTTCTGTCTAATGGTCTTTTTGGGAAGGCCGGTGAGGAGACCATTACAATAGTCCACCCTGCTGGTGATAAAAGCATGAACGAGTTTCTCTAAGTCTTGCCTGGAAATAAAGCTTCTAATTCTTGCAATATTTTTCAGATAGTAAGCTGATTTAGTTATTGCTTTGACATGACTACTGAAACTCAGGTCTGACTCCAAAATCACACCAAGATTCCTGACTTGATTTTTTGATTTCAGACCTTTAGCCTCAAGATATGCGTTCACCTTGAGAATTTCATCTTTGTTTCCTAATGTAGTGATTTCAGTTTTGTCTTTGTTTAACTGAAGAAAGTTTTGGCACATCCAACTGTTAACTTCATCAATGCATTAACATAGAGAGTCAATGGGGCTGTAGTCATTTAAAGTAAAGAACAAACCGATCCAGAATCATCATAATGGCCCTCATTTATCAATCTTGCGTACACCAATTTTCCAGCATACACCTGGCATACACCCAAAACCACGGTGACTGAGATTTATCAATATGGACATTGGCGTACGGCACGCTCAAATCCTACGCCAGCTCAGGAGGTGGTGTACGCACGTTTTGAGTTAGTGCGAAAATGCGCAGAAAATTTTTTTCTAACACCACAAAACGCACTGACAAAGATATGCTATATTATGACCCACTGTAAAAAAAACAACAACAACAAATAAAGCCCTATTTGCACGGGATAAGTATTATCTGGGGACCTCGTGTGATTTAGAAATTACTCCCCCACATCTGAATTTTGCGTGGCGCATTCGCACGGGATAAGCTGTGATTTTACTCGAATTTACTGACTTATCTCCCGGATATGATGTTACTTGAATTTTTTTTTTCGTTATATAGCTGTATGAAATTATAAACAGTCGTATCGATATCATTTTGATTGTTTTATAGTAGGCCTAATACAAAATAATTTCGTATAATAACAATATACGACGGAAGATTCAGTTTCAAAGCTAATGTAAAAGTGCCCATTTAAGCGAGTTGTCATTGTAGGCTACTTTTCTGTTTTTGTGTTTTTCATTAAGAATAATATTAAACACACCATTCAAGCAATTACTCCCAAATTGTGCTCATTCTAAAGTGAAAGTAGTAGCCTATAATCCGCGCGGCCGCACGGGAAGTCATAACGGTGTGCATTATATGCAGCCTAGCTCCATTCTTCGTGAAAGATAAAGATAGAAATGCGCACAGGACACAAAAACCTTGCAAAAATTATATACGATCCGCCTAATCCCGGCCAAATAGATGCCGATTCGCAAGGGACTAATATTATCACAGGACCTCGGTGTTCGGCGAAATATGGTAGGTCATTTGCGGGGGGATTTTTACTTTACATATTACAGACATGGCCGATTTGCACGGGATTAATGCTGCCTTCACGTGCTCTCGGAATTATCGTAAATTCGAGTTTCCTAGGTAAAAATTGCACATGAACGCACTCCACTTTCGAAATTTTAATGGGATGAGCTCGTAATCTCGACTTCAGAAGTGGGAATTATCAAATTTCCGATAGCACGTGAAGGCAGCATTAAGATCACAGACATTCTCTGCGATTATTACAAATCACCAGAGGTCCCCACATATACTAATCCCGTGCGAATAGGGAAGTAATTATAAACTTAAGTGTTTATTTTTGTGCAACATGGACTTCAATGTTTAATTTGTGTGACTTTACCAAAGCATTTGATATGTATTCCTCCAGTTGCGAACCTGTGCGCTTTACCTGACGTTGGTTAGGCCTGGCAGCTGCGCACGGACTGGGACTGAACATAATTCAGACTGACAAAATAATAAAAATGACATTCTTCTTCTTTTAAATAATAATAAAATAAATAATAATAATAATAACGAAATTCTTCTTCTAAATAACAATAAGCGTCATTAATAATACAAATCATAATAATAATAAGAATCTAACAAATTGTCATGCAATTATATTAATGTGAATGAATGGTACTCCACATCACATCATCATCACTATTGTACACCCCAATACATGTGACGTGATACGAAATTAAATGCTAATTATTTCAAAACACATGCTGTAAAATAATGAATTGTGATAGGTAATTTCTCATCCAAACAGCTATTTAAACTGGATTTCCACCGTACACCTTTTTGTGGGCGCCTTTAATCCCACTCTTTAAACTCCCAAATAAAACAATTTTGTTTTGTTTTTCCACTTCCCCGGTGATGGTCTCGATCTCCACGTCGGAGAAGTTTCGCTTCATTGCCGTCTTCCGAGTGTCCATGGCGTAAAATGAGGGCGTGGGGGAGGCAGATGCTGCGTCCCAATTCGCATACTATCCGTACTAAATAGTATTCGAAAAAAGAATTAGTATGTCCCAAATCTTAGTATGTTGAAAAAAGTATTCCAAAGATTCCCGGATGGTTTACTATTTCCGGTCAGAATCCGAAGTGCAGATCGATGCGCACTCTAACAGCTGATATTGCCCACAACCCATTGCGAGATGGACGAGGATTCGATTAGAACTACAAACGAGGATAAAAAGTGTTTAAAAACTACAAACATGGCGGTTACGCGAGTCTGACGGTTAAGTGGAGAGGATTAGATAAAGTGGTTTGAGTGAGCAATTATCAGTATTTAACCGGACGAAAAGATATTTATTCAATATTATCCACATTATATTTCTCCTTCAGCAGCATTGAGAACTTTTGTAATGATGCGTTTGGCCATTAACTTTGCTAACACTTGAGAGGAGTCTCTGCATTAAAGACCCACGAAAGGCAGATCAACGAGCGACTACATTTCTCTCCGATACGGTAGGAAATTAAATTGAAAGTGGGGGATTTGAACTGTGATGATGATTGACAGGGCAGTTTAAACGGTGACGGGACGCACGTAACAGAGTCCGTTAAAGATGATGAAGTAGTATGTCCCAAAGCTTGCATACTCTTCTGCTACACACTCAAAAGTATGTACTTTTTCTTCACAAAAAGAGTACATACTTTTAGGACGTAGTATAAGTAGGCGAATTGGGACGCAGCCAGATACTTGAATATATAGGGGCGTGTTATTCTAATGACGATCGTTTTCAGCCGCGGCATTTATCAAGGGCAGGTTTTGCGTACGCCTGGATTTCAGAGGTGCGCACAGCTTCATAAATCAGGCGGTGAGAAGAGTGTAAGCATAATCTTACGCCAATATATACGCCCGTTTCTACGCAAGATTGATAAATGAGGGCCATTGTCTTCTCATGCCTTGACTGGCGCCCTCTGCAGGCATTTGTTATAATACATAATGCACACAAGTTGATTATGTTTGTTGCTTTATGTATTTTAGCAGTGTTGTTCAATAAAACCATATGAATACTTGCTTTTGATACTTTATTTGAACCCCATTGTTATTACATTTTAAGTCTTAGAACACTTTCACCACTGTGGCCTTCAGATGAGCTCAAGAACAGTGTGTAGAGCTTCATGGAATAGGTTTCATTTAAATAAAAAAAAAACATTCGCCTTATGATTTACAAAGGTATGATTTTTTTTTCTTATGTGGTGGAAATGGACTTCCATACTAACAGCATACACATGATTTACATTTATGACATATAACTCATATATTTTCATTAACAGAGTACATGTATGTGAATGAACTGGTTAAAAGTGGGACTTTGCTCAAGATTAACCGTTAATAGAGCTATTGAGTAAGTATAACTATTGTATATTGTACTAACAGTTGTGCTGTTGTGTGGAAATCTGCATAAATATCACAGAAGAAAGATGTGTGTCTGATCTTTACTTGAGCCCACATGAAAAAATACTATAGCCTAGTATATTATATTATATTATATTATAGTAAAATTACTCTATATAGTAAAGGTACTACATCATACGGTAGTATTAGTCAATTGCTAAACTATAGTAAATACTGAGGTATACTACAATTTACTGTAGTATTACTATAGTGTGGTTCAAAAACACTATAGTATTTACAAGAGTGATTTTACTATAGTATTTTTTCACGTGGGGAGATTCTCACAAATTGTCTTATTTCTTCAAGTAAATCTTTAGGACCATTAACAAATTTTACATTGTGACATTTCACTATACATTTTACTTATAATTCGTATCATACCATTAACTGTAAACACTAAGGCTTACAAAGATCGTCCGATAAAATAACGGTCATAAATATTTTAAGGCGTGGCTCAGGATGGGCTCTGAGGAAAATATTATCACGATGCAAAAACATTTAGATAGTCTTAAATTGTGCTTTATTTAGCACTATATATGTTTTTCTTTTGATTTTGGGCAAACTATTACCGGGACATTTTCGTGTGAGACTACTTATAATTCATCCCACATGAAAAAATACTATAGTATATTATAGTAAAATTACAGCAAAATTACTCTAATAAATACTATAGTGTTTTTGAACCATACCATAGTAAAGATACTACAGTATATTGTAGTATATTATAGTATTTACTACACTTTGTTAATTTACTGTAGTATATTTACGGTTCAAAAACACTATTTACTAGAGTAATTTTACCATAGTATTTTTTCATGTGGGATAACACTTCACCTTTAACTGTAAACAGGCTTACATATAGCGAAAGATCGTCCGATAAAATAACGGTCATAACGATTTTAAGGCGAGGCTTAAGGATGGGCCAGTTCAGAGGATCACAATGCAAAACACCCACATGAAAAAATACTATAGTATATTATAGTAAAATTACCCTAGTAAATACATACTATAGTAAAGATACTACAGTAAATTGTAGTATATTATAGTATTTACTTTGTTAATTTACTGTAGTATTTACGGTTCAAAAACACTAGAGTAATTTTACTATATATACTATAGTATTTTTTCATGTGGGCATTTAGATACTCTTAAAGTGTGCTTTATTTAGCAATAAATATGTTTTTCTTTAGATTTTGGGCGAACTGTTACCTTGACATTTTCGTGACAAGTGCTTGACTGTCAACACTCGCGTAAATTATCTCAGACACAGCTGTACAATTGTATTTCACTAATGCAAAAGTATTTTTTTATGTATTACTAAAGGATTTTATGTATTGCTTAAAGTATTTTATGTATAGCGGCGTTTCCACCGCAGGAACTTTACCCCGGAACCAGGAACTTTGGGGGGGAACTCGGTGTGTTTCGACCGCAGGAACCAGGGCCTAAATGAAGTTCCAGGTAAATATTTCCCCCTCCAAACGGCCCTGCTTGCGAGGTGGGACTTTTCAAAAGTTCGCGAACTTTCGGGGGTGGGACTTGGGCGCTGAACATGCTGATTGGTTGAGCTCTCGCAGCTATTTTTTTTTTCCACCGCCATATTTACAAGTCTTTTGCGAGGTGGGTTCCGTGGGTTTTGCGTTCAGTAAATATTTTTTTTGCAACAATGGAGTTCAACAAAAAATTCGATGGACCGTCGACGAGGTTCAGGCTTTATTGAGCATATATGCGGAGGAGGACATCCAGCGGGAACTGGAAATGGCGACCCGTAATGAAAAGGTATACCTGAAGATATCGACTCGGTTCCAGTCACACTGGAAAACAGTGCAGAGAGAAGTTGAAGAAATTAAGACAAGATTACAAGAAATTAAAGGATCATAACAACCGGAGCGGTTCCGACCGGCGTATCAACAAGTGGTATGACTGCCTGGACGCGTTGCTGGGACACAGACCGTCCTTTTCTAGGGCAGCGGTAACGAAAGACTCGGCTAGTGCGTTGTTGGAAACCATCCAGGAATCCGAGTGGGTTGAAGGTAAATGTATCATCTTGGTATCATCTATTAAACTCGTTGCAGTGTTTAAACACGTTGCAGTAACTTTTTTCAACGTGCTTTTCCAGACGTAACGAGTGGCCCTGATGAATCGCAGGCAACGGAGACCAGCGTGTTTTCCCCCGCGGTCACCAGTACGTTATAAAGCTGACAAAAATGTGTATATATTTAAAAACTGATGTGTAATCCTTAATGGTTTTGTTGTTTTTAATTGTAAACTTAAATTGCCCATGATAAAATTTGCACACTGGGCATTGTTCAAGCTGGACAAACAATTGTTCATTATTTGTAGTGAAAACACTTTAAATAATTAATTGATGGTTTCTATTGTTTCATGGTTGCCTTGTGTATTAATTTCCATGTGTTTCTGTGCAATTTTTCTACTTAGAGAAAAGGAAAAGGGACTGTGACTTTTTTGATGCACTGAGGGACATGGAGGATGCTAACCGGGCCGTCCTGCAGCATGGACAAGAACAGACCAATATATTCAGCTGTTACTGGATAGCCAGGCAGAGGAGAGATGAGGAGGCAAGAGTTGGCATTCCACCAGTCAGAAGCGGAAGAAAGCAGAGGGACTTTCAGACCGGGTTTCTGTCTGTTCTTGGACAGTTTGACCAGTCGTTCAAGAAGTAGCCACAATGACCAGCCGCTTGAATGAAGCATTTGCTCTACCACACTTGTTGTTTGTCTCCGGGCCTCTAGAGGTCCCCTGTGTTCCCCTCTGCCTTAGTTCTTCCTTGTGTGTCCTTGTTAACGTTATCCAGGTCAGCTGTGCCTTGTTTCCCCTTGAGTATTTAGCTGTGTTTTTTCACTTGTTCCTCACTCAGTTTTTGAGTCTTGGCTAAGCGTGTCCTGAGAAGAACTTTTGTTGGATTTTTTGTGACTTGCAAAGTTCCTTTTTTTAATTAATAAACCTTCCATGGGAACGATGGGACAGAAGCTCAGGATCATGGATCCGCTGATCAAACCTCTGACTGTAACGCTGGAGAACAGCAGATTAGTGATGGGTAGACCGAGGCTTCGTGAAGCACTGAAGCAGTTGAAGCAAATGTGCCATATTGTTTCGAAGCTTCGAATCAATCTGACACCCGTCTCTACGGCGCCATCTAGTGGTCATTTGCATGTGTTGATCTGAAATACCTAGACAATGATCCATGTAAAAAAATTGTTTTTAACATCTGTCTGACAACTATATGATCTGGGTTTTGTAACCTGTAGCCTCGTCATTGTAAAGAACTATATATATTTTGTTTGTTATACAAAATGAACATTAATAAAATAAATAAAGCCACAATGTGTCACATTTGTCACAAAACATTTTTATTCAAAAATATTAATTGCTCTGCTGTTGAAGGACTCAGCCGACTTCTTTTTTTACATATAATTTCTCCAGCCTTTGAAAAAATCCTCTCACAAGGGACACTTGTTGCTAGCATGCACAAATATTTTTTTGCAAGTACACACAAATGAGGGAAAATTACTGCTCTCTCTTTCCAATAAATTAATGGATCATGCGTTCTGGGCAAAAACGCATCTTTCAGGTACTTCTTCACTTCTACGGTTGCATCAGCTGTAGTACTGTGTGTCGTCTGGGTTTCACGGATACGACTATCAAACAGTTCCCATAAACTGTCCTGGGTTTCTGCTGTGTTGTTGTTGTTGATGATGATGATGGGCCTGATGTTGACATTTGTGGCTCTGAATGAAAATTAAAACAACAATTACTTACAAAGCATAAACGGACAGCATATATGAAGTATAAAAGTATAATGTTCATAATTATTCAGATGACCTATCTCCATAAAGTTAGATGAAGACTGAGACTGCTCACCAGGAGTTGCTGTGTTTGAACGCATCAGTGAAGCGCACTCCAGTGTGAGGTTTTTTTCAGCTGGGCGTATATCTATCCTAACTATATGTCACTGTCTATACCTATCAGTCAATATATCTAATTTAAATCTAGCCTAAATATAACTAACCAAAGCGCACTATAAATCTCACTGCTATCACAAAATCACTGCTATCACAAAATCACTCTCCTCTCACAAAAACCCACGAGGTGAAGATGGATTTACTTCACTTTTAAACTGTGGGGAATTATGCTGCGTTCCAAGCAGGTTTTTGAGCCCGTAAGTTACAACTTCAAACCACGACTTGTGACTTTGTACCGTTCCAGGCAAAGTCACGCCAAACTGCCTGAGCGCAAGGAATCGTGTGGTAGTTAGATGTAAACAAAGCATGGAGGACCGTCCAGGGTGTATGCTCATTTACAATCATTTCTATCGCCAAAGGTGCTTACTCCTTGCTTATTTGAGAGAAACGGAGGAGAAAAACAGCGCAGACGGCAAGAAAAGCTGGTATACCTTTTATTTTACGTTATTTGCATATTTGTTTCATAAACACTGCATCCGTAGGGGGCTGCCATTGTTGCTTCGCGGGCTATGTGACGTCAAAACTCGTAACTGTTTTTCCAACCTTCTACCCGTGAAAGTGGACTGGAACGGCAGTCAAACCCGTGACTTCCCACCCGTGAACTCGTACTAGATCGATGTACTCCCAGTTACGAGTTTTGACGTCACATAGCCCGCAAAGCAACAATGGCAGCCTCCTACAGATGCAGTGTTTATGAAACAAATATACAAATAACGTAAAATAAAAGGTATAACGGCTTTTCTTGCCGTCTGCGCTGTTTTTCTCCTCCATTTCCCTCAATCAAGCAAGGAGTAAGCACCTTTGGCAATAGAAATGATTGTAAATGAGCATACACCCCGCACGGTCCGCCATGCTTTGTTTACATCTAACTACCACACAATTCCTTGCGCTTAGGCAGTTTGGCGTGACTTTGCCTGGAACACTACAAAGTCATGAGTCGTGGTTTGAAGTTGTAATTTACGCGCTCAAAAACCTGCCTGGAACGCAGCAATAGATCTAGTACGAGTTCACGGGTGGGAAGTCACGGGTTTGGCTGCCGTTCCAGTCCACTTTCACGGGTAGAAGGTTAGAAAAACTCGGGTTACGGGTTGCCTGGAACGCGGCATTAGTTTCATACAGATGTGTGACTGTGTGGTTTGTTCCCGCCCCCTTTAATCAACGCAGTTTCGCCAGGCGCCACCTGATGAAACACTTTGAAGCTTCATTTAGCCATAGTCACGTGACACGGGTGTTTCGAATCACAGTTCGGAGCAGTGTTTCGAAACATCTGCGCTTCGGGATTTCGGCAAAGCCCCGAAACGTCTGTTTCGCGTCTGCCATCCCTACAGCAGATGCCACTGAAGATGTGCTCCGTCAAACTGGAGGACTGCAGCAACTTTATAGATAGCAGAGGAGACGAAACCACAGTAGACGAACAACAACACCGCTTTAAGGAGGAGGAGGAGGAGGAGGAGGAGGATGATGGGATTGATGACAATGGGAACGATGGGACAGAAGCTCAGGATCATGGATCCGCTGATCAAACCTCTGACTGTAATGCTGGAGAACAGCAGATGCTGCTGAAGATGTGCTCTGTCAAACTGGAGGATTGCAGGAACCTGATAGAGAGCAGAGGAGACGAAACCACAGTAGACGAACAACAACACCGCTTTAAGGAGGAGGAGGATGGGAATGATGAGGTCTTCATTCCTGCAGGTGTGTTTCTCTCATGATGTTTTGTTGTTTCTCATGACTCTTGAACGTCATTCTTTGGTCATTCGGCAGAGACTCTGTAGGATCAGGTTCATATTGGCTGTTGGTCTCTGATGCTCCTGATCAGGTTTGACCTCAGATCATGTCAAATAATAGGGGAATTGATGGCCATAGTAAGGCTAGTATAAATATCTGATAGTAGGGCTGAACGATTTGAGGGAAAAAATATACGTATATTTTTCATTTTTAATAAATTTGCAAAGATTTCAAACAACTTCTTTCACGTTGCCATTATGGGGTATTGTTTGTAGAATTGAGGAAAAAATAATGAATTTAATTTGCAGTATGATATTGTCCATTTCTAAATTATGGCTTATCATAAACTTGACTAGCTAATGCCATGGGTATCAGTGGAAGACCGCTAACATTAATGTGCTTGGGAAACAAACTTATTCTGCCTAAATAAAGTAATAATCACTATATTTATAACTAGTATATTTGTAGTCCTTAAAAATCCTTTATCGGTCGGGCTCTAATTTGAAGAACAGTCAAGATGACAGTAGACCAATGTTGTTGAATGATGATTTTTTGCATATTTTGCTAACAAATGATTGTGCGAGAAGATTAGCATGAGAACTTCCGGATTAATGTGGACGTAGCTTAACTCCATCCGAGTACAGTTTAATGTTTTAACTTTTTAATAATGTTTTGGTCCTTTCAGATGACAACAGCGGTTCATCTTCTGATGGAGATGATGAAACGGCCTCAAGATCAAAAGATCAGCCGACGGCCGAGAGATTTTCCTGCATCACCTGCGGGAAAACATTGAGCTCACAGGGACGTTTAGCGAGACATGAGCGAAGACACACAGAACAGAAAGACTTCACCTGTGACCTTAGCTTTCCTATCTTAAAAATAAGGAGACGCCATTCAAAAGAGCACAGCGTGAAGAAGCAGTTTCACTGCGAACAGTGCGGGAAGTATTTCAGCACCAAAAAATATCGTAACGTTCATAAGCGAATCCACACGGGCGAAAGGCCGTTCAAGTGCCCTCACTGTGAGAAAAGATTCATATACTCATCCCATCTGACGGTACATGTGCGTGTTCACACCAATGAGAGGCCGTACCAGTGCAGCGAATGTGGGAAAACCTTTACACACTCAAGTTCTCTAAAGTCACACCAAAGAATACACTCTGAGGAGAAACCATATCAGTGCAAACACTGTGATAAACGATTCCGTCACAAATCTTGTTGGGTTTGTCATGAGAGGATTCACACTGGAGAGAAACCGTACTTGTGCTCCGTCTGCTGGAAGGGCTTTTATAATTCAACGGAATTTTTATTTCATCAGAGAGTTCACACTGGAGAAAGACCGTATCACTGTAGCGTTTGTGGGAAGAGTTTCAGTAAACATAATAATTTACAAAAACACAAGAGGATTCATACAGGAGAAAGACCATACAAGTGTTCACACTGTGACAAGACATTTGCTCAATCAGACGTCCTGAAGATCCATGTGCGAATTCATACAGGAGAGAAACCTTACCACTGCTCCATCTGCGGCGAAAGATTCACTTATTTTGGTAGTTTTCAGACCCACAAGAAGAAACACGCTAAAGGCAAGGCAAGGCAAGGCAAGTTTATTTGTATAGCACATTTCATACACAGTGGCAATTCAAAGTGCTTTACACAGAAATTAAGTTAAAATAGTCATAAGTGAATAAAATAAAAATATATATAGTATAATAGTTATAATAGGAAATAAAAATAAAGATGAAATCCCCTATCTGGGGTGGAAGAAAATGGAGAGTCAGGTTTACTTTAAAAATATTTGTCAGGTAACATTTAGACAGCACCCTTACAGACAAATCTTCCTGGACAGGAACACCAGGGCTATCTCTACTTTGTTCGACCATCAGAGCGGATCTACACAGTCCTTCCTCAAATCTTCTTGGCCTAACTTCCTCTCACCACCAAGGCTATACAGATCTATCTGTCAGAGCAGATTTAAACGGATCGTCCTCGCACCGGAGGGATTTCGATTTATCGCTCCCCCGTCTCTCAACCTCTTCCACCCAGACAGCCTTAACAAAATAAAAAATAATAAAAATAAAAAGTATAATTAAAAACTAAAAATAAAACAGGGTCAAATTGAAACATAATTAAAGTGCAAGCAGTTCGGACAAAGCACAGAGCTCATTGAGTAAATGCATAAGATAAGGTGCAATCAGTCGGACGTACAGTGGCATAGCTCATTCAGTAAATGCACAGCTGAACAGATGTGTTTTGAGTCTGGATTTGAAAGTGGCTACTGTTGGAGCACATCTGATCTGTTCAGGAAGCTGGTTCCAGCTACGGCTGGCATAATAGCTAAAAGCAGACTCTCCTTGCTTTGAGTGAACCCTTGGTATTTCTAACTGACTTGATCCTGATGATCTGAGTGATCTGTTGGGTTTGTATTCTATCAGCATATCTGCAATGTATTGAGGTCCTAGGCCATTAAGTGATTTATATACAAGTAATAGTACTTTAAAATCGATCCTAAATGTAACTGGAAGCCAGTGTAAAGACCTGAGGACTGGTGTGATATGGTCATAATGTTCTGGTTCTGCTCAGCGTTCTGTATGAACTGCAGCTGTCTAATGGTCAGTCCCTCCAGAAAAACGCGATTGTGCGATCGCGTGATTTAACGCATAATCAGCCAAAGTCCGCATATTCATGCGGGGGCCGCATTTTTTCAAATACGCCGCACTTTCGCCGCATAAATTGCCTATTTCCGCGTGCAAAATATGCGGGGCTATCATGATTTCATAATCCCCGCATTTTCGTTGCAAAAAAAGTCATATATATTAGCAGAAAGTTGAAAAATGTTCGTTTACTTCACACAAGAGCCGCCATTTCCGCCATGGGAACGTTTTGAAGTGACGTGATTACCCGACGCGAACGTCATCGAAAAGCTTCAAACCCCGTGGAGAAACCATAGATACCGGTGAAACCATGATGAAGCACAAACTCCCATTGGCCAACAAAAATAACAGCAAAAGAGCAAAGCAGTTTCCCTGTGTGCTGACTGATTTCAAAACACAGGATCATGAAGCTTTGAAGCGTTATGAATCAATGAGTCGATTCAGCGGTTTGAAGCGTTATGAATCAATGAGTTGATTCAGCGGTTTGAAGCGTTATGAATCAATGAGTTGATTCAGCGGTTTGAAGCGTTATGAATCAATGAGTCGATTCAGCGGGTTGGATCGCCAAAGTCACGTATTTCAGCAGTTTGACACGCGATCCGAATCATGAATCGACTCGATGATTCATAGCATCATGATGCTGTGTTTTGAAATCCGTCATCACTATACAAGTCGTTATTTCGTTTTTTTGCACACAATAACTATTATCGTCGCTTCATAAAGTTATTGTAGAACCACTGTAGTGAGATGGACTTTGTAACGACGTCTTTAGTAGGCTACCTTTTATGGGTCTTGAGAGTGTACATTGTGCCAATGGAGGCCTTTCTGAGCCATCGGAATTCAACTAAAATATCTTAATTTCTGTCCAACAACATAAAGGGAAGTCATTAATGACAGAATTTTCATTTTTAGGTGAACTAACCCTTTAAGAGATTGCACTTTGTGCATTGGAAGCACTCAAATGTCTGTTTTGTATAGCGACATCTGTAAAACAGGAAGTTATTTATTAATTTTTTCAGAAGTTGTAGCATATTCCTTTTGTAAAGCTACAGAACTTGATTGACTAAATGTTTTGTAAATTTGAGCCATTATTAAGGTCTTCAATAAAACAAGATGAGAACTTAAATATTCCAGCACTTTCTGTGATGTAGTGCTTTTTTTCTCTTTCTCATCAAACCGCAGTTTTTGCAAGTTCCCGCAATTTTATCGCATAAAATTGCATAAATATCCCGCATTTTTCATCGCATTTTTTAAGAAAATGTGCCGCATAATCAAGGATTTTTGCCCGCAACAATCACAAAAAAAAGCCGCATTTTTCTGGAAGGACTGAATGGTCTTTTTGGGAAGGCCAGTGAGAAGACCATTACAATAATCCACCCTGCTGGTGATAAAAGCATGAACGAGTTTCTCTAAGTCTTGCCTGGAAATAAAGCTTCTAATTCTTGCAATATTTTTCAGATGATAGTAAGCTGATTTAGTTATTGCTTTGACATGACTACTGAAACTCAGGTCTGACTCCAAAATCACACCAAGATTCCTGACTTGATTTTTTGATTTTAGACCTTTAGCCTCAAGATATGCGTTCACCTTGAGAATTTCATCTTTGTTTCCTAATGTAGTGATTTCAGTTTTGTCTTTGTTTAACTGAAGAAAGTTTTGGCAGATCCAACTGTTAACTTCATCAATGCATTTACATAGAGAGTCAATGGGGCTGTAGTCATTTAAAGTAAAGAACAAACCGATCCAGAATCATCATAATGTCTTCTCATGCCTTGACTGGTGCCCTCTGCAGGCATTTGTTATAATACATAATGCACACAAGTTGATTATGTTTGTTGCTTTATGTATTTTAGCAGTGTTGTTCAATAAAACCATATGAATACTTGCTTTTGATACTTTATTTGAACCCCATTGTTATTACATTTTAAGTCTTAGAACACTTTCACCACTGTGGCCTTCAGATGAGCTCAAGAACAGTGTGTAGAGCTTCATGGAATGGGTTTCATTTAAAAAAAAAAAAACATTCGCCTTATGATTTACAAAGGTATGATTTTTTTTTCTTATGTGGTGGAAATGGACTTCCATACTAACGGCATACACATGATTTACATTTATGACATATAACTCATATATTTTCATTAACAGAGTACATGTATGTGAATGAACTGGTTAAAAGTGGGACTTTGCTCAAGATTAACCGTTAATAGAGCTATTGAGTAAGTATAACTATTGTATATTGTACTAACAGTTGTGCTGTTGTGTGGAAATCTGCATAAATATCACAGAAGAAAGATGTGTGTCTGATCTTTACTTGAGCCCACATGAAAAAATACTATAGCCTAGTATATTATATTATAGTAAAATTACTCTATATAGTAAAGGTACTACATCATACGGTAGTATTAGTCAATTGCTAAACTATAGTAAATACTGAGGTATACTACAATTTACTGTAGTATTACTATAGTGTGGTTCAAAAACACTATAGTATTTACTAGAGTGATTTTACTAGTATTTTTTCACATGGGGAGATTCTCACGAATTGTCTTATTTCTTCAAGTAGCCTAAATCTTTAGGACCATTAACAAATTTTACATTGTGAAATTTCACTATACATTATACTTATAATTCGTATAATACCATTCCCTGTAAACACTAAACAGGCTTACAAAGATCGTCCGATAAAATAACGGTCATAACTATTTTAAGGCGAGGCCCAGGATGGGCTCTGAGGAAAATATTATCACGATGCAAAAACATTTAGATAGTCTTAAATTGTGCTTTATTTAGCACTATATATGTTTTTCTTTTGATTTTGGGCGAACTATTACCGTGACATTTTCGTGTGAGACTATAATTCATCCCACATGAAAAAATACTATAGTATATTATAGTAAAATTACAGTAAAATTACTCTAGTAAATACTATAGTGTTTTTGAACCATACTATAGTAAAGATACTACAGTATATTGTAGTATATTATAGTATTTACTACACTTTGTTAATTTACTGTAGTATATTTACGGTTCAAAAACACTATTTACTAGAGTAATTTTACCATAGTATTTTTTCATGTGGGATAACACTACACCTTTAACTGTAAACAGGCTTACATATAGCGAAAGATCGTCCGATAAAATAACGGTCATAACGATTTTAAGGCGAGGCTTAAGGATGGGCCAGTTCAGAGGATCAAGATGCAAAACACCCACATGAAAAAATACTATAGTATATTATAGTAAAATTACCCTAGTAAATACATAATATAGTAAAGATACTACAGTAAATTGTGGTATATTATAGTATTTACTTTGTTAATTTACTGTAGTATTTACTACGGTTCAAAAACACTAGAGTAATTTTACTATATATACTATAGTATTTTTTCATGTGGGCATTTAGATACTCTTAAAGTGTGCTTTATATATTTTTTTCTTTAGATTTTGGGCGAACTATTACCTTGACATTTTCGTGACAAGTGCTTGACTGTCAACACTCGCGTAAATTATCTCAGACACAGCTGTACAATTGTATTTCACTAATGCAAAAGTATTTTTTTATGTATTACTAAAGGATTTTATGTATTGCTTAAAGTATTTTATGTATAGCGGCGTTTCCACCGCAGGAACTTTACCCCGGAACCAGGAACTTTGGGGGGGAACTCGGTGTGTTTCGACCGCAGGAACCAGGGCCTAAATGAAGTTCCGGGTTTAGCTGTCTGTTGCATTTTACATTGATACATGGATGCATAGATTACAATGAGAAGAGTCGATTGCTGGGTTTATGTCAGTTCTTGTCATTTAAAGGCTGCATTAAGCTGTAGAACGGTCACGCGCGTATGATGAGTTTAGAAACGGCTTTGTCCAATGGAAGGCTGTTATATCAGTCACCGGTGAATGAATCCGGTGAGGCCTCCGCCGCCGAGTTCTCTAATCATAAACAACCAAGTGCAAATGTGATGCATGTAATTCATTGTGCAGTGTAGAAAGGGTTATTGAACACAACGGAAGTTTTTTGTGAGCGGTTATTGCTCGAGAGAGTCGTGACTGACAAGCTTTGAGTTCGCGCTCAGCGGTCACGGGATTCATGCAGGAGAAATGCGCGCGAAATGGGTTTGAGCAGAGAGATGCAGCCTCGCTATTCGCAACTATTTTGTTTTTCTGAATAATAATGCATAATGCATTGAGCACTACTCTGAAGACATTCACAGCAGCATTTTAGTTGTGATGGAGAGATGACATTAATGTTTTTCGGGTGCTATTCTTAAGTGTAACTTTATCAATACAATACAAAATCACTATATTTTAGTTCAGTATATATTAAGTAGATATTTTATTGTACTACATAATATTTGTCCAATAATTATTATCTATTATCTTATTATCTATTAATGACATTTTAATGTTTTTATTCTTTATTTTACATTTTCATAAAGTTTATTTAGGCATTTAAAGATTAAGATGCAAGATTTTTAGAAAGGGAATAAGGAACAGCAGAGAGACTTTATAGCATGTTTTCAGTTTTTGTCCTGTGTTATTATCAATCTTTTCTAATTGGCTGATGATAAATACTTAAAGCCCATTTTCTCTAAATGACTTTTCTCTCATATTCAAAGTCCGAAATCTCCACTTCAGTAGTACCTATATATAAAAATGCCTTATTCAGTGCTGTAGTTTGCCGTGACTGGTGGAAGCTTTGCGTACAGACGGCAGACCCGATGAATCGATAATGAGAATTGTTATCGATGATTTTCATCATCGATTTTATCGATTCGTTGTTGCAGCCCTAATATCCGGGCTTGGGTCGGGTATCCATCGCACAGTTACATGCCAGGACTATTCCCGTTTTAAACGGAATATTGGCGCCCCTAATAAGTCCACATGTAACTGTGTTCACTGTCATGTCACTGCAAGTGATGTTTATGTTACATCCATAGGATTTGATTAGCCTACTTGTTGATATTTAATCAATGGGCATAGCCTGTAGGCTGAGGTGGATACATAGAAAATGTTTTTTTCACTCAGATATGTAAATCAACATAAATTGCTATTAGGTAATTAATGCTTTTAAAAACACTGGACCTGAAGCCTGTATATGTTTAATAAATGATGTCTCATCTGCATCATTTTTAAATGTTTTGTATTGTTTATTTTATTGAATATTATGATATATCCAATCACTGATCTGCATTTTGCATGAGATCACATTAGTAGATCGTAGAACCGTTGCTACCAATGTTCACTACGATCAGCTTAGCTCCCGATGCTTTCAAAATCGCATTCAGAGTGGACGCGCAAGAGGTTACCGTGGTAATGAACAACCTAACGGGAGACCGGTATACTGCCCAGCACTACTAAATTGTTCTATAATTAATAAAACATGTCTTCCAGCATCGCTGCAGTGTGATGGCATATCTAAGGAACTGGAGGAAGCGTAATGCTGAAGTCCTTGCACTGGCTGAGGATTCGAGTGAGGAGGATGAAATGCTGGGAAATGTGGATGAGGAGGTTTTGTCACCTACATTGTCACCTGATCACTCAGATATTGATGTGGTGCTATCGTCTGACTCAGAAACCCCAAATCTGACTGATGAGTCCTCAGAAGAAGCCGTTCCTGATCTGGGTGAGGAGCTGGCAGCCTGGGCCACCACGAACAGCTGCAAGCGAATTGCTCTTAATGAGCTGCTGGAGATCCTTAGGCGACAAGGACATCGGCTCCCAAAGGATTCCCGAACACTGTTGCAAACACCAAAGAAAGTGGCAACAGTTGAAAAATGTGGTGGACACTATGCCTACTTTGGTATTGCTTTTGGCATATTAAAAGTTTTGTCTCAGCGTCCAGGAATCGTTGAGCACCTACATTTGTGCTTTAACATTGATGGTGTGCCCCTTTTTAAATCCTCCAACTTGCAAATGTGGCCCATACTCTGTAACTTTCATGACTTTGCTCCTTTCATTGTGGCCCTCTACTGTGGAGTTGCTAAACCAAATTCAGTGGAAGAGTACTTAAGTGACTTTCTCCAGGAGTTGCAGCAGTTGCAGCAAGACGGCATTGTTCATGGAGGCAAAGAACTTCAACTGTCTGTGAAAGCATTCATATGTGATGCTCCTGCCAGGGCATTCTTAAAGTGCATTAAGAATCACAACAGTTATCATTCTTGTGAGCGATGCACTATCAGAGGCACCTATGACGGAAGGGTTTTTCTGTGGGCCAAAGAACCAGGTGCCGTTCCAAGGACCGAAGACGGTTTCCATCAGTGTGTATATAAGAATCATCAAGTTCAGATGTCCCCACTGACTGTTGCAGGAATCTCATGTATCCATGGGTTTGCCTTGGACTACATGCACTTGGTCTGTTTGGGTGTGGTTCGGAGAATGCTGCATTTCATGAAGCAAGGGCCTAATACATGCAAGTTGTCATTTCATCAAAGGAGCAGGATTTCAGATCATCTGAAATCATTGAATGGAAAGTTGCCAAGGGAGTTTGCTCGCCAGCCAAGGGGTTTGCAGGAACTTGACAGGTGGAAGGCCACAGAATTTAGACAGTTCCTCCTTTACTCAGGACCAGTTGTTTTGAGGGAAGTTCTTGCACCTACTTTCTACAAACATTTTCTTGCACTCACAGTTATCATGTCTATTCTGCTAAACTCTGATGATGTGTTGCGAAACGAGTATTTAGGGTATGCCAGAGATTTGACTGTGTACTTCGTTGAAAAGTCTGAAGAGTTTTATGGCAAAACCTTTGCTGTGTACAATGTACACTCGCTGACCCACCTGCCAGACGATGTTAAGCATTTCCAGTGTTCCCTGAACAATGTTTCAAGCTTTCCATTTGAAAATTACCTGCAGACACTGAAGAAAATGGTCAGGCAAAGTCAAAATCCTATTGCCCAGGTTGCCAAACGCTTAACAGAGCTAGAGAAGTCAACGAAACACAGACGTGTAGCCAAAGAGACGTTCACTCATGTATCTACCACTTTAAGGGATGGCTGTTTCCTTCTGGACAACGAGGATTTTGCCTTTGTGAAGGAAAAACGTTCAGACGGCTCTTTGGTTTGTGATGTGATACACCATAATGACACAGAGAGTTTCTTTGATGACCCCTGTGATTCCAGACTACTCAACATCGTTCGTGTTCGAGACCTCAGCAGAGCAAAGCGCCAACTGATCACGAGGCACAAGTTGCACCGTAAAGTTGTCTGCCTGCCGCCCAACCGTGAGGCGACCAACTCAGGGTATATTCTATTTCCTATGCTACATGGAGTAGAACGAAGTTGAACTGTAAGTGTCCACCCCATAGATCAGGATTTGGATTTAAAACAGGTTGTCAACATTGTTTATTCTGTTTTTAGCAACATACATGGTATTGCATATATGTATGCAGTACATACATGTAAAACAGATACATGGGCATATAATGTTAATGTTGTCTTTTCCCTTTATGTTTTTCCACCCTCCTGCTTCCGCCTCCACCACTGTGCTGCCACCCACTCATCCTCCAGCTCCGTCCTGCCTCAGCCTCCACCGCCAAACTGCCTCAGTCGGTAACATTGAAAAGTACAGATAAGCACAACAATATAGTAGTACGTGAGAGTTCTGGTAATTGCACTGACCTGGATCCAGACTAAAAATCGAAATATTCCCTCTCTGTCAAGTTTTTGTCATGTGGGTTCGGGCTGTTTGGAGGGAGAGAAATAAAGAAGAGGAAGGAGTCATCCCAAAGTCCTGGGTGCTTGATGATATGGTGCACTGGCCACCTGGCATCGACGCATCGAAAGCAATGAAAGAGATGCAAAAGCCTGAGGAAAAGTGGAGGAAATTTCCTCTCATAAAGCTGAAATTAACATCAAGTAAGTCAACGTCATTTGCTGTAATAAGGACTTGCTTATAATCATTTATCAAAATCATTTCATAATCATTATCGTTGATGCATGGTTTTCATTTATTCAAGTGGACAGGGAGGAGTGCGAGTTATACAACTTCTTGACAGCTGCTGAGGGTAGTGGCGATGAGCTGGCCATCTCTAAGCCCAAGAGGATTGGGAAAAAAAAAACATTTGATGACTTTGTTGAAGGTATGATAATGAAACAGTTGTGTAGCAGGTCCAAAATAGTTTGTGTTTAACACTGAGACTTCTAAGCAGGAAACTTTTAGTACTGTGAGTGCGATAAGGTGGCTGTTTCATATGTTACACAGATGATGAAGATGAAGCAATTGATGATACCCCACCGAATTACCAGTTAAGTTCTGAGGCAAATTCATCAGGACATGGTAAGTAGGCCATATATCTTAAACTAAAACATCAACATGTAAATATACAGTTTTCTAAGTGAAGTTAGTTGCTTGCTATTGTCTCACTGTTTGCGATCAAATAGGCCCCTCCCTGCCACCGCCACCAAAGAAATCCAAGTCCAGCTCCGCGCCCAGTTCCAGCCATCAAGTGATTGGTCAAGAGCACACCAGGGAAACACCACACAATCGTTCCAGGACCCCGAACATGGAAACACCTCACACACCACACAATCGTTCCAGGACCCTGGAAAGACCACACAATCGTTCCAGGTCCAGGACCCTTGAAAGACCACACAATCGTTCCAGGTCCAGGACCCTTGAAAGACCACACAATCGTTCCAGGTCCAGGACCCTTGAAAGACCACACAATCGTTCCAGGTCCAGGACCCTTGAAAGACTACACAATCGTTCCAGGACCAGGACCCTTGAAAGACCACACAATCGTTCCAGGTCCAAGACCCTTGAAAGACCACACAATCGTTCCAGGTCCAGGACCCTTGAAAGACCACACAATCGTTCCAGGACCAGGACCCTTGAAAGACCACACAATCGTTCCAGGTCCAGGACCCTTGAAAGACCACACAATCGTTCCAGGTCCAGGACCCTTGAAAGACCACACAATCGTTCCAGGTCCAAGACCCTTGAAAGACCACACAATCGTTCCAGGTCCAGGACCCTTGAAAGACCACACAATCGTTCCAGGTCCAAGACCCTTGAAAGACCACACAATCGTTCCAGGTCCAGGACCCTTGAAAGACCACACAATCGTTCCAGGTCCAAGACCCTTGAAAGACCACACAATCATTCCAGGTCCAGGACCCTTGAAAGACCACACAATCGTTCCAGGTCCAGGACCCTTGAAAGACCACACAATCGTTCCAGGTCCAAGACCCTTGAAAGACCACACAATCGTTCCAGGTCCAGGACCCTTGAAAGACCACACAATCGTTCCAGGTCCAAGACCCTTGAAAGACCACACAATCGTTCCAGGTCCAGGACCCTTGAAAGACCACACAAGTCGGGAGAGAGAAGATGTCTTCCCAATGGAAGAGAAAAGTAAGTGTGTTCTAAACAAAAATAGCTGCTGCATTGAAAATTGTTGTGCAGAATATGATGTGATATTGCTCTCTTTGGTCTGACATTCAGAGTTCCAAAAGCGAGTGCTGTACTTGCTAGCTGACATGAGAGCAAAGCTCTCTGAAGCTGGGCGTTTTTATGAGCCCCCGCATTCCCAGTTCCACTTAGAATTGATCGACTCCGTAGACCAGCTTCAACAGCTTAACAGACAGCTAACCAGCGAGGAAAAACGAAAACTCATGGTAGGTTACTACGAAAAAGGAAAACAAACCTTTGCCAACAGATGTAATTATTCCACATACAATATCTTATTAACATATTCTTGTACCTCATATACATTTCTGCATATTTTCTAAATTCTTCCTTCAGACAGCTCAGATGTCAAAAATTGGTGGAGCTACCCTGCGGGAAAATATCAATAATGTGATGAAAAGGTCAGTCTCTGAAGTTGTGCTGTTAATATCTTAAAATTTATGGACTCTTCTTTTCCTTAAATGAGTACGCCAACATTTTGTGAAATTAGCTTATTCACAGTCAGAGATAGAGCTAGATACGATGAGCCACTGTTCTCGTGTCTGTGTGCAGTAACTCAGTCTGACGCACACACTGTTAGCCACACACATGTGCGCAAACAGGCATGTACCTCTGGACATTATTTCACATTTCTTGCTGTACTGCATGTATAACTTTGTTTATTCCCATTTTTATTGACAGAGTGCTCACAAATAGGCTCATGTCCATTATGAACATGGATGGGACTGGTGACAAGCTGCCATTCAGAAGAATGGAACTTTATAGGGTCATGATAGGTAATTATATTCTATTTGTGCACCTACATCACCTATTGCTCTATTCTCTACATGATTTTTATTTTGATCAGTATGTGCAAGATAAATGGCAAGTGCTGTTAAATTTTTCAGGTGCCATCCAGAAGTCACAACCTGGCATCACGGAAGCTTCCATTGGTAGCCTGATGGCCAACCATTTGCAGAAGAGGGGGCACTGGGCGCCGGAAGGTAGGAGCTGCTGCAAACAACGATGTAGATTTAGGCCCAATCCCATTTCTCTGTTTTTACCCGTCCCCTTCGCTTTACGCCTACACCATGTCATTCTAAACAGAGTGGCAAGACATGGGGGTAAAAATATTCACCATGGAAATGAGACACCACTAGCCTTACATAGGGAAGAGCCAAGAGAATATGATGTTTTGAAAACGCTGCTCTCTGGCTTTGAATGAATGTTCACATTCTACAATTCAGTACAAAATGTGGACTGATTACTAGCAGTGAAATGAGATCCTGACATATGACACTATTAAAGGGATACTCCACCGTTTTTTTATATTAAACTATGTTATTCCCTTAACTAAGATGAGTTGATACATACCTGTCTCGTCTCAGTGCATGCACTTAATCTTTCTAACTCGCGGAGACATTTTGATAGCATTTAGCTTAGCATACAAAGCCCAGTTCATTCAATAGTACCAAACAGAGATACAGTTAGAAGCAACCAAACACCTTCACGTTTGCCCTATTTAAAAACAGTCACACGAATAGTTGAACGACCAAGTTTGGTGACACAAAATAAAACGTGATGCTTTTCTAAGCGGGTTAAAAAGGAGAACTATAATGTATGGCGGAATAGCACTTTTGACAGTACTTCGGCTCCGCGCAAAAGTCACTGAAAAAGATCCTCTCCCTCTGACGGCTGTTACACACAAGCGTAAGCAGCACTGTGACTGCAGATCTGTGAGAGTAACTTAGACCCTGGAAGTGTTTGTACAGCGACTCCAATGCTATAAATAAAGTTCACTTATATCATATATGTGAGTATTTCTGTAAAGACAACTAGACATGCTGCTGTGTTAGTGTGAGGCTATTCTGAGTCTTGTTAGTGGTATTAACTAGCGATTTAATTTGACTTACCATGTGCCCCATATACTAACGTTATGAGTGAATCTGTTTTTAGAGATAAAACTCTTTACATTCGATTTTCATGAAAACGCATCCCAGAGAACGATCTACTCGGTAATCATGTGTTAACTGCCCCTGGGTTCATTTTTCACCGGAGTTGTCCTTTAACCAGGGTTCCTACGGGGTTTGGAAAAGTATGGAAAAGTATGGAATTTGATTTGAGTAATTTCCAGGTCTGGAAAAGTATGGAAAAAATAAATCAGAGTATGGAAAAATATTTATGTTTCCAGACTATTGTCCCTATTTCATTTTCTAAATATAAAATTAAGAATTTCTAAATGTATATAATAAATATATACACAATCGTTTTTTTCAATGAATGAAAGACTTTTAGCCTAGCTATGGCAGTAAAGGTCAGACCTGTGTGTTCCTTCCTTTCCTCAGTTCAACAGTGGTTAACACTGCACTTTGTAGTTTGAGAAAGCAAGTTGGGTTTGAGGATAAAACAGAGTCAATAGTGGAGTCCTTAAAGGAATAGTACACCCAAAATGAAAATTTGTCATTTATTTACCCCCATGTCTTTCAAAACCATAAGACTTTATTATATTAACATTTTTAATATTTTAAATCTGAGAGATTTCAGTCCCTTTATTAAAGGACTTGTTCACCCCAAAATAAAAATGTCCTAATCATTTACTCTCCTCAATGCCATCCAAGATATCCATGACTTACTTTCTTCAGTGAAAGATAAATTAAGTTTTTGAGTTGGTGCCATTTTGGATGGCATTGGGGTGAGTAAATGATTAGGACATTTTCATTTTGAGGTGAACTAATCCTTTAAATATCTTCATGTGTCCAAGATTTCCAAGATTAACAAAAGTCTTATTAGTTTAGAATGACATGAGGGTAAGTAAATTATGATAGAAATTAAATTCTTGGGTAAATTAATAACCCTTTAAAAAAATTGTGACTGATTTAGCATTTTGATCGTTAAGGTCACAAAAGAAGGCACAATTTTAATATAGGATTTCTAAATATTAGAAATCCTACATAGAGGTTTTGACTCAGAGTGTAACAGACTTGTCGGTGCCGATAGCATTGTGGGTAAGTGGTTCGCCATGTAGTGCTGTTGTGCTTCGGGAGACCCGGGTTCGAGTCCTGCCTCATGGACTTTTCCCAATCCCGCCCTCTCTCTCCCTCCTTACTTCCTGTCTAGCTACTTTCCTATCCTAATCAAAGGCAAAAACGCCAATACTAAATCTTTAGAATGTAACACTTGTTAGCAGTTGAATTTGAAAACATTTTATCCGAACAAGTTAAATATGGTCGGAAAAATCTGTAGGAAGTCTGGAAATTCGAGTCTGGAAAAGTATGGAATTTTGAAATGAAAATTGTGTAGGAACCCTGTTTAACATTTGCATGTAAATGGTAAACAACAAACAGCCAAGAAAACAGCTCCGATCATGTGCTTTCATTCATACTTTGATATGTTTACATAACAAATTTCATCATGAAATCATGCAGTGAAGTGTCTCGCGTTTAACCATCACCATATGACATCCAGCGCTGTGAAAGAGAAAGTAAAGTACGCGAAAACACAACACTGCTAGAAGTTTTTGCCCAAACTTCAAATGTCTGATTAAATGATTTAAAGCATCCTTAAAGCATTTAAATCTTAACTTTAAAGGTTACTTTTATCATATGAGCATGATATAACATATATCATGCATGTCTCTATGAGACAGAGTTCTCAGCTGATATCTGTGTCCATCATAAATGCAAAGCACGAGACAGACAGGGTCGGAGGGGAAAACGGGAAAATGTGGCATAATGGACAATATTCAACTGTATTTACAATACACGAGCCGCGTTCAGCTGCGCATTCTCCGCTCATATATGCTGCCCATCATAAATGCAAAGCACGAGACAGAGAGGGCTCGGAGGAGAACACGGGAAATGTGACATAATGGACAATATTCAACTGTATTTGCAATACACGAGCCGCGTTCACCTGCGTGAGACAAACGCCCGTGTAAATGACAGCTCCATCGGGCGGCTCTCTCGCTCTCCATACGCAGCCTTCCTGCCTTGTGAAGTCGGCGCACTGCCGCAGAGCAGACGTGAACCGGCCGGAAAGGGAGAGGATCTTTCAGGCTTTTGCGCGGAGCCGAAGTACTGTCAAAAGTGCTATTCCGCCATACATTATAGTTCTCCTTTTTAACCCGCTTAGAAAAGCGTCACGTTTTATTTTGTGTCACCAAACTTGGTCGTTCAACTATTCGTGTGACTGTTCCCAGCAAACATTATGACGTTTAATGACCGTTGAAAAGACGTCCCTCCGACACGTCCCGTCATGGTTGAAAAATAGTTCCAAAATGAAAGTTGAACGGACGTCTTCGACGTCATCTGGCCGTGAATACCACGTCTTTTCTGCGCGTCCCTGGACGTCTAAATGCGTCGTCTTCTGGATGTTTAAATGCGTTGCTGCATAATTTAAGTGTGTATATATATATATATATATATATATATAAGCCTGCATGGTTGAAAAATAGTTCCAAAATGATAGTTAAACGGACGTCTTCGACGTCATCTGGCCGTGATTTCCACGTCTTTTCTGCTCGTCCATGGACGTCTAAATGAGTCATTTTCTGGACGTTTAAATGGGTTTCTGCTTAATTTACGTGTGTATATATATATATATATATATATAATATGTCTGCATATAAAATAATCACACACCTTTTGTGTAACACCGTGGAAGGTTTAACACATTGACAAACGTTCTAAAAAGGTCCAAAATCGGTCCAGTCAGACCTGAACGTCCATAAAACGTTTTAATCACGTGTACTTTACAAACAATAACACATTATTTGTGGACATAAGGGAAAAAAAGCATGTTCTGATTTATCACAATTTTATTTTTCTTGAACAGCCGCAAATGTTCTCTTTTTTTCATTAATGTTCAACATCTGTTAACCAAACTAAAACCCCCATTACAAAATATTAAATATTTTTTACTATATAAAGGGATAGTACACCCAAAAATGAAAATTCTGTCATTTATTCACACTCATGTTCCAAACCAGTATACCTTTCTATGTTCTGCTGAACACAAAGATATTTGGAAGAATGTTTGTAACCAAGCAGATCTCAACTCATTAACTATCATTGTAGGGAAAAATTATTATGGTATTAAAGGGAGGTGAGATCTGCTTGGTTACAAATTCTTCCAAATATATTTGTGTTCAGCAGAACATAGAAAGGTATACAGGTTTGGAACATGAGGGTGAGTAAATGACAATTTAAATTTTTAGGTGAACTATCCCTTAAAACACATTAAAATAGTTTGGTTCATTTTTTGTATCCACCACCCCCAGCTCTTCCTGGTGCGTGCTTCAGGTGTTCCGCCATTGCTGCGTCGATTTCACAGTCTGTAGCATTTGGGCTCCACCTCTTCACAGCATCTAAGGGAAGAGAATACATTTCTTTTTAAAATAAATAAAATTAAATAACATGCACTTATTTTCAAAAAATGTTTTTATTTTTTTTATCTAGAGCTAAATTTAAAAAAACATGGAACAAGAAAGAAACATGAATGAAACATTAGAAAAAGGGAATAAACATGCATTACATTTTTTTGTATTGTATAAAACATGTTATGCTTTAAATGGGTGTTAGAACAGTTGGGGGGGGGTGCTCTTCAATATCACTGTGGTGACCTTGAGAAAGACCCTTACCAATAAAAATTACATCAATATACAAGGAACAAGAGTTTTTTTAGATTGGCATATGCCTAAAATTACCTTGAATTACCCCATATAAAGGTGTGGCTTTAAATGCCTTCTTTTCGAGCTGGCCACCACCCCTCATATTGAATTTCCCCATCAAAGCATTTGACATCATCCTGTGAAAGAAATGTAGGATTACTTCACCTAAGAAAAATAACCAAATAAGGTCAATAAATCACAATTAACAGTAATGTCATAATGTCACTTATTTTTAAGTCTACAGTTTCTCACTTATCATATCCACTTTTTTTATTTTTTTATTTTTATATTTTTATTTTTATCTTATTTCCTATTTTTATCTTTTACTTGATTTATTTATAATTCTACTTATGTTAATACTTTTTATTCTATTTTTATTCTATTTCTATTTTAATTTCCCCTTGTGTTTCTTGTAACTGTTATTTGCACTGTCCATGGAGCGGACCTGTTTACATTTCACTGCCAGTTGTATATTGTGTATATAACTGTGTATGTGACAAATAAAACTCTTGAATCTAATGTGCAGCGTAGCAATTGCATGCCATGTTAAAACATACACTTTCACAACTACTCATCTATCATGTAACAAGTGCTATGAACCATGTCCTTATCTATATCCAAAGTTTTTTGAGACAAGTAATGAATGTCATTCATGGCTTACACTGAAATCATGTTTTGATTTCTTGTTTTCAGTCTGGCTGACTGTCTGAGCCAGTAAGGACTTATTAAAACTTCAGAACAAGTGATAAATTAAATTACAGTAATATAAATGGTGGGTTAATTATGGTGTTAATCAATATATATATATTTTTTTTTTTTTTTTTCCTGAAATATTATGCAGCAATACACAATTCAAGGGAAATACATACCTGTTCATAACTTTGTTTACACAATCTCTCACAGACGACCCACCAACTCTGGACAGTTGCTGGACCTAAATGTGAAAATGTAAATAATGCTATAGAAAGACATATGGATATATACACATACATATATATACATATTTTATGTCATAACTTACGCAGATCGACCTGTTATCAACATCTTTGATGTGTTCTTCAAAGAGTTTTAAGTCACTCTCTAAATCCATTTTTTTTAGAGTCGTTGTAGACCTGCCAGGGTCCAGAATGGCAACTATTTCCTTAAGTTGGTCTTTTAAATCGAACAACATCGAAAACATCTTCCTTTGGAATTCTTAAAGAAAAATAAGATTAATATGTACACACGGAAACATTTTATGATGTAAAAATCATAATATAAGTACACCTCCAAAAAAAAAAGATCAACGTCATGGAACCTTTAAAGGCATTTTATTTTAATGGTCAGTGTTTTAAAACCACCACATATAATATTTCTTACTTGTAGTTGACATGGGGTAGGCGCTCTTTGAGGGTCTGGTGCCACCTAATTCAAAATTTAAAAACAAAAAAACAATTTTAAAATGTAAATTAAATTTTGGATAGGACAACCCCATGGCTGGAACAGTCCATTAACATACATACCCTCACTTCTGTGCTCACTCCTTGATGCAGCTGTTAAGAGGCAAAACAACATTAGGAAATGCTGTTATTCATTTTTCAGGACCATCGTGTAGATGTGATTCAAAGCTGAATTTATCATCATTACTCCATTCTTTAGAGTCACTTGATCCTTCACAAATCATCCTGATATGCTGATTTACTGCTCAAGAAACGTATTATCATTATCAATGTTGAAAACAGTTGTGCACAATTTTTTTTCCAGGATTATTTAATGAATAGAAAAGTTCAAAGGAACAGCATTTATCTGAAATAAAGTTTTTGCAATATTATAAATGTATTTACTGTCACTTGATCAATTTAATGCATCCTTGCTGAATAAATGTATTAAATTTCTTTAAGCTCTCACCCCAAAAAAAATTCTTACCGATCCAAAACTTCTGAACGTTTTGAATGTTACAAAAGCTTTCTATTTCAGATAAATACTGCTCTTTTGAACTTTCTATTCATCAAAAAAATGAAAAATTAATGTTTTACACAACTGCTTTCAACACTGATAATAACAGGGTATCTGCAGGTTTCACCAAGTCAAATTTAAGACCTTTTCAAGACCATTATGAATTAAATTTAAGACCTATATCACGCAATTAAAAAAAAAAAGTACAAAAGGAAATGCAGAATCACAAAATTACTTGCAAAGCAAATTAATTTATTCAAATTGAACAAAGTATTAGTAATCTTGCACTTCCTCATAGCTCAATCCCACCAGGATTAATATACAAACACACTACCGGTCAAAAGTCTGAGAATGGTAAGATTTTTTAATGTTTTTACATTCTGCTCACCAATGCTGCATTGATGTTATTAAAAATACAAAAAGCTGTAATATTGTGACAGTTCTGTTGTGACTGTTTTCTATGTGAATATATAGTAAAGTGTCATTTATTCCTGTGATCTAAGCTGAATTTATCATCATTACTCCAGTCTTCAGTGTCACATGACCCTTCACTAATCACTCATATATCTAATGATCAACAAACATTTATGATTATTATCAGTGTTGAACACAGTTGTGTAAAACTTTTTTTTTTTTATTCTTTGATGGATAAAAAAGTTAAAAAAAAAAGATTTCTGAAGGATTATGTGACTCTAAAGTCTGGAGCAATGATGCTGAAAATTCAGCTTTTTCACAGAAATAAATTATATTTTAAGATATATATTGAAATATAAAATAGTTATTTAAAATTGTAAAAAATAAAAAATATTCACAACAATACTGTTTTTGCTGTATTTTGGATCAAATAAATGCAGCCTCGGTGAGCAGGAGAGACTTCTTTAAAAAACATTTTAAAAATCGAACTGTTCTCTAACTTTTGACCGGTAGTGTGTGTGTGTGTATGTATATAGCCTACATTTTTTTGTGAGATCAAAATTACTGATTTTGTGGTGGTCATTTTCAGAAATGTGCATGTTTCTTTTTTTTTTTTCATAATTAGGATGCCACATTTACCATATCATTATATTAGATGCACAATAGTCACACATGGCAATAAAACAAACAAAATGCATGTATTTATTTGTCCTATTGTCAAACAAGATTCAACTTAAATATACAGACACAAACAGTGCTTTAGTTTAGGTAGGCTACTGTTTGTTTTTCCCCGTTGTTGTTGTTTGATTAATACTAACGACACAGGCAGGAGGGGGGGTTAATAGGCTAGGCTATATTGGGTTGCTTTCACTTTAAGACCTACAGTAATGAGCCCATAGATATGGATATCTATGAATGAGCCTAGACTCGGTACACGCGCGCGAGCGCTGAGGCGGCAAACGCGTGCAAAATCTGCGGCCAGTCTGACATCAGTCCGTGTCGAATGAGTTCGGGGTTTCCATCGCTTTTTAAACTCTTTGTTTAGTGCTATCGGGCATATCAAACTTTTATTTGGTCATTATGCAAGATGGCAGTTAGGAAAGATTCGCCTTTGCTATCACGATCGCGTGAACTGGAAGAACTGGAGAACTGAAGCTGAAGAATAAAATCCGTTTGATGTGTCTGTGGTACAATTTGAAAGAGACCCGCGCCAATAACACGAAAGCTGATTGGCTGCTAAAGAATATGCATGTTGGTCTCTCACTAGCGAAAGAACGAACTAACACACACACACACACACTCTCTAAAACATCGCGGGAGCATTTCAATGAGCAATGGAGTAGCGTTACATGGACGTAGGAAAATTAAGACCCGTTTAAAATTATTTAAGACCTAGAACTCAATACTTCAGCGAATTTAAGACTTTTAAGGCCTTAAAATTTTGATTTTGAATTTAAAGACATTTAAGACTTTTTAAGATCCCGCGGGTACCCTGAATAATCATAAATGTTTGTTGAGCATCAAATCATTTGAGAATGATTTGTGAAGGATCATGTGACACTGAAGACTGGTGTAATGATGATAAATTCAGCTTTGATCACAGGAATAAATGACACTTTACTATATATTCACATAGAAAACAGTCACAACAGAACTGTCACAATATTACAGCTTTTTGTATTTTTATATATTTAAATATTAAAATATATTAAAATAGAAAACAGTTATTAAATTGTAAAATAATATTTAACAATATTACAGCTTTTTCTTTATTTTTAATACATTCTGCCTTGGTGAGCAGAAGAGACTTCTTTCAAAAATCGAATTAGTACATTTTCCAAACTTTTGACTGGTAGTGTATATTAAGCTGTGTTGTCACTAAGGTAGAATCTATTTAAAATAAGATGCGACTAAAGTTCTCACATACAGTGGGGCGTCCTCTGGTACTGGTGCTGGGGCGTCCTCCGGTGCTGGGGCGTCCTCCGGTGCTGGGGTGTCCTCTGGTGCTGGGGTGCCAGTGAAGAATTTGTGACAGGAGATAATACTGAACAGACATTAAAAACAAAAGTGTTAAAAAATAATACATCTTTATACAAAATTATTTAAGGTAAGAAAGGACACATTAATGAATGAACACCATAACTGTCCGATTACTAAAAATAATCCTGTTTAGCTGGATAACATCCAACAAGAAAACAATACTATGCCTCTTTCGGTTCTCCCAGATGGCATGGAGACCGATTCATAAATTCTCTCTCTGGAAGCTGCACTCTGGGACTGGGCCGCACTCTGGGACTGGGCCGCACTCTGGGACTGGGCCGCACTCTGGGACTGGGCCGCACTCTGGGACTGGGCCGCACTCAAAGAATTTGGGACAGGAGACAATGCTAAATAGACATTAAAAATAAAAGTGTGAAAAATAATACAGAGTTATTTAAGGTAAGAAAGGAAACATTAATGAATGAACACCATAACTGTCCGATTACTAAAAAATTCCTCTTCTAGGTAGATGACATCAAACAAAACAATACTATGCCTCTTTCGGTTCTCCCAGATGGCATTGAGACCGATTCTTGAATTCTCCGTCTGGCAGATGGCTGTTTGTTTTGTGACCCTGCAAGACAAATTGCACCTTACAATGTAACTTCATTAAGTACCATAAATATTCAAATGTAGTTCATTTTATGGAAGTGTAAATATTAACAGTAAATCACGTCACAGTGTAATAATACATTAGTTATGAAATCAGCTGGGTGTACTTTTAATTCTCTCTTATGGAACAATAACACAAGCTCTATAGTTGTAACTATTAAATCAGATTCAGAGAAATGTACATGTTTATACGCTAAGCTGTGTTGTCACTAAGGTTGAATCTGTTTAAAATAAGATGCAACTAAAGTTCTCACATACAGTGGGGTGTCCTCTGGTGCTGGTGCTGGGGCGTCCTCTGGTACTGGGGCTGCTGGTGCTGGGGCGTCCTCTGGTACTGGGGCTGGGACGTCCTCTGGTGCTGGGGCTGGGGCGTCCTCTGGTACTGGTGCTGGGGCGTCCTCTGGTACTGGTGCTGGGGCGTCCTCTGGTGCTGGGGCGTCCTCTGGTGCTGGGGCTGGGGCGTCCTCTGGTACTGGTGCTGGGGCGTCCTCTGGTACTGGTGCTGGGGCGTCCTCTGGTGCTGGGGTGTCCTCTGGTACTGGGGCTGGGGCGTCCTCTGGTGCTGGTACTGGGGCTGCTGGTGCTGGGGCGTCCTCTGGTACTGGGGCGTCCTCTGGTACTGGGGCTGCTGGTGCTGGGGCGTCCTCTGGTACTGGGGCTGCTGGTGCTGGGGCGTCCTCTGGTACTGGGGCTGCTGGTGCTGGGGCGTCCTCTGGTACTGGTGCTGGGGCGTCCTCTGGTACTGGTGCGGGGGCGTCAATCCATAATTTGGGACTGGAGACAATACTATACAGGTATTAAAAAAAAAGGTGTGAAAAATAATATGTTACTTAAGGTAAGAAAGGACACATTAAAGAATAAACACCATAACTGTACAATTACCACAACAACAAAAAAATATTAAACAAGAAAACAATACTATGCCTCTTTCGGTTCTCCCAGATGGCCTAGAGAACGATTCATGAACTCCCTCTCTGGAAGTCTGTTCGTTATGTGACCCTGGGAGACAAATTCCACCTTAGATGTAATTTCATTCATTCAGTACAATAAACATAAACAAGGAATTTATTTTAAAAACATAGTACATTATAGTAATTTAATATAATTCACATTGAACTGTTATAGCAGTTTAAAATAAATCGCTTTTTAAAATCAAAGTTTTGGTATATTATGTTGACATTCAGGCAAAATACCTGACTCATGGAATACATGTTTACCTCCAAATGAGAATGACATAATAAAGTGTGGGAATGCACTCAGGGGATGCACCAAAAAAATAACAAAAATGATCAGTAGCACGTACGTCTCATAGTGTCGTTGCATAATCTATGGTATGGATCAATCACACCATGTTCACTGTCATGAAGTCTGCTATCACCTGTGTAAACAAAATACATCAGAACAATTTATATACATTGTGGAGTTTCATATCAAAATATATAACAGTCCATTTGAAAGCATGATTATTTTTCATAGTATTAAGCAAAGCAGTCAAAAACTTACAACTTAACGTAGGGTAGACAAAGTCAGGGGTCGGGCACGTCTCATCCAAGTGTGTTGGACACACAACTTGATCTTTAGCACAAACAAGAACATATGACAAATTAGAACATTAACAAATGTGTATACTATTTAAGCCATATCTACACAAGTCATATCTACAGTTTACCATACCTTCTTTTTTTTTATTGGTTGAAGAATGACCTTCAGCTGTAAATGAAATGAAATTGTAATTAATGATATTAACCCCCCCAAATAACTACAATTTGTTTAAGTGTATTTTCCAACTGAGGCATTTACCAGGCTTGGGTTTTGGATTGTTATATTTTGGAGGAGGTTCTGGGTAGGACACAGTCCTTTTATCAGCTTCTTTATTTTTTTTGGGTTCTGCTTTTCCTTTGTACAAAAAAGCAAAGAAAGTTAATCCAACACTTATGCTGAGCTTTTAATAAAGATCATAATTTACATGTGCAATGATTAGGCAATCAAATCATTGTAATTCCATGCCAAAAAACTTCTTCCTTTGAAAGCCTTCATTTTGAAGGGTTATAATTAAATTTCTACAAATTGAATATTTATGATTAGGCTAAAGACGCACAATAACATAATAAAAGTTGGCAACTCACGTTTTTTGACTGGCAGGAGACTTTGACTGAGCTGAGTTGATTCAATGTCAGTCACGTCACTGTCATTTTCAAGGTCCATGTCTGAATTGAATAAAACAAAAGTTGTGAATTTCAGGTTCACATAGGAAAGACAATGAACATATCAACAAATGATAACCTAAAGCCGCTTTGAAGAACCAAATAATAATGTACCATTGACAAAGTCATGGAAGACTTTCCTCTTTCTAGATCTTTTTGCCTTGCCCCGATTGTCCATTACCTAAAAGATAAAACAACAGGACAGAGTTTAATTTTCAGGACACTAAATTCTGTCAATTTATTCCAACAGTGGAAAAGCAATTGGATATAATTTTGCATCATACATGCTAGTAATGGTATACAAAAGAATGTTAATTGTTGCATGAATTACACCCAAGTCAGATCATGCTGACCACCGTTAACAAGATTAAAACCATCAGGTGGATTTAATGTTATCGCTAATTAGTGTTAGGTGCCTTTTCAAACCTTATTGAAGTAACAGTGAAAGTATTATTTAAAAAAAATGAATTATTACCAAGTCTAGTCATTCTGGTTTGTGCAGCAGAGGGAATATAGCGAAACCCTGTTTGTAAGGAAGACACACAGCCTTTTTGTAGACGCTTTCGGTGTTTGTCAGTATTCGCTTTGCCTTTGTCAAGTCACCGCTGACAAACATAATGTTGAAGAGCTTTGAGTTGCATGGCTTTTCGAAGAGACAGTCACAGTCAGTTTCCCTGAACACATCCATCCTTAGTGTTCCATCGCTTCGTTTCTCCTGAATAAATCCCACTGCATTATCCATTAGGAACACACAGTTGTCAGGTATCTTTGCTTTTAGCTTGGTTGTACTTTTGGATCGTCTGGCATGTCTATCAAGACATTGTCTTTCAGCAAGTCTCTTTGTGACTTGCACCAGCGGCTGTTTGCCACTTCTCACCATTTTTTTGATAACCTGCAAGTGGTTTTCAAACGGAAAACATGAAATATCGTTCAAAGAGCAGTGGAAGTTTGCAGCATCATCTGACAAGTGTTTGATGGAATGAATGTTGTATGTTGGAAAGGTGGGTCCATAAAAATCCACAGAGGTATCCACAAAGTGCTCCAGAATGTTGTGTGCATATCCTAGATAGGACTCTCTCTTCTCATCTGATTCATCCAAAAGAATGCTCATACCAACACTCAGACAAAGAAAGTGGTGGTACTGGTCATTAGGAAGCACATCCTTCAAGATTAATGGTCCTGTGTAGAGCATGAACTGACGTAGCTCAGTAGCTTTCCACCTATCCAAGTCTTCCATGCTTCTTGGCTGCCTTGAAAACTCTGCAGGCAAAGCTCGTTTCAACTGAGTAATGTTCATTTGAACTTGCTCTCTCTGAGCCTTACTCAGTCGACAGATAACTGGCCCACGCCACAAGTATGTCAGCAGCCTTTTCGTGGCTCCAAGACATACTAGGTGCATGTAGTCGAGGGGGAACTGTTTCACACACAAAATACCAGCTCTAACAAGAGGTGATATTTGTTTTTGATGATCAAGGTATCCAGCTCGGTTGAATACCTCATCTGTTCTTCCTTCAGAAGGACCCTTTGTCAAGTAAACTACCCTCCTTTCAATCATTTGTGCTACTGCAACACATCGCTCACATCCATGCAGACTATTATGACTTTTTATACATTTTAGAAATGACCTGGCTTGTGCATCACAGAGGACCGCCTTCACTGTAACGGTGTGAACCAAATTCTGGAATGAAACTCCATTTTGGATGAGCGGTTGCAACTCCTCTAAGAAGTCTTGTAAAAACTCCTCAACAGGGTCAGGCTTGCTGGACCCATAATACAGAGCCACAATAAATGGCTGACAGTTCGCAATTTGACCAAGAATGGGCCAGAAACACATTCTACTTGACTTAAACAATGGCACGCCATCCACATTAAAGCACAGTTCAACTTGCCCTGGCAGTGTCTCTTTTGAAATGTGTTCAAGAATGTAACGCTCAATACCGTAATAAATATACTGTCCATTGCATTTGTTTTGCACTGGCACTCCTTGTGGAGTATCAAGAAGGCTTCTTGCATCTTTGGGAAGTCTATGGCCATGGCGTCTGAGCACACAAAGAAGCTCATTTAGTGCCTTGTGGGTCTGGTTTGTAGCAGTAGCCCAACGAGCCAAGTCTACATGGAGAGAAGGCGTTTCATCTGTTGAATGTGAAGTCTCATCCAACTGCTCAGACTCTGTTTCAGTAGAATCTGCATCACAATTGTGTTCTTCATCAGTATCATCCCTAATGGACACTGCAACTGTGCTGATGGAAGAACTACAGCCCTCCATAGGATGTAATTCGTCATATGTTGATCCCTCCGCGAGTGGACTGCCCTCCCCAGCCAAGACTGGCTCCACTGACCCCTCGGATTCAGAGCTGCTACCATGTTCCACTAAGGCATCAACCCTTGCCCTTCGTCGTCTCCACTTCTTTTGGTACTCAGAGGACATGTTTAGCAATTCTAAAATTACAAAATATTTTTAAAGCAGTTTTAAAGCAACATACATGTCCAAATTCAGCTAAACATTTCCGTCTCTTTCAGATAATGTACTTTCTGAAAGAAACTCTCAAAAGTCTACATTAAAAAGTTACAGTAATAACTTTAACTTTATCATTAAACATACGTTATACTATGGTATACCGTTGTATAAGTTCAAATTAACTTTTAGCCTACTAGCTAATATTAGCCAAACAATTTCAGTTGACAATGTGGGCATCATTTCTTTCAGTTACTTCGTGTCAAACAAGTAAAACTCAATCACGTCAATCTAATAATACAAAATGTACTTACCCAACAGTAGATTTTTTTTAATACAAAGTTTCGATACAACCCCTCCTCAATTCCTCCGCTCCTCGTGGTCGTTCAATGTGCCGGAGTGGGGAGAACACGTTAACACCATATCGCGAGAATCTATCCTATCGCGGGATTTTGTAATATCGCGAGATGTATTACTCTCTTTTGGTAGCACAATTTTGGCAATCTACATCCAAATCAGACATAAATGGTGACCGGATATATATCTGTTTTACATGTATATGCATACATTCCATAAAAACAATAGCAACGAATATAAAACAGGTTTAAATAATGACTCAAATGCAGTGGATTCACAATCACTTAACCACACAGGGCACTTTGTGATTATATTTTATTTAAACAAGATAAAGTAAATATAAATCTTGTATTTCACAAAGTTTTTTTTTCTATTTTTACAATGCGTCTTAACTAGACGTGTACGGGACGTCAGTGGACGTCTATTCACACAACCTTGACTAGACGTGTACGGGACGTCAGTGGACGTCTATGCACAACCTCTTAAAAACTACTTGGGGCACTTAAATTAATTATTGCAGTATTAACCATGCAAGGTGTAAGCAGTTTCTGCATATTTCACAATGATTTCATAGAGGGTCATGATGGACTATAAATGCACGTGTAAAAGACGTCACCATAGTGACGTCTTCTCACGACGGATTCTCAACAGGGTATATATTGAACTACACGTAGCTAAAAGTCAAAGTAACTATTATACATGCAACCGGAGAGAACTGTAGACATGTACAAATGTATCTGAGTGCATTTTTAAGAAATGTTCTGTTACATACTTTTACCGATTTATGCCGTCCTACCGCGACTATTTTTGGCCAGGGACACGACGTTGCCGTCGGACCAATGTTTGCTGGGTTTTTAAATAGGGCAAACGTGAAGGTGTTTGGTTGCTAATAACTGTATCTGTTTGGTACTATTGAATGAACTGGGCTTTGTATGCTAAGCTAAATGCTATATCAAATTGTCACAGCGAGTGAGAAAGATTAAGTGCATGCACTGAGACGAGACAGGTATGTATCAACTCATTTTAGTTAAGGGAATAACATGGTTTAATATGAAAAAACGGTGGAGTATCCCTTTAACAGATTAACAAAAGGTTTGATCCATTATCATATATTAGTACACATCTGCACCTCTGACTACTGCATGTGATTAGGCTATAATGTGGGTTATCTTTTAGTTGTCTATATACTATTAATAATAATATAATAATAAAGAGTAGCCTACTACTGATAGACAGGGCCCATTTTAATGTTTGCTTTCTTGTTCTCTTTTACAGGCACTTGAGAGCTCTGGAAGTGTGAATCCATAGCGGCCCCACTATATTACAAAAAAACTAAATAAAAACATATCAGATCTCAAAGTATGTGTATGTTGTCAGTCATTATACATTTGGGTTGAAATTGAGTAATGCTTGACATTGAAATATCAAAATATGTCAATAAATGTTTGATGTCACATTTATGTTGAATTGATATCGAAGCTTGATATTGAATGATATCAAAATAGCATTAAAATGACATCAACATCATGACATCCTGACATCAAATAGATGTAGAATTGACATCAAATAACAACAAAGCATGACATCAAAATGACATCAGCAGAGGTCAAAATCTTAACATCAAATTGACATCGACACTTTGACGTCAAAATGACTTTCATTTTTGACCTATTTCGTGACGTAATTTTGACATCAATGTTTGATGTCATTTTGATGTTAGATTGACATCAAATGCCCACTGGGTGTCAACACCCGCGTAAATTATCTCAGACACAGCTGTACAATTGTATTTCACTAATACAAAAGTATTTTTTTTATGTATTACTAAAGGATTTTATGTATTGCTTAAAGTATTTTATGTATGTAATGAAAGAAGGGTTAAACTACACTAACATTGTCTCTGTTCCTGCGTTGTGATTTTGATTTTACCTCGCTACCAGTTAAACTTTCAACCTTTCATCAGCAAGTGCTGCTTTATTGGAAACTATTGTTTAAACATAACTTTACACCTCACAACACTCCAGTTTGGAATAACAGATATATTAGGTTTGGCAGAAAATCGGTATATTTTGACGAATGGAAATCCAAAGGGATTTGGGCAGTTGCTCATTTCTTAGATGATAATGGAAATCTGTTACTGCATAGAGAATTTTGCGAGAAATTCCAACTGCAGTGTTCAGGTAATATTTACAAGCGAATGATTAGAGCTATTCCTATTGTTGTAAGATTAATGGTTAGAGAAGACATTCTGTACTCAAAAGTCTCCCCAGAACTGAGACAGCTCTCCTTAGAGGGTTATGATTTTTATGACAAAAATTGCACAAACAGAGTCATTAGAAGCTTACTTTTACATGCTTATTATCCAAACCCTATTAAACGGGATTACATACTTAAGGATTTTGATACCTTTGAAATTAAAAAAATAAGGAAACATTACTTGTCGTTTCCCCTCCCTCCTAAAGCTAAGGAGGTGAACTTCAAAATTTTGAACGAAATTTATCCTACTAATGAATTTTTAAGATTGAAATTTAATTTTGATGTGAACAATTGTGTTTTCTGTGAAACAAATATTGAAAATTTAGAGCATGTGTTCTTTTACTGTGATAGGGTGCAACCTTTTTGGAGAGACATGCAGAACTGGTTAAGGTGTAGGGGGGTTGGACTCCCGTCCCTTACTGTGAAGATAATTAGGTTTGGCTTATGTATGGAAAACAAAGAGTTTGATTTTGTTGGTAATTTTTTGTTATGTCTCGGAAAGTTTTTCATTCATAAGTGCAGATGGTTTAAATGTAAACCTAACTTTAGCCAGTGGAGGAATGAGTTCAAACTCTTGTGTAAATCGTTAAATTTGGTTAAAAACAGGAAAGCCCTAAACTTGATTTCTTTGTTAGATAAGTACAAATTAATTTAAAAGCCCTTTGTGTGTCATCTTGTTTATTTATTTATTTGTTTTATTTATTTTTTGGTATCTATTTGTTTTTAATTTTCGTATGTCGGTTGGTTTTATTATGTTCTCTGGTTGATACTGTCTATGCTCAACCTATGACTGATCATATGGTTTAATTTGTGATTTGTCTATGTACCTGGTTGGTTGATTTGTCTATAAGTGGTTGCAATAAAAAAAAAAAAAAAAAAAAAAAAAAAAAAAAAAAACATTGTCTCTGTTCTAACGCCCCATCTCTTGACGGACATCCGCGGTGGCCAATAGGAACGCGCGGTTTGAACCAGGGCTGTCCTTCAGAAGTTTATGGTGGTCTGCTGACCGGATGGGAAAACTTTCCGCCGTCGCTTTTCTCTCACTGTCTGACAAGTGGAGTTCGACATCTCGAGTCGGTTTTATTCGTGTTAAAACGGGTTATTTTGAGTCACGGCAGTCACGCGAGTTATAAAGTGATCAGTGGAGTTTCTCCGTTGTGTGTGGTGTTTGACTAAAGCTCGTCATGGGGAACCGCGGGATGGAGGATCTGATCCCCCTCATCAACAAACTGCAGGACGCCTTCAGCTCCATCGGCCAGAGCTGCAGTCTGGAGCTGCCGCAGATCGCGGTGGTGGGCGGCCAGAGCGCCGGGAAGAGCTCGGTGCTGGAGAACTTCGTGGGCAGGTGAACAACATCTGTTAACATAGTTAACTCAAACATTAACATTTAAAGGCCTGTTCAATGTCGCTTTCTCAACGACTTTGACAAGGCCCACCCAGCAAAAACACGTTGAAAAGACGTCGAAAAGACGACATTGCCAGACGTTACAACGTTCAAATTTGGTTGAAAAGTGAAAGGTGAAAAGACGTCTTTTTCAAGTCGTTGAAAAGACGTCTATAAAAGGACGTCCCACTAACGTCTAAATTTGGTTGAAAAGTGAAAGGTGAAAGACGTCTTTTTTAGGTCGTTGAAAAGACGTCTATACAAGGACGTCCCACTTACGTCTAAATTTGGTTGTAAAGTGAAAGTTTAAAAGACGTCTTTTTCAGGCCTAATTTCAACCGTGAATGCATGATTATATTTAATATTCATAATTACTGTCACAATAAGACAATTCACAAAAGAGTACCATTTATTGACACATCAAAAACACTTTCCTGATCACATCCCAGCGGGCAATTGATGTCAAAATGACGTCAAATTGACATCAAACATTGACGTCAAAAAACAGGTCAAAAATGCAAATCAAATTGATGTCAAAAACTTGATGTCAATTTGACATCCACGCATTGATGTCTTCCGGACCACCAAAATAATGACACAAAAGTAATAATGTAATAACAATTTATTCATCAGGCTTATATGTAAAAAATACTATTGCATTTTGGTACATACAATACAGGATTTTGTATCTAGAAACAATATAAAGCAAATTAAAATAGCATGGAAAAAGATGATTGATGTAGATAAATGTACACCTAATCTGAATCTGAACACAGATCAATCGCTGCCCATTCCCCCATATCTGTCGGGAGCAGATATAGTTCTTCATATGATTTTGTTTATATCAGCCTCTGAAGATGCTGGGCTTGACTGCTGTACAGCACCTGAATGAAGATGGAGCAAATATTGTATTACTCGTTTCACAGCATTTAAAGCATTAATACGATTTTCAGCAACCATCACTTGTTTATCATTTATTCACAAAGTAATTTAAACTCTCTAAAGCTAGTGTTATACTTTCTGTGTTGTACTGCCATTCTAATAATAAAAGACTTTAACTACAGTAGGCTACTGACAGAACTGATCTTTAGCAAACTGTGTGCCGGTTTGTTTTAGCCTATTTATTAATTATTCCATGGTAAGAACACCATAGTCTTGTGATCTGTGGATGAAGAATTTCTAAAAAAGGAAATGATGATGACAAGGATATTAAACCGAGCTGAAAGGTACGGTGTGTCTTTAGCGCCCCAAATACTATGGTGCGTGTCCACTGGTGTGGAGCAGAGCGAGTGTTTTCATTTCATTCCTATAGAAGCTGAGCTTCACGCTCGCACGTGAGGGAGAAGCTCAGCTTCCAAATGAACATAAAAATGAAAACGCTCACTCTGCTCCACACCAGTGGACACACATGCCTAGTCATAGTTTTCAGTCACATGACTGTTGCGAGCCCTGGAGGGCAGCTCCTGCTGCACTATTTCAGTCACTAAAAACAGCAGGAGGTTTTTAAAACGCTTAAAGGGTTAGTTCACCCAAAAATGAAAATTCTGTCATTAATTACTCACCCTCATGTCGTTGGACACCCGTAAGACCTCCGTTCATATTCGGAACACAAATGAAGATATTTTAGTGTAAAGCTGATGGCTGAGAAAGGCTTCAGATAGGCCTCCATTGGCATTCAGTACATTTCCTCTCCCAGGACGCATAAAAGGCACTAAAAACGTCGTTACAAAGTCCATCTCACCACAGTGACGACAATAGTTTTTGTACGAAAAAAAAAATCAAAATAGCACCTTTATCCAAATTGTTCTTTCCTTCCGTGTGTGCCTCCACGACGCATGCGCGAGAATATGACGTAGATCCGGCGTTCGGACACATGACCCAGAAGCGATTTGTTTACAATCAGAGGAAGACGCGCGTGTCTAAGCTTTTGGATTCTACATTGATCGTGCTTTAGGTCTCGGCGTAGTTCTCAAAATTGGACTAAAGTGTGCATTTCATGGATTCCCGAACGCTGGCGCCACGTCATATTCTTGCGCATGCGTCGTGGAGGCACACACGGAAGGGAAGAACAAGCTGGATAAAGGTGTTATTTTGATTTTTTTTTGCGCACAAAAACTATTGTCGTCACTGTGGTGAGATGGACTTTGTAACGACGTTTTTAGTGCCTTTTATGCGTCCTGGGAGAGGAAATGTACTGAATGCCAATGGAGGCCTATCTGAAGCCTTTCTCAGCCATCAGCTTTACACTAAAATATCTTCATTTGTGTTCCGAATATGAACGGAGGTCTTACGGGTGTCGAACGACATGAGGGTGAGTAATTAATGACAGAATTTTCATTTTTGGGTGAACTAACCCTTTAACATGAAACACACTATAGGGTGAGTTGCACCAACATTCAATTAAATGGTTAGTTCACCCAAAAATGTAAATTCTGTCATTAATTACTTACCCTCATGTTGTTCGACACCCGTTAGACCTTGGTTCATCTTCAGACACATTAAAATATTTTAGTTGAAATCCGATGGCTGAGAAAGGCCTCCATTGGCAGCAATAACATTTCCTCTCTCAAGACCCATAAAAGGTACTTAAGACGTTGTTAAAAAGTCCTTCTCACTGCAGTGGTTCTACAATAATTTAATGAAGCGTTCTTGTGTCCCGTCTGGGCGTCTGACGTGAACGCGAGAATATGACGTAGAGCCGAAAGCGAGGAGCTTTGTTTACAAACAGAGGAAGACTCGCCGTATCTAAGCTGCTGAATTCTACATTGATTGTGCTTTAGGTCTTGGCTTAGTGCTCAAATGGTGCTAAAGTGTGCATTTCCTGGATGCCTGAACGCCGGCTCTACGTCATATTCTCGTCCATGCGTCATGGTGCTTAGTGTATGGAGGCCTTTCTGAGCCATCGGATTTCAACAAAAATCCGTTGTTCATCTTAATTCGTGTACCGAAGATGAACAAAGGTCTTAGTGGACTAATGTAGCATTAGATTTCTATTTTGAATAAATGTTGTTGAATAAAAAAAAAATCTATATTAAGCAGCACAACTGTTTCCATTATTAATAATAACTGAGCAGCAAATCATTCGAATGATTTCTGAAGGATCATGTGACACTGACAACTGGAGTAATGATGCTGAAAATACAGCTTTGATCACAGGAATACATTACGCTTAAAAATATATTCAAATAGAAAACAGCTGTTTTAATACTCTTTCACAATGTTATTGTCTTTACTGTACTTTTAATCAAATACATGCAGTCTTGGTGGGCATTAGATACTTTTTTCAAAGATATACAACACCAACACCAAACTTTTGAACGTGTATGTTTGAGGTTTCACTTACTAGTCACATGGTTCATAGCACCTTAAGAGAGGTTCAATAGGAGATCCACTCCAACTCTGCTACGGTGCAGGGCTTCAACCTGGAAAGCATCAACATAAACAATTTATCACAGAGCAAACAATATTTAGTATACAATGCCAGGTGTATTAAAAGGAAAGAAGCTACAGCAGAGGTGAAATGTGAGAAAGAAAGGTAAAAAAAAGAAGATCTTTCTCAGAAAAGAGAAAGATTAAAGGGTTAGTTCACCCAAAAATGAAAATTCTGTCATTAATTACTCACCCTCACGTCGTTCGAGACCCGTCAGATCTCCGTTCATATTTGGAACACAAATGAAGATATTTTTGTTGAAAGCTGATGGCTGAGAAAGGCTTCAGATTGGCCTCCATTGGCATTCTGTACACTTATACTCCCAAGACGGATAAAAGGCACTCAGAACATCGTTACAAAGTCCATCTCACCACAGTGACTCTACAATAATCTTACAATGCGACGACAATAGTTTTTGTGCGCAAAAAAAATCAAAATAACACCTTTTTCCAACTTGTTACTGCCTTCCGTGTGTGTCTCCACGACGCATGCGCGAGAATATGACGCAGATCCGGCGTTCGGACACATGACCCAGAAGTGATTTGTTTACAATCAGAGGAAGACGCGCGTGTCTAAGCTGTTGGATTCTACATTGATCGTGCTTTAGGTCTCGGCGTAGTTCTCAAAATGGGGCTCAAGTGTGCATTTCATGGATTCTCGAACCCCGGCGCTACGTCATATTCTCACGCATGCGTCGTGGAGACACACACGGAAGGCAATAACAAGCTGGATAAAGGTGTTATTTTGATTTTGTTTTGCGCACAAAAACTATTGTCATCGCATTGTAATATTATTGTAGAGTCACTGTGGTGAGATGGACTTTGTAACGATGTTCTGAGTGCCTTTTATCCGTCTTGGGAGTATAAGTGTACTGAATGCCAATGGAGGCCTATATGAAGCCTTTCTCAGCCATCAGCTTTCAACAAAAATATCTTCATTTGTGTTCCGAATATGAGGTCTTACGGGTCTCGAACGACATAAGGGTGAGTAATTAATGACAGAATTTTCATTTTTGGGTGAACTAACCCTTTAATACAGAACATATTTCTGTTATTCTTAGGGTATCAGAATTTATGTTTTTAGTTACTTATTCATTTAATATTCTTCATACAGCGTCACTTATATTTGGATGTCAAAGCCTTCTAAAATGAATTAAATAAATAAAACATTTAATATGAGAAAATAAAGAGAAGATAGATGTATGTGATAGGTGAAAAATATTGTTCAAATGGATATGAGATTAATTAACTTCTTCAGTTCACCTGTGTTTCCTACTTCTCTGTCAGCAGCTTCCTTCAGACATGTTGGGATCTTGAGAGCTTCCCCTCTGTTGTAGAGGGGTTATTTTGTCCTTCCTGAAATCACAGAACATTTTTTTTTCAATATTTTAACCAGTTTCAGCCAATTTTCGCGATCGCATTTTTTTCTGTGTAAGTGATGTCATCGATTAACATTTAACGTTACTGTAAATTAATTAGCCAACTTCTAATGACCCATTCAATTGGCAGCAAAACCTTTACAAAAACTATCAAAACCTGTCATCTACCATAAATATTTGATTAAAAGTCCAAACTTTTATAAACAAGAGCTTACGTTAACGTTAACTTACCTGTTCTGAGACGGTTGAGATGCTAATGAACTTCGAAGACACTAAAGTTACATTTCTATAAAGTAAATATTCAACAGAAGCGTCAATTACACGTAAGAAAAGGGTCAGGAACAGTTGTGTGTATTATTTGTGTAACTTTACAGACTAAACTCACCTGAAAGCAGTGAAAACAAAAGCGACAGAGGGAGCTTTGCAGCTTGTCGGTTGGTTGTCAGCTGTTGCTTGCTGCGCCGTTTCCATGGCAACTCTGCGCGCTCCAGTGTTTGAAATCGAGTTGAATGTTCAACGCGCACGCCCATTAAAACACGTCAAAGTCACGCAGCATTTACAAACATAAGCATTTATAATTAACGCATTACATTTTACTGCAAAATGCCACTCCTCCACGTGAAAGTGGGACAATTGTGGCACTTTTATCATTTAAGATTTTTTTTATTGTTGTTTTTGCAAACACGATTTTAAAACATTGATTCATGTAAAATATGTTACAAATCCAACACAGTTCGAAAGGAAATGCCAAATGGATGCGTTTCGAGGCCTCAGTTAAGAAAAAATACTTAAACTTAAAGAAAAATAATTACTAAATATTGATGTCAATGTGATGTCAATATGACATCAATTTGATATCTAAAACATGACATTGATTTGATGTAAATTGAACGTCAAAAATTTTGGCCAACATGTCCATAAAATTAATTTTAGTGCGGGATTAACTTCCGATTTTCACCCAATTAACACTGGAAGAAATTGCTGTCCAAACTGAATTTAAAATGGTGTGTACAGTATATTGGTCAAGTCTTGACTCATATTTGACGTCAAATTGACATCAAGGTGCCCGCTGGGATATTAAGCCTGCATTTGATCAAACATAACTGTAAAAACCATAATAGTGTGAAATATTACTATAAAAAATTACTTTTATATGAATAGGGGAGCGCGGGGCACAACATAACGCGGCGTTCGTTGTAACGCGCATGTTTTAACCCTTTCCACACATGCCAGGATGACGAAACTTGGTGTATTTACTAGTTGCTATATCAACATTATTAAGAGAAAAAATAGCGCCAAAATTAAAACATCTCTGGAAGATATTACTGAACATGTATTTAACCATAGCAAAAGTACATTTCTTACCTAAGTTTACCCTTGTGAAAAAAAAGTGCACTTTAGTGTACTTTTTTAAAGTGTACTTATTGCACAAATAATATACTTTAAAGGTATACACTTAAGTGTGAATTAAATGCAATGTTTTCGGCGCACTGAATGCACATTAAGTGTAATTGATTTCAAATGTATCACATATTAAGTTGAAATAAAATGTAATAACCCAGATAGCAATGAGTCGGTATACCAGAAGGCGGCCCGGCGGAGGCAAACGCTATTTTCGAGCGATCTGCCACCGCTTATTGTGTAATAATTAATAAATATTTATTTATTTATTATTCATATATTTGTAACATGCAGTTTATGATGGATAATAATTGAAGAAACCAGATAAATTCCCATTTGGCATTTTTATTCCACATTTCAAAGTACAGTAACTGTCAATGATACAAGATAATATAAATGAAATATAAATAACAGACAATAAATAAGCTTAAATAGGCCTATAAATAACAAAAACAAACATTTTTACTAAAGAACCTGCATGTTTCCAATTAAATTTTGGTTTAAAAAAAAAAACAGCCTTACAAGCAAATTATAACACTTACAATATTTGTTAATAACAAAGAGGTCAGCTCTGGGATGAAAAGAATTACCATTAAACATTATATCAAATAATGAGGATATTTGGTACCAAAGAATGTGCAGGATACCAAATAAATCGAGGTATAACATCACATTTAACAAGCCATTTCTAACAATAGGATAAATGGTAATAATTTAGAGTAAAGCTCTGGAGAAGAATAGAACAGTAGTAGAACAGACCATTATAACAAGCCTGACTATGGGGTTCTCTGGTTTTCCCCGACCTCCAGAATGAGGCAGCGCAAATTGGCTTATCTTCAGTGATTTCTTGTGCGCCTATATAAAGGACAAACAACCTCGCCATCCCATATCCATCCAAGGAGCTGCCTTCAAGGCAGGGTCACAGGGAATTAAAAAAAATAAAATAATTTCCACAGTGAACAGTGTGGATTGGGTGAGTGTAGCCTGCAACTTCTGGCTTCTTTAGGGGTCTTGATGTTACTGACTGCAGGATAAAGAAAGGGTTCCAGGTGTCAGTAGTCAGCCTAGGTGTAAGAGGTCGGCTGTGGGTCCCTCTCAGCTGTGCGGCGTCTTTTTCCACCTTCACGATCAGATGCTCCTTTCAGGTAACGCATAACGTTAACCTGGACCGCCTCATCAGTGGCATCCTGGGTTGCCGGGTTCTTCCGAATGGCTCCTGTAGAAAATACAGATCTGCATTCCATTTGAATGGCATAAGGCCACACACATCTACTTAAATATATAACAAATTTATATATTTTTATATATATATTACTTTAAACAATGGTCTTCAGGAACATGTCTCTAAAACATGCTTTATCCCCTACACCAGTCCAGGTTGTATTAATGGAAAGGTGATTAGAGAAGATACTCTGAAGCATTCGCCACACGGTTGTCTTTAGGTCCCTCCCACATTTGATTGTCAAAAACCGAAGCTGAAAATACAAAAAAGTGTTACAAATTACATATCTCTGAAGCTTCTCATACATAAATATAAAAATGTGACAGGCTGTGGATTCAGACTGTAGAATATGCAGTGTACAATCTTAAATTGTACTTTTTAAATTACCCTACATCATTATAAACAAAATCAGCACACTTACTGGAGCTCTTTATCCTGCCTCAAACTGTTGTCAAGCAACGCCAAATGGGTTGTCGAGGGGGAGTAACAGACCCCCTGGCAGGGAGAACTCTCCAAAAGACACATTGGCACTGAAATGTTGCAGCATAGTGTCCATTTTGTTGTCCATGCTACGCACAACATCGCCAAACTCTCCAAGACGTCGCAGCATTAGGGTCTGATCTGCACCTACAGGGGTTCACAGAATAAAAGAATAAAGCAGTCAGTCCTGGTCCCTCAACTACTAAACTATGACATTTACAACTAGGTCTACTACATGTACAGGTGGCCCCAGTGGGAATTAAACCAACAACCACAGGTGTTGTTTGCAAGTTGTACCTGATTGCCCAGTACGAGCAAATGTCATCAACATTGTTTCACTTGCTTCACCTGCTCTTGAAGTGAGCCGCTGCCATCCGAAGCTACAAAATGAAAGGCATTTGGTAATTTTTGACCTACATCACAGTCAAAGAAGTAAAATTTAAGAAAGAGTGCATGTTCTCACCTGCTCGTGCATTGCTTTCCCTCAGGGCTTGGTTGTCCTCCCTCAGGGCTTGGTTCTCATTCTAGAAATCTACATAAAAAAAAAAAAAAAAAAAAAAAAAATATATATATATATATATATATATATATATATATATATATATATATATATATATATATATATATATATATATATATATATATATATATATATATATATATATATATATATATATATATATATATATATATATATATATATATATATATATATATATATATATATAACCACAACAACTAAAGGCACAATTTTCCATACTGTTAAAGTTTCCAACAGCTGCAATTTCCTGATTGTCCATCTCAACTCCTTTCAATATTCTTCTCCTTATAGCCCAGTAACTAGACATTGTGACTAACAATTTATTTACCTTGAAAGCCGAAACGATTGTCCAACAGTAGGTCTCTTGGATGAAGATAACCGATTGTGTTCTGGTCAAGGTATCTGCAAGAAAATGTGAACAAAACCACATTGTTAACGTTATATACAGAATATACAGTAGTTATGCTGTGGGGGGAAAACTGGTCAGCCAAATGTGGAACAGTAAAATGTATTAATTCAGTGTAGTGATTCAAGTAAACTGCATTGTCCTCAAACATAAAAAGTACAGCAGTTCAGAGAAATAACTCATAAATCACCTTAAATGCTAGAAGAACAGTAGCAACACAGCACATGTTAGCTAACACTTGCTAAAACTGACCTAGCAGCATGCTTGTTCGGACTAACAAAATAATTTAAATAACCTATATACATCATTCTGTTTTGTTAGAAAACACCAAAAGTTAAACTTAAGTCTTTCTAGATGTAAAGCTTTGGATAATTTACCTACAGTAGCTAGATACATTTTAACATGTAGAACATGCTTGAACTCAGTGTGTAAAAAAGGCGAAACAGCACGTGTTAGCTAACACTGTGCATTGTGCACTATATCAGCGTGCGTGTCGGAACAAACAAATTAAAACAACCTACCTGTATATACATCAAAAATGAACATAATATTGTGTTACACAAAAAGCAAACATGTACTTACTTAAACGCTCGTAGTCGAGGATATTTTCTGATCTCCTCTCTTCAAATACTAAAACCGTGTGATGAGTTGCCGGCCGCTGTTGGTAAATCTGTTTCATATGTTTTTCCGGTTTGTCTTCCGTCTTTTTTAGGTATACTGCCCCTCTCGGCCGGTGGAGGTACTTCTCTGTTTGGTTTGGTTTTATTTTTATTTAAATTAGTACATTTATAGAGAAGTACAATACAAAAAGTACAATGAGAGAAAAATAAAAATAATAAAGCATTGTGGTACAGTTCCGAATATGTAGAACAAAGAATAACAACAAATGTAACAATGTATATAAAATAAATAATAAAAATAAGAATTCTGAGTTAGAAAATACTTTATAATATTAAGGCAGTCACATGAAATTGAAAAGCTTTCAGGTTTCTGTTTTTGTAAGCTTTTTGTTTTGCGACCTCATGTTTGAAAGGGTTTCAAAGTATATTGTAAAAATCAGCTTTATAAAAGGTAATATTAGAGGACTTCTTTTGAGTTATTCTTGTCTTATGAATGTAGAATTTTTCCTAAATAATTAATAATATATTTTTGTTTTTCAGAAAAATATGGGTTTTGAAAACAAAGTAAAATGTCATGAAGTTCTAAGTTCTAATTTTTTGTCATGTCTATTTTAAAGTCAGTCCAAAAAGAAATAGAAAAAGGGCAATACAAAAATAAAAGTGTTCAATATCCTAAAATGAACTTTCAAACTTTCTTAACCCTCCTATTATGCTAAAAAAAAAAAAAAAAAAAGTATTACATCCATTAGCCTATGGGTCAAATTGACCAACACTGTTTAAACACACTCGACATGCAAATAATCAAGTGAAAATTTAAATGTAATTTCCTAAACCTAACCTTATCATGGAATCAAGAGTCAGGAATCTGTTATAAACCCTAATGGCTTTGGAGCAAAAAAAACTAATATTTGATATAATTCACATATAGGCTATTATGATTTTATAATCGCTTCAAATGTGAGAACTAGTTAAAATGCTGTCAGTTCCACTCTATTTCCCAACAAGCCAAACATAGCCAACGTGGCTGGTCGAATTTGAGAGTAGAAATCCTTGTATTTCACAGCGGCTTGCCGCCAGCCGGCCGCGGTCCATTAGGCGGAGGCAACCGCCAGAGAAAATGAAGCCGGCGGCCCGCCGGCTAGTCGGCCGCGGCATCTCGCAAGAAATGGGAGTGACGTATTCGGCGGGAAACGTTTCATCACCGCCAGCGGGACGCACCTATAGCCGACAGCTAAGGGCCGGCGGCAAAAAGAAGCCGTGCCGATATTTTTTGCTATCTGGGAAGTTGCCATTAAGAGTGATTTTTTGGCACAACTTAAGTGGGACTTTAATACAACTTTATATGTACTTTCATAATTGCTTCTAATGTCTTCAAAATATAGTTAAAGTGCACTGCTCAATATATTGAAAGCAATTAATGTGAACTAAAATATACTTTAATGTCAGCTAAATATACACTTAAGTGTGAATTAAATTAAATTTTTCACCGCTTAAGTGCATTTGATTTGTAATTAATTTCAAATTTATCACAGCTTAAGTTCATGTTAAAATGCAATTAGTTGAGACTTTAGCATATTTTTATATGTACTTTAAAATATGGTAAAAGTGTACTTCTGAATGTACTGACAAGTAATTAATGTGAACTAAAATATATTTTAATGTCAGCTAAAAATACACTTAAGTGTGAATTAAATGCAATGTTTTCGGCGCACTTAATGCACATTAAGTGTAATTGATTTCAAATGCATCACATATTAAGGTGAAATAAAATGTAATAAGTTGCCATTAAGAGTGATTTTTTGGCACAACTTAAGTGGGACTTTAATACAACTTTATATGTACTTTCATAATTGCTTCTAATGTCTTCAAAATATAGTTAAAGTGCACTGCTCAATATATTGAAAGCAATTAATGTGAACTAAAGTAAACTTTAACGTAATTTACATATACACTATTATATAATTAAATACATTTGTAATTACATTTTTCTAATAATACAGCTGCAATTTATTATAATAAACAAATCCAAATTGAAACCCTCTACATTTATTGACAAAACAATCTGTAAAACAAATACACAAACCTTTTTGTTGATGCACAAGAAAATCCCAAGAAACAATTCACAAAAACACAAATTCATTTAGAAAGCGTCTGGAGGACAATGAGGATTATATGCACAATCTTCCTCATACAATGGTACTTAAATCTGCCCATCACAGAAAACATTCTGCCTTTTTACATTTTCAGAAAACATTATTCTGTATGATTTATAAGATTGTTTCCTCATGGGGACCTAAAAAAATGTCCCCACAAGGTCAAAATTTACTGGTATTACTATACTTTTGGGGTCAATTGGTCCCAATAACATAGGGATTACCAGTACACACACAGAAGCAAACACACAGTACCTCACACTCACACAACACATGAATTAATACAAACAAAATGTAAAGAAAAGTATCATTCCATGTACAACACTAAGATTCAAAACTTTGGGTAACGCTTTACAATAACGTTTAATTAGTTAACTACTTCATTTAACAAACTTAGAATGACTAATACTTTAAACAATTATTAATCTTAGTTAATGTTTATTTCAACATTTACTAAATAGGGGTGTAACGGCAAACGTATTCGTAATTTCGTACGGAACCGTTTCGGTACAGGACTTCCGGTGTGGTGCACGTGTGTACCGAACAGTATGATGGCAATCTTTAACAGTCGGCTTGTTTTACGCACAGAACACACTTCAATCCAAATTCCTACACAAACATATTAAGTATTCAGTCCATTTTATCATGAAATTCGAGTGATAAATGCCATTTTGATGCTCTTTAATGTGACGTGACAGATCACTGTAAAGGCACGTCAGTTCAAGCGGCAGCGCAGAGCGAGTGAATGCAATCATCTCATTATAGTCAAAGAATAAACATGAATTAACATCAGAAGGTGTGTTGAGGATACATTACAACTTACTGAAAGATATCACATGTTGTGTAATCACTCAATCAGTGTTTCAACGGCGGAAAGACGTCAGTAAAACAGCTTGTAAACAATGTCACGCAGCATCGTATTTACTAGAAGTCATTCAGTGTCCACAGCTGTTAGTTCACTAGAAAAATCTACTTTTTCACTAAATATATGACCTATATTAGCCTTTATATTCATTAAAGTCTACTGAACCTGTTAAGTGATGTCTTGATTATTTAATGTATTAGAGTAATGTACGTAATGTTTAAATAAATCTGTCAGGAAAATGACAGCCACTGTGTATAAATGATTATGTTTGCGTACTGTGCAAGTGCAAGTAAGGGCTTCCTATATAGTCTTGCAGAGATAATTTGTATGTCTTTAAGAAACTTTTAGATATAATTGAATTAATTTAAGGACAATGACAATTTGTTCAGTAAACCACTTTTTAATTGAAAAAAAAAGCAATTTTATATTTAGTTTTCTCTCCCTGCTGTACCGAACCGTCAGTTTTGTGTACCGTTACAACCTTATTACTAATGCAATCTTAAAATCAAAAGCTGTATAAGTTAATTAGTTAATGCACTGTTAACGTACATGAACAATGGCTATAAAAGTAATTAACTAGCTTTGTACTATATTTGATTAACTAAGGTCAACAAATATTAATAAACACTGTAAAAAAATATTGCTCATCACTGTTAGATCATGTTGGCTAATACATTAAATAATGTTAACAAATGAGATCTTATTCTAAAGTGTTACCAAACTTTTAAGCTCTTAAACCTTGACTAGCACCAAAGTTAGGACCAAAAGGTTTATTCTAAAATCTTATTCCAGCATTACGGTGAATGAAAGTAAAAAATAAAAATAAATAAATAACCTGAAGAACTCCAAAGGCACAATTATTATTTTTTTTAATTTTTCATCACCAACTATTTTGAAGTTGTTGGAAAGTGCTGTTTATGTCAATGTTCCAGAAGCTCTCCATCGGCAGAAAACCTGCGCACCATCTCTCCACAGTAGATGAGAATGGACATGTTCCAAAGCAGGAAAGCAAAAAATATATACCTTGAGAAAAGAAAAAGAAAACAGAAAGAAAACAATTGTTTATAAAACAGATCTATCGATTATTATAATTGGCTCAATTAAATGAAAGCGATAGATGTACAGTTGCGCTCCAAAGTTTATATTCACACTGCTGTATCTGTTAAAAAAAAAATTATTTTAGCAATAAGAGGGATCATAAAAATTAGCATGTTGTCTTTTTATTTAGGACTGCCCTGATGAAGCAGTTTGTTCTGCAAGGTGTGTGTAAACTTTTGACCGCAACTGCATCACCTATGTGATGAATTACCTCAGTCGTCAGGGCAACATCACAGTAGAAGCTGGGAGAGGTTCCTTCACGTTCCCCACAAACACCAGATCCCACGGACCACATCATCTTCACGGACACTGGGCCTTAAAAATAGAGGACATTTTAATAATTGTTCCCTTTCAGTCGGTCACGTTCGACGTACGTCGGAACTGACCGACGAATTGGGATCTGTTTCAGAGACCAATCTACTTCGAGTGTATTAAAAACGAGCCAATGGACATTGGCATGCGGTGCACGCATTCCACGCGGCGCCCCGCATTGTGGGTATAAATACGGAAGTGGAAGTACCGCATATTGCTTTCAACTTCGGAGCCGAGCTTTCATGCTTCCTGCGAAGAGTGTGTTCTACGAACGAGTTTCAAGACATTACGAGAGAAGATCAGCTTACCTGTTCCTGTGTCGGTGTGACGGTGCTGTACAGCGGTGGTCGCGACCAGAAGTGAAACTGTTGGTTCGCTGGGCGTTTCCCTCTGAGTGCTTACAGCGGGCTTGCACCTTTAAACCGCTGTAAGCCGCGGCTATTCCCCTGTGTGCCTCGGCACGTTCGGAGCGGTTTTCTCTTCTCTCTGTCACTAAAAGAGCAACACGGTTTGACCCTGCGTCTTTTTCATGATGTCATTCAAACCGTGTGTTTCTGGATGCGGTTGTTTCCTGTCCTCATTTGACGGCCACGATCTCTCTCACATATAAACATGTGAGATTGCTTTCGTGGGTGATTCATGCTCTCTCAGGAGAGGGTGGTCACGTCGGCGTGTTGTTCGTCTCACCTTTCTCGTAAGGGCTTGAGCGTTCAGCGCGCCGTGTGCCGTCTCGCGCCGGCTGATAGCGGGGGTTGTCACGGCAACCCAGCGCGTCACTCGGCGCTCTGATGCGCGGTCGAGACTATGAAACCTCAAACGGGGTTGAGTCCCTTCACTTATTCCCCGATCTAGTTTCTTTTCTGGGGCTCCAGAAAAGGATTACTTTGGCTAATAAGCATTGGTGACCTGAGGATTACAGTGGGGCTTCCCCGCCGAGTACATCTCTTCGGGCCCCCACTCCTCTATCGCATCACGAGCGTGCTGAGACTTTGTTTGTGGGTGGTTCATGTTCTCTCACGAGAACATGACCACGTCGGCGCGTTGTTCACCTTGCTCTTTCATAGGGGCTGGATTGTTCAGCGCGCCGTGTGCCGTCAAGTCTGACGGCCACGCTCATTCTCACATGCCTGCTGGTAGCTTACAGATGGGATTGCTGGTCCTTTAAAAAAAAAAAAAAAAAAAGGGGATCTAGCGTTTCATTTGGCGATCTGGCGGAGGACAGATGTCAATTGCTGCATCGGAGAGAGGGCTGTTATGCGCTGGAAATGATAATGCTGAGTTTCCCACTATAATGGTGTGTGCTCATGCTGAATCAGATTCAGAGTTGACAGCAATGCTTTCCGGGGTGGCTGCCCGGATGTGCATTGGAAAAATTTAACAGCATGGAACTATTTGGTGTCAAAATATGGAACACCAAAAGGGCCATAACCTGTATAAGTTTTTCCCTCTCTCACTGCCCTCTGTCCTGCATGCATGAGGGTAGTCCCGACCCAGGGGTTATGCAGGAACTGCGTGCGGTGATGGACCTCGCTCTCCGGAGTGACGAAAGTCACTGCACGCTCCCTGGGTCAGGCGATGTCCACACCAGTGGTCCAGGAAGCTGGGGCTAAACCTGGCAGATATGCGTGAGCCCGACGAAGTTCGGTTCCTCATTGCCCCTGTCTGTCAGGCTGGCCTCTTCGGCGACGCCAACGAGAACTTCGCCCAGCAGTTCTTGGTGGCCCAGAAGCAGACAGAGGTGGCTAAAAAATAATAATAATAATAATAAAAATAAAAAAAAATCTGCCCCGACGACCAGCTGCTGCCTACACCCAGTCGTCGGCCGCAGCACCTCCATCTGCTTGTCGCCGAGGGCGCCACCCTGCGTCCGCCCCCACCCAGGCAGCAGGTGGCCGGGCGCAAGGGAGGTGCCCAACCCGTCCAGGGTCCCGCGAGCCTGCTAGCAAGCACAAGGGCAAGCGACCCTGAAACGGGCAGCCCAGCGAGAGAGGAATTGCTCGGGGAGACGGTGTCCGCACCCCTCCCTCCCCCGGAGGAGGACCGGGGGGAGAATATTTTTTTGGTTTCGGTCCTGCCGCTGGCTCCCCGGAGTCCAGCGGTACCCACATTCTCAGAGCAGTTCTTCCCTCCCTGAGCCCAGAGAGGGACAGGTTGGCAGTGTGCGACGCCCCCGGGCCTTGCCACTCCTTTCCTCCCCTCTCACCCCTCGCCAGGGGGCAGCAGATTGGGCACCGAGGACTTCCCCGGGCCTTCTCACCCACTCTCTGCCCCACCTGGAGTATTCAGGCAACACTCCGGGCCGCCTCCGGGCCTCCCGAGTCGGGTCTGAATACTCCACCTCGCTGCCTCACCCCGGGTACGTCTGTGGTGCCGTTGATCCCGCTAGTTCGGTCTCTGGGGGCCTGGCTAGGTCTCCCCAGGCCGTCTCGCTGGCTCATCCGTACCATCAGACTCGGCTATGCGATTCAATTCGCACGCCGGCCTCCCAAGTACAGGGGTATCCTCTTCACCTCCGTGCGGAGCAGCGATGCCCATGTCTTGCGGTCCGAGATCGATGTCCTGCTGGCGAAGGGCGCGGTCGAGCCGGTTCCTCCTGCCGATATGAGGTCGGGGTTCTACAGCCCCTACTTCATTGTACCCAAGAAAGGGGGTGGGTTAAGACCAATCTTGGACCTGCGCATTTTGAATCGGGCCCTGCACAAGCTCCCGTTCAAGATGTTAATGCAGAAACACAATTTTCAGTGCATCCGTCCCCAAGATTGGTTTGCAGCGATCGACCTGAAGCCCTTCGGGCTGTCCCTGTCGCCTCGCGTCTCCACGAAAGGCGTAGAGGCAGCCATTGTTCCGCTCAGAGAACGCGGCGTTCGCTTACTCAACTATCTTGACGACTGGCTTATTCTCGCCCAGTCTCGGGAGCAGTTGTGCGAACACAGGGACATGGTGCTCAGTCACCTCAGCCTGTTGGGACTTCGGGTCAACCGAGAGAAGAGCAAACTCTGTCCCACGCAGAGGATCTCTTGTCTCGGTATGGAGCTGGATTCGGTCAGCCGGACGGCGCGCCTCACTCCGGAGCGCGTCCGGTCAGTGTTGAACTGCTTGAATACGTTCAAAGGCAGGACAGCCGTCCCACTGAAATTATTTCAGAGGCTCCTGGGGCATATGGCATCTGCAGCCGCGGTAACGCCGCTCGGATTGCTTCATGAGACCGCTTCAACGCTGGTTGCACGACCGAGTCCCGAGATGGGCGTGGCAGAGCGGTCAGTACCGGGTCCTAGTTACTCCTTACTGTCGCCAAACCTTCAGTCCGTGGTCAGACCCCTCGTTTCTCCGGGCCGAAGTGTCCCTAGAACAGGTGTCGAGGCATGCTGTGGCCTTCACGGATGCCTCATCCACGGGCTGGGGGACCACTTCGGAGTTGCACAGGTAGACCTGTTCGCTTCTCCGGACTCGACCCATTGCCAGTGGTACTACTCCCTGACCGGAGGTACCTTAGGCATAGATGCACTGGCGCACAGCTGGCCCCGGGACCTACGCAAGTATGCGTTCCCCCCAGTGAGCCTTCTCGCACAGACACTGTGCAAGGTCAGGGAGGACGAGGAGCAGGTCTTGTTAGTTGCGCCCTACTGGCCCAACCGGACCTGGTTCCCAGAACTCACACTCCTCGCGACAGCCCCTCCCTGGCCGATCCCCCTGAGGAAGGACCTGCTTTCTCAGGGGCGGGCCACTCTATAGCACCCGCGTCCAGACCTCTGGAATCTCCATGTCTGGTCCCTGGACGGGACGCGGAGGTTCTAGGTGGCCTACCACAAGCAGTGTTAGACACCATCGCTTCAACTAGAGCCCCCTCTACGAGGCGCCTCTACTCTCTGAAGTGGAACCTGTTCGTCGAGTGGTGCTCTTCCCGCCGGGAAGACCCACGAAAGTGTTCGATTAACGTTGTGCTTTCCTTCCTGCAGGATGGGTTGGATCGAAGGCTGTCTCCCTCCACCCTCAAAGTGTACGTCGCAGCAATAGCGGCGTATCATGATGCAGTAGACGGTAAATCCTTAGGTAAGCACGACTTAATCGTCAGGTTCCTCAGAGGTGCAAGGAGACTAAATCCTCCTCGTTCTACCTCGATACCCTCTTGGGACTTAGCCCTGGTGCTCAGAGCACTTCAGGGTCCCCCATTTGAGCCTTTGCAGTCTGTTGAGATAAAAATCCTGTCCATGAAGACAGTTCTCCTGATTGCATTGGCTTCAAGAGGGTAGGGGACCTGCATGCACTCTCGGTCGACGAATCGTGCCTAGAATTCGGGCCGGCCAACTCTCACGTTGTCCTGAGACCCCGGCCTGGATATGTGCCCAAGGTTCCTACCACTCCCTTCCGGGACCAGGTAGTGAACCTGCAAGCGCTGCCTTCGGAGGAGGCAGACCCAGCCCTAGCTTTATGTCCCGTCCGCGCTCTTCGCGCTTACGTTGACCGGACTCAAAGCTTCAGATCCTCACAGCAGCTCTTCGTCTGTTATGGAGGTCAGCAGAAGGGAAAGGCTGTCTCCAAGCAGAGGTTGGCCCACTGGATAGTGGATGCCATTGTCTTGGCTTACCAGTCCCAAGACGTACCTTGCCCGTTCGGGGTGCGAGCACACTCAACAAGGAGTGTTGCTTCATCCTGGGCGCTGGCTCAAGGTGCCTCGCTGACAGACATTTGTAGAGCTGCGGGCTGGGCGACACCTAACACGTTCGCTAGATTCTATAGCCTCCGTGTAGAGCCGGTATCTTCCCGCATCCTCGCCCCCAGTGGCCAGTAGCGCTAAGTGCCCGTTCTAAGTGTCGGCTTGCAACGCCACTCCCGCCCTCTGGGCCGGATACGTGCGTCTATCTTCTCCAGTTGTGTTCCCCGGAAACGGCTAACCCTGTCGAGCTCCTCCGTCACCCCTGCAGTGCCAGACGTTGCGGCCGTCTGGCGCCAGGCCTGCACCCGTATGCTTGTGGAACGTGTGTGTAGGCTGGGTTCCATATGTTGCGGTCCCCTCACGACTACCCCATATGTGTATTCTCCACGGTATCTGCTACCCTGCTCGGTTAGCCCCGTGTCTTTCCCTCGACAGAGCCCGCTCTGTCATCTCTGGGATGTGTTCTTCCCCCCCTGGGATCAGGTTGGGTCCACTCCAGAGATTTTCCATAGTTGCACTACCCTAGGTTAGGTTACTCCTGATGCGTATTTCCACCTCTCCTTCCATTGAAGGATGTGGCTCCGCAGCGTGCCATCTCCCGAGACGGGCACGCTTTCCCAGCGTTATCCTATAGTCACGCTGAGTGGGTCTTGCAGGAACAGCAGTGACTGTCCTTCCCTGCCGGGAGCCCTGACTCCCACTCCAACTTAGGAGTGGTCCAGCGAGCTCAGGCAGGGCGCTGGAAGGGCCAGCATCCCTGGCGTTTTTGTAGGGATCCCAATTCGTCGGTCAGTTCAGACGTACGTCGAACGTGACCGACTGAAAGGGAACGTCTCGGTTACGTATGTAACCCTCGTTCCCTGAAGGAGGGAACGGAGACGTACGTCCCGTCGCCAGGTGCTGTGCTTCAGCTGAAGGCCCGAGCCACTCTTCTCGGCTCCTCAGTTGAAAACAATATGCGGTACTTCCACTTCCGTATTTATACCCGCAATGCGGGGCGGCGCGTGGAATGCGTGCACCGCATGCCAATGTCCATTGGCTCGTTTTTAATACACTCGAAGTAGATTGGTCTCTGAAACAGATCCCAATTCGTCGGTCAGTTCCGACGTACGTCTCCGTTCCCTCCTTCAGGGAACGAGGGTTACATACGTAACCGAGACGTTTTTATTCCCACTTTACAGGGAATTAAACATAACTTAAATATATATAAATAACCCAAGAACCATGCAAATTGAGAAAGCTATTCTTCCATTTGTCCTCATCTTGCCTTGCAAGTTTCATCTGACCATCTCCATGAAGGATGCTCCTGTATTTGCCACAGCTGGCACAGCAATGCTGAGGCCCCATTCCTTTGGGTTGTTACCTGTAAAATATATAATGATTCGGGGTGTAAATGCACAGGTGGGAATTTATTACTTACAAATGGACAAGATGCAAAGCATTTAAAAGCTAAAGCTTAAAAGACTTGATAGCAGTGTTTTAGCTTGTAGTGTGTGATCAGTGTCATGGCTGGGAATAAATTCATAAATAACAATAACTTCACCTCATCAATACGGCTCAGTGATTCCACACAGCTTGCACTGGATCTCCAATAACACATCTATACTGATCCTACAAAATAAAAATAAAAAAATAACTCCAGATAAGCACAAAATATTACAAAAACACAAATAATAACTTAACATCATACTCTCCAAATGCAAAAAAAATAATAATAAATAAATACATTACAAGCATTATTTCTAGAGGTGGGTGATATATTGAATATTACTGGTCGTTATAATATGGATTAATTGTATATAAATGTCTAATGTTACTATAACTTTAAGTCATTTAGTTCATTTAAAAATTCTGAGTTCGATTAAAATATTGTATTTTCAGCAGCCAAATTCCTCGAACACGCCCACACACACGATCACATTCCGAAATAATAAATTATTATAATGCAATCATAGATACATGATGATAGGAAACATGATTCATTCACCTCCCGAGTCCATATTGCGTCTATCTGCGATTAAACTAAATACACTCTTGACCGCAATAAGAACTGCCATGTTATGGTGAAAATTAAAAATCAAGAAAGCTTAAATCAAGATATACGTACTTGACACGTTTGCAGCACATAACGTCTCATCTGTAATCATCCAATGATCCAAAAGGTTCACTCCGTTGTTCTCGTTGTTTGATCAGCTTCAGTTTCCTCACGCATCGCGATCATAGAAACATGGCGGACAGCGCATTTTTCAAAATAATGACGTAGTATTTTTGGCGCATGCGCATTAAAATATTAAATAGAAATATATTTTGTGCATGGTTAAATGTTGATTATAAATGTTTTCCATTTCTGTTCAAGTTGAAGATGTTCTAACTCACTGTGTAGTTGGACTGTAAGTTAAAATAACTTGACTCATTGACCTAACTAAAAGTCAATTATGTTTACAGTGTAGTGTAGTCTGATTAAAATTAAATGTTTTTTAACTGAATTTGAATGCAGAATTATTTTGTTTAGATTTGTTCAACTTTTGCTTGCAATTAAATGTGTTTTATCGGCGTAGAACATCATAATGATATTGAAATTAATCTGTACACACAGTACTACATTGCTATTACATTAAGCACAAATAGCTAAGCTACTCCTCTCATAAATTACACTTTATGTCAAATATTATGTAAAAAAAACTGACACTTGTAGTTGAGTTCATAGAGCAGGAGCTAGTGATACAAATTTTAAAAAGTGTATTGAAGCTAGAAGAAATACATTAATACACGCAGTATACATTATAGACTAAACACATTTAGAATACATTAACAAATGTAATTTTGGACATTTTTTTTCCATGTGCTTTAGTATGTCAATATAAAAATAAGTGTACTTTATAAAATATAAATAACAATAATTATTTTAAATATGTTTAAGTAAAATATAGGTAGACATTATTACAAGGTGCATTTTTAAAAAAGTGCACTTAAGTGTGCTTATAAATATTGTCATGAAAGTGTACTTTTTAAAGTAAAAATTAATGACATATTATTACAAAGTTCACTTATTAAAAGTGCACTTAAGTGTGTTTATAAATATTGCCATGAAAGTGTACTTTCCTTAAGTAAAAATTAATTAGATATTATTACAAAGTGCACTTATTAAAAGTGCTCTTAAGTGTGTTTATAAATATTGTCATGAAAGAATACTTTCCTTAAGTAAAAATTTATTATATATTATTAAAAAATGCACTTATTAAAAGTGCACTCAAGTGTTTTTATAAATATTGTCATGAAAGTATACTTTCCTTAAGTAAAAATTAATTCAATATTATTACAAAGTGCACTTATAAAAAGTGCACTTAAGTGTGTTTATAAATATTGCCATGAAAGTGTACTTTATTTAAGTAAAAATTAATTAGATATTATTACAAAGTGCATTTTAAAAAAGTGCACTTAAGTGTGCTTATAAATATTGTCATTAAAGTGTATTCTCTTTAAGTATACTTAAGTGGCCTTTAATTTTAATTATATCATATGATCTGCAAGTGCACTTTTTAAAAAGTATACTTTTAAGATTTTAAGTACACAAAAAGTACACTTTCAATACAATTAAGCACACTACTTTTTCACAAGGGTAGTTTTCATCTCTGTTTTTTGTGTTTATTTAAAATAAGACAAATCCGATAATATCTTAATCTTATATCTGTTATTTAACAGTTGAGATGTTCTTTAATGCTGATCTAACAGCAGAAGACACGAGCCGGGTTTAAATCCCAGTTGTGCAGATGAGGTTACAATGAGCCCCTATTAGAAATATGCCATTATATTCTATACTTTTATGAATTCTTTTGAGAAACCATGAGAAAAGGGTCAATAATGACTGAGAGTTAATGTTCAGAAATTATTAATTATTATTATGTTTTGAACTATGCTGCAATAGCTGTATTTAGCGATGTGTTTGTAGTCAAACTCAAAAATGCTTATATCTTTAATGATTCAAAAATGCCATTATTTTATTTTAAAAAGTTAATAATTGTATTTTGTTGACAAAATATTATAGTTTGTCTTGTATATTTTTTTATTATAACAGGTAACATTTTAAGCTGTCATTTGGTCATGTTGTGGCCCACCACATGTTATAATGTACCCCAGCTATGGAGCATGTTGTCACATTTCACTTCCATTCTTTCGGGGTAAATCAAGAAAAAAGTATACACTGTATTACTGAAACAAAACCACATAATTGTTCTAGACATGTGTGCAATTAATGTGGGGAAAAAAAAATACTCTGAACCCCAAGCGGATTTACACAAACTGAGAAAGTCAAAAAGCGTTAGGTTGTGCCCCGCTCTCCCCTACATTGTAAAATGTAATTTATTCCTGTGATCAAAGCTGAACTCTTCAGAGTCGCATGATCCTTCAGAAATCATTCTAGAGTTGATGCTCAAGAATCATTTGTAATTATTATCAATGTTGAACACAGTTGTGCTGCTGCACATTTTTGTGGAAGTTTTTTTTTTTTTTTTACAATTTAAGTCTTTACAGTGACTTTTGATAAAATGAATCCATCTTTTCTGTATAAAGATATATATATATTTTTTTTTTCAAATATTATTATTTTTTATAAAACAGCACAATGGCCAATTATAAAAACATTAGAATTCAATAAAGCGGTGTTCACCCAAAAATGAATTGTCATTAATTACTTACCCTCGTGTAGCTCCAAACCCATAAGACTTTTGTGCAAAAAACAAATGAAGATATTTTTAGCGAATGCCTTGTGTGCACAAAAAAAGCGTCTTATTCACAAATGATGTATCTTTGACGCATATTCACAAGTGCACCAGCTCTCACAGCAGCACAACACGGATGTATGGGGGTGAACATGTGTCAGATATACATTTTGTGAATAAAGATGCTGTTTTTTTGCGCACACAAAGCATTCATGTCGCTTCATAAAATCGTGGTTAAACCACTGGAGTCATATGGATTACTTTAATGATGTCTTTACTACCTTTCTGGGGTAAACTGTGAAATGAGGGGACATAAATCTCTCAGATTTCATTAAAAAGATCTTCATTTGTGTTTCAAAGATGAACAAAAGTCTTACAGGTTTGGAACAACATGAAGGTGAGTAATGAAACTTTAGTTAAATTTTATACATTAGGTAAATCAGACAACATCAATCAACTTCTTGTTCTTCTGCTCCTTCCACCATCCCAATCACGACAGAAGCTTCCACTTTGAATGCTTTAGCCTGGCTGTTTTTCTCCAGCATCTAAAGTAAGAAAGAAAACAATAACAGAAATGTAAATGAAAAACAACAAAAAAAACAATGGTTGTCCAAAATGTAAAGTATACACCATCACTGTTAGGGCATTTCCACCTCAGGGCACAAAAGACTGGAAACTGACTAATAGCATGAGAACAATTTACTAACATTTTCAACAGTTTTGTTACTTCCTATACATTGCAAATGTTGCACAATTAAAATGACTATGCAAGTACTACAAAAAAGTAAACTGCTGAAATGTTAAAAGGGCAGTACACTGGAAATACGGTCATCTTGTACTGACCCTCATGTCATCACCAAAAATGGTATGATTTTAAAATGTATGGGTTTTCTGTCAATACAATGAAAGTCAATGGAACACAACATTGTTTTCATTGTATGGGCAAAACAGTTCTTCAAATCTCAAATGGCTTTGTCTGTATTACCCAGAAGAAAGTCATATTGGAGCAACATGAGGGTGAGTAAATGGCAGAATCTTGTCAGAAAGTCTTTGTTAACAGAATAACAATGATTTTAACTTCATGCATGAATATGTAGCTTTAACTTAACAATAATTCAAGATTCAAGATTCAAGATTCAAGAGTTTTATTTGTCACATACACAGTTATATACACAATATACAACTGGCAGTGAAATGTAAACAGGTCCGCTCCATGGACAGTGCAAATAACAGTTACAAGAAACACAAGGGAAAATTAAAATAGAAATAGAATAAAATTAGAATAAAAAGTATTAACATAAGTAGAATTATAAATAAATCAAGTAAAGATAGAAATAGGAAATAAGATAAAAATAAAAATATAAAAATAAAAAATAAAAATATAAAATATAAAAAGTGGATATGATAAGTGAGATAAACTGTAGACTTAAAAATAAGTGGTTAACATAAAAAAAAAAAAAAATATATATATATATATATATATATATATATGAAGAAGTATAATGTGCAAGCAATAGGTATAATTGCAAATAGGAGTATGATGTGCAAACAGGTTTATTACAGGTTGTTACACAGTAACAATAGGAACGTAAAGTGCAGTGCAATGGCAGTATGTGGATGTTAATGTTTAAACTGGATGTTTATGTGTGTGCGGGGTGAAGTGAGGTCACGTGACTGAGTTCAGGAGTCTGATGGCCTGGGGGAAGAAACTCCTCCTGAGTCTTTCAGTCTTTGCCATCAGGCTACGGAAGCGCTTACCCGATGGCAGCAGGGTGAAGTGAGAGTTTGCAGGGTGATTAATGTCTCTAATGATTTTAGTAGCTCTACCTCTGCAGCGTTTGGTGTAGATGTCCTGCAGAGACGGGAGAGCTGAGCCTGAGATGCGCTCGGATAAGCGCACCACTCTTTGCAGGGCTTTGCAGTCGTGACTGGTGCTGTTCCCGTACCACGCTGTGATGCACTGAGTCAGGACACTTTCTATCGCCCCTCGATAGAAAGTTTTCAGGATGGCTGGTGAAACCCTGAATTTCCTCAGCTGGCGCAGGTGGTACAGTCTTTGCCTGGCTTTTTTCACCTGTGTCTGGATGTGTGTAGTCCAGGTCAGATCCTCGGAGATGTTCACACCCAGGTATTTGAAGCTGCTCACTCTCTCTACCGGTGTCCCGCTGATCAAGAGAGGGGAGTATGACCGATGCTGTCTCTTCCTGAAGTCCACAATCAGTTCTTTGGTCTTGTTAACATTCAGAGAGAGACAGTTGTCCTGGCACCATGATGTCAGTTGCTCCACTTCGTCCAAGTATGCCGTCTCATTGTTGTTGGAGATGAGACCCAGGACAACAGTATCATCAGCAAACTTGATGATAGAGGTGGAGCTGTGTGTGGACAAACAGTCATGGGTGTAGAGAGAGTAGAGCAGGGGACTCAGCACACAGCCCTGTGGAGCTCCAACATTCAGGGTGATGGAGGTGGAGGTGAACTGGCCTACTCTCACCGCCTGGGGTCTGCCAGTGAGGAAATCTTCAATCCAGAGGCAGAGAGAAGAATTCAGGCCTAGATCCAGGAGTTTGTGTGTTAGCTTAATGGGAACTATGGTGTTAAAGGCTGAGCTATAGTCAATAAATAGCAGCCTGACATAGTTCCCACTTTTGCTGTCGATGTGAGTGAGGCAGGAGTGAAGGACGTGAGAGATGGCATCTTCAGTCGATCTATTGGGACGATAGGCAAACTGAAGAGGGTCCAAAGTGTCAGGAATGGAGGAGCAAATGTTGTTTTTAATGAGTCTCTCAAAGACCTTCATGACTAAAGATGTGAGAGCCACTGGACTATAGTCATTTAGGCAAGAGGGTTTACTGATCTTAGGTACAGGGATGATGGAGGATCGTTTGAAGGAGGTGGGTACAACAGATGTAGCAAGAGACTCGTTAAATATGGATGTAAAGAGCCCTGCGAGCTGATCAGCACAGGACCGCAGAACACAACCTGAAATACCATCCGGCCCAGCAGCTTTCCTGACATCCACACGTTTGAGTGCCCTCCGAACCTCGTCCTCCGAGACAGAGATCACGTGACTGTTGCTGCTCTGAGGGACTCTCTCTGACGCGTCACTCGCCGGAGTCGCGCTGCCGCGATTACCATCAAAGCGAGCGTAGAAAGAGTTTAACTCGTTCACCAGCAACGGATCAGCTCTCACCTCTGCAGAGGATTTAGTTCCAAAAGCACAGATGGTCCTCAGTCCCTGCCACATCCGCCGGGAGTCGTTGAGTTGGAAATGAGATTCCACTCGGTCTTTATGGCGGAGTTTTGCGGCTTTAACGGCGCGCCGGAGGGCGTAACATGAAGCTTTCTACTCCCTCATATCCCCCGTTAGGAGACCGGCATTGTAAGCGATAGTGCGCGTGTTTACTGCAGTGCGGATTGAACCGTCCACCCACGGTTTCTGATTAGGGAAGGACGTTATAGTTATTGTTTGTGTGGCTTGCTCTGTCAGTGTGTTGATAAAGCAGAGCGCCACTTCTGTGAACTCGCTGACGTCTTCAGAACTCGCGCGGAACATGTCCCAGTCGATGTCATCAAGAGCTGCCTGTAGCGTGATCTCTGAATGGGATGACCAGCGTTTGACTTTCCTCCTCACCGGGGGCTCTTGAACGAGCCTTTGTTTATATTCCGGTGTGAGAAAAATGGCGGCATGGTCCGATTTGCCAAAAGCTGGCTGTGAACGAGCTTCTCTGTTTTTCGGAGTGTCAATAAGAGTGTAAAGGTGTAAAAGTTCTCGGCAAAAGAAAGCTAACTGTACCGCTTTCCACCCACGGTTTGGCATGTTCAGCACGCGGTTCATCTCAAATCTGATGCCGCATTCACATCTCTAATATGGTTTTTTGAAAATAACAACACGTAAAACAGACAGAGTTAGGCTAATGTATGTTTTCATAAAGGGACTTTGGTATTACTTACCAGTCATATGGTTCATAATGTCTAGAGATGTTCTTCGACAGGAGTATGCTCCATCTATGGCCATCAGCCAGGAAGAATCTACGCACATTAGTCAAAAATATTTAGTAGCCTATACAGTGCCAGGTTTATTAGAAATAAACTATAGCAGAGGTAAAATGCAGAATAGAAAAAGAGTAATATACAGATATGCAAAAAAATTATCCTAAAATAACAGAATTTACATTTTTAGGTTTACTTATTTAGTAATACTAATACAGTGTAAACAATAAAAGCCTTTTTAAAAGAACAAAAAATGTGTGTGTATATATATATTTATATTTATATTAGGGATGGGGCCGATCCGATCCAGTATCGGTATCGGGACCGATACCAGCTTAATTCACGTATCGGATTTTCCCGATCCAACCTGCGGAGAAATCCGATTTCCATGAGCCATGTCTGCGCTTTAACGTTGTCTGCTGAAATGACTCCAAAAGTTATTCCCGCCGGCTTGTCTGCTAGATGGCTGCAAACTATGGAATGGATTTCCTGAACGGAGGCGCGGCTCAATGAGACACACAGTTATGAGACACGCCCCGCTCAGGAAATCCATTCCGCAGTTTGCAGCCAGATAGCAGGATAACATTGAGCAGCCAGCATTGTGCGTGGAAATACTTCACACTGGAAACACCGCAGAGCAAGACAATGTTTGCAAAACCGTAATTCAGAGAGGTGGAAGCTCCTTCGCGTCGTACAACACACAGAACGCAATCAAACATTTAAAAAATCAGTTCAGTTCAGACAAGACTAGGGTGACATTTAAGAGATAATAATCAGGGCTTGATATTAACAATCGCCATCTGCGTGTATTTCGGCTGTGGTGCGTAACACTCACACTAGCCACTTAACTTATTATGGTCTTCTCAAAAGCCATCTCTTATAATCGCGTTGCGCATAATAACCAATCACACGTGTTTCTATTGAGTTTATGAATATTATGATCAGAGGCGTTCAGATTAGCAGAGTTTTGTTCAGAGCGCGCACGGCTCTCATTCACTTGAAATCAGAGATGAACTTGCTTTGTAACGTACGCAGGAGATTTATTCATCATACAGTGCTGGACTGTTTTTGTTATATTTCCGCACCGAAAATAGTTTCAAACAAAACACAGTAGAACCATAGCGCATCTGATATGTCTGGCATTAGGTTGGCTTGACGTTCGTGAATCTAGGGACCGTCTCTAAAGTTACATAAAACATTGGTAGGCTATACAAGTTTCTTACTTAAATGGCATTTGAAGAGAATGACTTAGTCATAAAACTGACAGTAAAGTGTTCATCTAGGTGTTAGGTATGATGCACACCTTTTGGATTTTTGATATTTAATAAAATAAACTGTCAAATCATAATGAAAATATATGCTTTATTTCACTAGGATACTGTATGGGCTGTTACACAAAATATGCTAGATTTAAATGTGTCATAGCTGATAGAACACTGATGAGAATATTGCTTGAGAATATATTTACAGAGATAATATTAGAGATTTATGCATTATGCGTTGCCATTGATGACGGCCATTATAAGGAAGAAAATCCCATAGAATCTAGCTTAAAAAAGTGCTTGGAGCTGCTTGATTTATTTTGTTTGTTGATTATAAATTGATAACCGTGATTATTTGGGTCACTATTATGTACATATACTTGCCTGTTGAGTGGAGTTTATGTCAGCATCATATAAAATCAACAATAATGATAATAATAATATTAAAGCAAACACAGCTCTGGTATCGGAATAGTATCGGTATCGGCCGATATCCAAATTCAGGTATCGCGATCGGATCGGAAGTGAAAAAATGTGGATCGGTGCATCCCTAATTTATATATATATATATATATATATATATATATATATATATATATATATATATATATATATATATATATATATATATATATATATATATATATAATTTTGCAAAAGAAAATTACAAATGCATGGTGATATATATTTAGGTTAACATTAATTAGCTTACTTCCAAACAAAACTATCAAAATATCTCATCTAACGTTACACATAAGATGTGATTTTAAAAGCCCCAACTTCCATAAACAAGAGCTCAAGTCTATAACTTAGTTAACGTTAGCATAACGGTTGCAACAGTAGATGCTAAAGGACTTTTTCCGAAGACACTAAACCAAATTGAGGGAGTGAATTATTTGATAATCAGATCAAATGTCCTGAAACTTGATACATTAAGTGGATAGCAGGCCTGTGAACCTAGCCTACATTAAACTGTAAATTGAATGAGAATAAAGCAGTAGTAAGAATGTAAAACTATTTTGAAGTCAGATTATATAGGTTATAATAGGCTATAAGCTACATAAGGCATGAATATATTTTTTCTCATACTGTATATGTTGTGGCAGTACGAGGAAAAAAGGGGAGTTTTTTTTGCTGTGTGGTCGGATGGAGGAGGGAAATAAATTAACCGGAAATGTGTATATAAGGAGGAGTCATAGGAGGAACGAGAGGAGGAAAAAAAAATAAAAAAAAAGAAGAGAGAAAACAGATTACCTGAGACATCCACCTAGTTGGTGAGACTGAACGCATCGCTGCTGTTTGAGCCAGTCTGGGTCGCTGAAGCGGACGTGAGTTTCCGGGGCGATCTTTGGAGTGCAGCATGTACTCTCGGCTGCTGGTTGCAGGGTGACGAAGTCTTTGTGGCTGACGAGCGCGAGTGAGCTGCTCAGGTGAACGAACTCCTGTTTAAACTCCCTTAGTGTAAAAGACTCCAACCGACAAAAAAACTGTTTCCTCCCTGCCATTGCCGGCCCGAGCTCAGCGCTCCTCACACACACACACACACACACACACACACACACACACACACACACACACACACACACACACACACACACACACACACACACTCTACATGAACCCGCAAACATACCTGAACTTTCACGCACGCCCATTCATCACATCACACCAAAGACTGTTTCCCATTTTCTGGTATTTGGTTTGATTTAGCGTGTAAAAGTTTCTTTTTTGTGATATATGAACTGACAGTTTGAATGCTTTTCTTTATATATTATTTAATTTGCACGGTTTGAGCAGCGAACCTTTTGAAAGGTGTTGAATCTGCCGGGACTGTCCAAAGAGATACTTGCCTCAACTTGTATTGTCTTATATATTTAATTATTTATTTGTTTCCATTGTAAATAATTGTTTTTTTTGTGTTTAAGAACGATTGTTTTTTTTTATATTTATTTTTGAAGTGAAACCAAGGTGATCTCTTTCTCTTTATATACTTTTTCATCCTTTCTGTTTCCAGTACCTCCTGTTGAGGAAATGTTGTGTGAAACTAAGGGTGCTTAATTAATTTTTTTCTATTATTTATTTGTTTATTTTCATTTCCTTTGTTGGTGTTTTGTGTGATTTTCTTACATTTATTGTTTATGAAAATATACCCAAGAACCATGACAATGAACTTGTGAATTATTTTTGTTTGTTTCCTTGGTAGTTTGGTGAAAATATATAACTGGGAATATGAACTTTCTTTGTGTGAGACTCTGATTTATGTTTGTAACCGGTGGAAAAGGCAACAAATAGAAATTTTATTTTGACAAGATTAAGCTTGTCTGGCGCCCGAACTATGCATAGTTAACCTAGACGGTTTATTTAAGTTTATTTGGGCCTGCCACCGTTGCATAAGTGGCGCCCGAACAGGGACATGAATTTTTTTTTTTGAAAAAAAACAACAAAAAACATTGAATTTTTGTTTTTGATTGAAAATTTGAACTGAAAATCTTTTTTGTGAAACACCCGCTGCAAACTGTGATTGGCAATTTTGCTATCCTTTGGAGGAAAGTGTATTTGGTAACCTGTGTCCTTTGAACTTTGGGGGGAAAAGCCTGTATTTAAGGAGAGGTAACCATTAATGAGGACAATTGAAGTGTGACTTGGTGTTTAAATACTTAAAGAAAGAAATGTGTAATTTATGTATGTGGGTTAAACTTGTTTATTGAACACTGTTACAACATTGTCATATTGTTGTTTTATGCATGTTCTGATTGTTTCCTGACACACATACACCTTACATTTGACATAACATTGTGCACACTTCATTGTATTTGCAGATATGACCACTACACCATCCCCTATGTCCACTTGTGTGGATATTGAAACTCCTCCAGATGTTGCAACCCCTATATGGCCAACTGTCCCACATCCTCAGGTTACTCCTGGTCATCCTTCACCACATGTTCCATACACCCAAGTGCCTTCTAGAACCAGCTATCCTGAATCACATGTCCAGTTTAGCACTCCAGTACAAACCCTTTCCTGGGAAGAGGGGCCAGGCCCCATGCAGCTATGCACATCACCTGACCTTTCTTCTTCTTTCTCTGTGACCCAGCAGGATTTGCCCGGTGTTCTCCCAACTCCTGGAAGAGAAATGCACCAACTTACTTCAAGGGTTCAAGGTAATTGGGATACACTTCTGGATTTTGTAAAAACTCAAACAAAAGCAGTCGGTGAACTTACCCAGGGGCTGAAAGCAGCTTCTTCTCAGCACAGTGACCAAATTAATAACCTCTCTACCAAAGTGAGGGACAACCAGCAGCAAGTTCTCACCCTATTGGCCACGAGTGGAAAACAGGATGAGTCTGAGGCTGATCAGTTAACTAAAGCCATAAAACTCATGATATCAGGTGAACTTCAAAAAGTAGAATTTACTGTTGTATCTGAGGTACGCTTCATGGTGGATCAGCTCCAGCTGGAAGTTCAACAAGACCTAAAAACCATGCAACAGCACTTTCAAAAAAGCCATGATCAGCTGACAACAGAAATACAGCAATGTAACAGTCAAACTGCTAGTCTTTGTACCAACTTAAGGAAGTTTGAGACGGAGATGACTGACCAATGCAAGACTCAAGAAAAGAAGATGGTGGATCTGCTTAAGGAGAGACTACCATCCCCTCCTGATTCTACTTTGCTCCCTTCCCTTCCTCCCTCACCCTCAGTGACTGTACCTGCACTTGCACCTCCATCCGCTGCTACAGGGGTAAGAAGTGACCACCTGAAATTAACGTTTCCCACCTTTGGAAGGCCATCCGACGACCCAGATCCGTTGCTATATCTGGCCCGTTGTCAAGATTTTCTAGCACTACATCCCTTGGTTGATACAGACCTGCTGGCCACTTTCCGAACTGTCCTGTATGGAACTGCCCGTGACTGGTGGGAAGTTGCCAGATCCTCTATAACAACATGGAGTGAGTTTGAATCCGCCTTCCTCTCAGCTTTCCTCTCGGAGGATTATGAAGATGAGCTGGCAGATCGGGTCAGAAATAGGATCCAAGGAGAGAAGGAATCCATCAGGGATTTTGCATTCTCGTACAGAGCTCTCTGCAAAAGGTGGAAGCCTGCCCTAACAGAGAGTGACATGGTAAAATTGATCCTTAAAAATATCAAGCCCTATCTTGCCAGCCAGCTACGCAGCAGAGTAAGCACGGTCGAAGATCTAGTGAAGCTGGGTCACCAGCTGGAAAAGGATTATGTGCAGCACATCCAATATGAGGGACGTAAGGCCATAAAACCACCTACCATGCCACAAAGACCAATCCCTAACCAACCCGTGGAGAAGCCTCAAGTACAGCGCTGGAGGTGTAAAGGTTACCACTCGCCTGGAAACTGCCCACATTTTACGTCTGCTTCTTCTAACCAGCCATCTGATCAGTATCGTGCCAACAATAACAAGCGTTTCTTCCAACCTTTGAAGTCTGGTGGTCCACCTCGCCAGCCAACTACCCCTTCCAGCAACTCAGTGTCTGCAGCAGCTACACCCTGGCCATCTATGACCATGGAAGAGAGTACCACCACCGGTCTCAATACCCCAAATCATCCAACTGCGGTACCACAACAATTAGTAATACCCATTAGTATTGGCACTTGGAGAGGAAAGGCTATACTGGATACAGGCGCAAGTTACACCCTCCTCCATGAAAACCTTTGGTCAGAGCTTAACCCGCAAGTCAAACTTCACCCTTGGACCCTTGGACCTCTTTATTTAGCTAATGGTGTGGCAGAGGTACCATTAGGCTGGATAAGTCTGCCCATTGTTCTCCATGATAAGACTTTCTCAGTGTGGGTGGCTGTCCTCACCTCCAAATCCCTTGCCTATGCAGTGATCTTAGGTTTGAACTTCATATTCTCTAGTGGACTGCAGATTAACGTGACAGACAGGAAATATTCATTCAAGTCTGCCCCTAATGAAGACTACCCTTTTCAACCAGGTCAGGCCAGTATACCTGCAGTGAAACTGCCACACCTGGAAAAGAGACATCAAAAGAGTGTCAAGCAAAGCCTCTCCCTGCTTAGTTCCATTCCTCCACCCACACCCCCATTGCCATCATGCCCACTTGACAACTTGGATGATCAAGAGTTAATAGACCTGGCTGTGAATGGTGCTCACTTACCACCGGATGGAAAACAACACCTACGGCAAATCTTAGAGTCCAATCCCGAGGTGTGTACCCTTCGTCCAGGACGGACGGATGTTCTCCAACACCACCTCTATATCACCCATCCAGTGCCCATTAAACAGCGACCGTATCGCATGAGTCCTGCAAAGCAAGCTGTTGTGAGAGAGCAGCTGGAGGAGATGCTACAGGCAGGTATCGTGGAACCATCTCACTCGGCCTGGGCTTCACCTGTGGTCCTAGTTCCCAAAAAAGATGGTAAAATGAGATTCTGTGTTGATTACCGGAAGGTTAATGCTATAACAGAGAGTGATGCATACCCTCTCCCGAACATCACTGAGATTCTTGAATCCCTCTCTGGTGCGTCCATCTTTTCGACCATCGACCTTAACAGTGGCTACTGGCAGGTAACAATGGACCCAGATAGCAAGCCCATGACAGCCTTCATCACTCCATCAGGGTTATATCAGTTTAGAGTCATGCCCTTTGGGTTAAAAAATGCCCCAGCGACCTTTCAAAGATTGATGGAGACAGTTTTGAGAGAATTGCGAGGTACCATCTACTTTGTCCATATTGACGATATTATAGTGTACTCACAATGCATGGACCAGCACTTCCTCGATCTTCAGACAATTCTCCATCGATTGCGGACAGCTGGGTTGACTGTAAACCTAAAGAAGAGTAGGTTTTGTCTTCAGGAGTTGACTTTTCTTGGGCATGTGGTGAATATTCATGGTATCTCCACAGACCCAAGTAAGGTGGAAGCCATACGTGCATACCCAGTACCTCGTAATATCAAAGAGGTTCAACGCTTCCTTGGACTCTCCGGGTGGTACCACCGGTTTGTGGAAAATTTCTCACAGATCGCAGAGCCCATTAATGCCTTGAAAAAAAAAGGTCATGCATTTAAGTGGTCACCCCAATGTCAACAGTCTTTTGAACTGCTAAAAGCATGCCTTACCTCACCTCCCATCCTCGGACATCCCGACCTTGAACGTCCATTTATTGTGTATACCGACGCCAGCGACACCGGACTGGGTGCGGTGCTGACGCAGCGCAGGGACCAGGGCTCAGAGCAGGTGATTGCATATGCAAGTAGGACCCTAAACAAAGCAGAAACGAATTACTCAGTGACAGAGAAGGAATGTCTTGCTGTTGTGTGGGCTCTAGAAAGGTGGCAGCATTATTTAGACTGTTGTGACCGATCACTCAGCCCTGCAGTGGGTAATGAGCTCTACAAAAACCACCAGCCGACTTACCAGATGGGTTCTTCGACTGCAGAAGTTTGATTTTGTAGTTGAATACAGGAAGGGAGGCTGAATGTAGCACCTGATGCTCTGTCCCGGATCCACACCCAACCTGGATATAGCGTATATGCCAGCCGAACTGAGGAATCAGACCTTCCAATCTCTGCCGCTGCCATATGGGAGGAACAACACAAAGACCCTGATGTCATCAGAATATTCCAAACACTGGCAGGACATGGTGATCATCTGAAAGATCAGTATAAGGTAATAGAAGATAAACTGTACCACACAACACGGTTGAAGAGTGGCCAATGTCATTACCGGATATACATGCCCAACAGTCTGATTTCGACAGTCCTGCAACACTATCATGCAAATCCGTTAAGTGGTCATATGGGTATTTACAAAACTTACCAGAGGCTGCATGACGTGGCTTTTTGGCCGGGGATGTGGGCGGACGTTAAGAATCACGTCAAAAGGTGTGTGAAGTGCCAAACCCTCAAAAGCGAAAATCGTAAACCTGCAGGAAAATTACAACAAATCAGCACCTCTCATCCCAACGAAATGTTAGGGGTAGACATTATGGGACCAATGCCCCGCAGTACCCAACAGAATGAGTACCTTCTTGTCTTTGTGGACTACTTTACCCGCTGGGTGGAGCTGTGTCCTATGAGGAAGGCCAATGCACAAACCGTTGCGACGATTTTCAGGAGAGAGATTCTGACACGATGGGGTGTTCCGGACTTTATCTTATCTGATAGAGGTTCCCAGTTCCTTTCTGCTGTATTTAAGGAATTGTGTGGTAAGTGGAGTGTCTCACAAAAACTCACTACTGCCTACCACCCACAAACTAATATGACCGAGAGAGTAAACAGGACCCTAAAGTATATAATTGCTGCTTACGTAGATGATAACCATAAGAAGTGGGATCAATACTTACCTGAGCTACGATTTGCAGTCAATTCAGCTGTCCAGGAGTCCATTGGCATGAGTCCCGCAGAACTCCACTTGGGGAGAAAATTGCAAGGTCCAATGGACAAACTGTTGCACGGTAGGAATCTATCTCCCGATCTACCTTCCTATGATGTTGTCAATAATCTTGTCCAGCTTCAAGCAAAGGCAAAGGAGTGCTGCAAAAAAGCACAAAAAAGACAGCTTAGGAACTACAATAAAAAAAGACGGGAGGTGTTCTTTAAAGAAAAGGACCGTGTGTGGCTAAACAGTTTCGCCCAGTCCAGTGCACAACATTACTTCAGTGCAAAACTTGCTCCCAAATGGAAGGGTCCTTACCGGATCATAAAGCAGCAGGGTCCGTTGAATTATCAAGTGGCATTGGAGTCCACCGGGGAAGATGTTCGCACTGTGCATGTGACTAATTTGAAACCATGTTACCCCACATCAGAGGAGTTTGAAATCCAAGAAAGACAGCGAATCCTTGAAATTTTCCAAGAATCCGCTAGTGAGGATGAAGATTTCTTGGGTTTTTAATCCCCATTTCCACCTTTTATTTTACAACCATGGGTTGTTTTCTCCAGGGGGGGAGAGTGTGGCAGTACGAGGAAAAAAGGGGAGTTTTTTTTTGCTGTGTGGTCGGATGGAGGAGGGAAATAAATTAACCGGAAATGTGTATATAAGGAGGAGTCATAGGAGGAACGAGAGGAGGGAAAAAAAAAAAAAAAAAAGAAGAGAGAAAACAGATTACCTGAGACATCCACCTAGTTGGTGAGACTGAACGCATCGCTGCTGTTTGAGCCAGTCTGGGTCGCTGAAGCGGACGTGAGTTTCCGGGGCGATCTTTGGAGTGCAGCATGTACTCTCGGCTGCTGGTTGCAGGGTGACGAAGTCTTTGTGGCTGACGAGCGCGAGTGAGCTGCTCAGGTGAACGAACTCCTGTTTAAACTCCCTTAGTGTAAAAGACTCCAACCGACAAAAAAACTGTTTCCTCCCTGCCATTGCCGGCCCGAGCTCAGCGCTCCTCACACACACACACACACACACACACACACACACACACACACACACACACACACACACACACACACACACACTCTACACGAACCCGCAAACATACCTGAACTTTCACGCACGCCCATTCATCACATATCACCAAAGACTGTTTCCCATTTTCTGGTATTTGGTTTGATTTAGCGTGTAAAAGTTTCTTTTTTGTGATATATGAACTGACAGTTTGAATGCTTTTCTTTATATATTATTTAATTTGCACGGTTTGAGCAGCGAACCTTTTGAAAGGTGTTGAATCTGCCGGGACTGTCCAAAGAGATACTTGCCTCAACTTGTATTGTCTTATATATTTAATTATTTATTTGTTTCCATTGTAAATAATTGTTTTTTTTGTGTTTAAGAATGATTGTTTTTTTTATTTATTTTTGAAGTGAAACCAAGGTGATCTCTTTCTCTTTATATACTTTTTCATCCTTTCTGTTTCCAGAAAGTTTTTCTATTATTTATTTGTTTATTTTTATTTCCTTTGTTGGTGTTTTGTGTGATTTTCTTACATTTATTGTTTATGAAAATATACCCAAGAACCATGACAATGAACTTGTGAATTATTTTTGTTTGTTTCCTTGGTAGTTTGGTGAAAATATATAACTGGGAATATGAACTTTCTTTGTGTGAGACTCTGATTTATGTTTGTAACCGGTGGAAAAGGCAACAAATAGAAATTTTATTTTGACAAGATTAAGCTTGTCTGGCGCCCGAACTATGCATAGTTAACCTAGACGGTTTATTTAAGTTTATTTGGGCCTGCCACCGTTACAATGTACAATTACAGATGTAACATGAAGCATTTTCTATGTATTTTTTTACATATATTTTTAAAAGCATTTCAATATATTTAACAATGCACTTCACATATAGCTAAATGTGAATATATTACATATGGGTGCAATTAAAATGAATTTATTAATATGCTATATAAGTGCTCGAGTTTATTATGGTCTAATGGTGTTTAAAATACTGTGATATTTTATGGGCATACTGAATGTAGTGATTGTTAAATGTTCAGAAATAGATGTACTAATACACAGCACAAGCGTTTTCAAAGAGATATGGCCCACTAGGGGCGATTCTTTCTGGATTATTGCCATGCCAAATCATACAGTAGGCTATGTTTATATATGGTTTGCGAACGTACTGCTTATACACAAATCATTTATCTGCTGGTTGTGCGATGACACGCACGTAACTTGAAACCATTTCTACAACAATCTATTTCTTCACTTGCTTTAATAGACGGACTTATGTTTATGGCTATAGTAGGACTAGCCTATATTATGTGGTCCAAAACAGACGCGCATCTTGGGCTAAATTTGAACCAAATCTGACGGACCAAACAGAGCCCAGTTTTCGACGTCTTTTTTTTGACTAAATTTAGACAAAATCTGACGGACCAAATTGAGCCCAGTTTTCGACGTCTTTTTTGGGCTAAATTTGGACCAAATCTGACGGACCAAACAGAGCCCAGTTTTCGACGTCTTTTTTGGGCTAAATTTAGACAAAATCTGACGGACCAAATTGAGCCCAGTTTTAGACGTCTTTTTTGGGCTAAATTTAGACAAAATCTGACGGACCAAATTGAGCCCAGTTTTAGACGTCTTTTTTTTTACTAAATTTAGACAAAATCTGACGGACCAAATTGAGCCCAGTTTTCGACGTCTTTTTTGGGCTAAATTTGGACCAAATCTGACGGACCAAACAGAGCCCAGTTTTCGACGTCTTTTTTGGGCTAAATTTGGACCAAATCTGACGGACCAAACAGAGCCCAGTTTTCAACGTCTTTTTTTGGGCTAAATGAAGGCTATGACGGGCCGACTTGATTTAGCCCAAAAAACAACGTCCAAAAGACGTCTGGTGCTGGGTGGGGGGTATGTCTGCAGCTCGGAGAACTCCAAATGGGGGCGGGAACTCCAAAACGGGGCTGGAACTCCAATATAGGGCGGGATCTCCACGAGCAACAACTTTTGCCATTGGCTGTGGATTCCGCGAATTGTCAATGAATTACATTTCAGAATAAAAGGGCGCAAATTAAACAGCATTTTAAAATAAAACTTCCTTAACAAAATTCAATTGATCTTATATATACAATTATTTATTTAAATATTATAATATAAGTAATACATTTTAAATCATAATTTATATGTTAAATATTATATTTAATATATAAAATGGTATAATACATTTTAAATGTTATAATATATTATAGTTTTAAAATGTGCTACACCAATATATCCGTGCCTTTTTTTAAAATTACCATTATTTTTCAAATCATTACGGCATCTCTTGTGTTAGACTGCACAATTGAATTGGAAAAAGAACACTAATAAATACAAAACATATTGCTTTAATCCAAACAATACATTGGAGAAATGTAATAGTTTATACCATGTGATACCATGTATGCACACTTCAATATACTTTTACAGTAATAATCAAATATACATATATTTTTGCAATTCTTAATTTCTTTTTTAATGGCTGTAATGTAAAAAGTTAATAAAGAAAAAAAAGACAAGAATGCATTTCAACTTTTCAACATGTTTTATTGTTCAGCTTATGTTATTTAAAACCCTGTAGAAATGCACGTTTAACTGATCACGTGATGATCATAAAAGCTTAAACGTGTAATATGAACAATAAAAATAATTCATATAATTCCAGTTCATATAATTCCATTAATCAATGTGATCCAACTAACTTTTCATGAGAACAGATGGAAATACTCTGTTTTCAATATAAATAATGACAAAGCAGTCCTCATAAAGCTTAAATTGCCATCTAAAAAATTCATGCACATCAGTGATGACATGATGGTAAATACATCAGTACGAGGTTGTAACAGCTGCGCCCATTTCATCATGCTCCTTAGCTCTTGCAAATCTCTTGACTCGTGATGCTTCTGTGGAAATGTGCAAGACACGAATGAATGTGGTCTGTTATGACTTCATAGCAGGGTATGTCTGTAAAAGAGAAAAACAAAGAATGGCAAACTTGTTTCTGGTCAAAACTCTTACTGTGGGGACTGGACACGTCCTCTTCTTTGGTATCCGGAAGACAGGTGTGAAATTTCCCTTCAGAGTTTGTCTGCCCTCCTCTGTCCAATGTGCAAATCTTCGCCCATAACTACAAATGCACATTTAAAAAAACAAAACTTTATAGTTTTATTTTAACAGTTGTATTAAATGGTTGATTTCATTTGATTCAGTTTGTACCTCTCTAGATGAAAGTAATCCATCAGAATTACACACCACCACCACCTCCTAAGATCTGGCATGTCCTTCTAAAAGGGAAACGTTTCTTTTAAATAATTTCAATTTAATATTAAGTCATGTAGACACAGGGGGAACACTCAAATTACTCAGTTTATCACGACTGCTTAAAGAGACTACAATTCAAAACTTACAACGGTGAAGTCAAAACAGACATCCATTGCCATGTACCAGATGTACTGCATATAAAAATAAAATTTTAACAACATGGTTGTCATGCACTATAGTTGAACAGTGTTAAAATTAGGTTTGACTGTCATAACAGTATCAGTTAATTGTAGTTCTACAAAATGTCAATTTAATTTGTTTAAGGTCCAAATATTAACTTGCCATGATCATGAAGATTCCACAATCATTTCCATAATCCTGTGCCGGAACTCCCTGTTTGAACAGACAACTTTACAGTTATTTATTCACTGTGATAATGCAAGAAGAATGGTTCATAATCACATTTTGTGTATGGTTACCTTTAAATCACATCCATTTTTTTCTGACCACTTTCCAGGTACAAGATTATGTGCAAGTTTCCTATAAAAAAAGGATGGTGAAGGTTCTATTAGCTTGGAACACTGAATTAATCAACCAACACTTTTAAACACAAACTGATGCATGAATAGTACATACTCTAAAGTCACACATAAAGTGTTCCCTGTTAACTGCAGGCCAGAGAACATGACCGCCAAATGAAACATAACAGGGAGGCCAGGAGAACGTGGCTGCCAAAATGCATTTCTTCCTTAAGTAACCTTAGGACAGTTTGGTAGGACATGTTGTGATGATGAACCTGGGAGGGGTTATCATCACAGGAACATCATTGCACAGTGTTGTATACAATGATTTATTGTTTAATGTATTATGATTGTTTTCATATTGTTTATTTGAATGATGGTATTAGTTGAGATTGTTTTCTGTTTAAATGCATATGTAACAGCATAGACATTGAATGCATTTTGATTGTCATGGAAGTTTCCTGACCCCTACTATTGGTATGGTCCGTTAGTGTTTGGCGGGAAGATTCCATGCATAAAAGGGGAGAGGTTAGTTGAGCCTGGGGGGAAGAGATGGGCCAAGAGCCGAAGCTTGCACAGTCAAGCGCTGAAAGATGTGAGTCTTTACTGTGAGAGGCTTGTGCCTCAAGGCTAGATTTGATGCCATGTTTTGCTGCTTCTAGCATGTTTTCTTTATGATTTATATTGTTGAGTTTTGTATTTTTAATTATTTGTTTTGTTTATTTTTGAACTTCCTTTGGAGAGCACGTGTGGTGAGACAGCTGTCCTAATAAAACCACTTGGACGTTAATAGTTACCTACTGTGTACTCTACTCATTAACACTTTCCCAGGCCTTTCGGCAAACAACTAGGAGCTGGTGGCTGTGGTCCTAACAGCTACCCGACACATGGTGGCAGCGGTGCTTTCAGGCCTTGAAAGGGAAATGAGTACGCAGGCAGAGGTAATCGGGTGGTTCCAGCTGTACCTCATTTAACCGGAAGTGGCAGGTGCTGACTTGTTGTCAAGAGGAAAATGCCACCAAAGAAACAAGACGGAGCTAAGAGCAAGGAAGATAAGGTAGCAGAGCAACGAGATGCAGAGAGTTTACCTGCAGTGCATGAGGAAATGGCTTCAGGAGGTGCGGCAGAGCAGATGGCCTCAATGCTGCAAACTTTTCTGGATAGTCAACAGCAAAGAGAAGAACGGCTGGAAAAGGAAGCACAACGTCACGAGCACAAATATCGGATACTGCAACATCAATTCGTACAGCTACAGTCCGAGGTGCATCAGGAAAGACAGGATCGACTGGCAAATGGAGCATCAGTGGTGAGCAGTAGACAGACGACGACGGAGGTGATTTCTGATTCAAGTGTGCGTCCCAGGCACCAACAAGCACAAGGTGAAGTGACTACATCAGCTGCTACAGATGAAGCTGCAATGGCAACACAAGGTCATCGTTCGGTAAGCTTTAACAGCCCAAGAATGCTGCCGTGGTCAAGTGATGAGGACATTGAGCATTATTTGATGACTTTTGAGCGTATTGCTCAGGCGTGTAAATGGCCGAGTCAGGACTGGGTGTTACATCTCTTACCATTGTTGACAGGCAAGGCAAGAGCGGCGTATGTGGCCATGGAACCTGATAATTCACTGAGTTATGATTGTGTTAAGCAAGTGATACTTGACAAGTTTGAAATTAACCCAGAAACCTTCCGTCAACGTTTTAGAGCGTACAGTCGGGAAGAGGAGGAAACGCCACGTGAATTGTATGTCCGGTTGAAAGATCTGTATGAAAAGTGGATGGTCCCTTCACGACGAACCAAGCAAGAGATCGGGGATCAGATAGTGCTGGAGCAGTTTCTCAAAGTGCTGAATCCGGAAGTGAGAACGTGGGTGAAACAGAATGGTCCTACTTCGTGTAGACAAGCGGCAGAACTGGCAGAGACATTCATTGCGGCGAGGCGTTCATTACATCAGCCGAGACGGTGGCGAGGCATCAACCACAGTCCAACCGGTAAGTCTGGGGATGTTAAGGGTAGTGGTCTGAGAAATGTTGATCATGATAGTCGTACGTTTTCAAACAGTTCTACTATGAGTAGCAGTGTGCGAGCTGGTGGAGTTAGCCAGTATAACAGTAGATCTGTGATTATATGTCATGCATGCGGCCAGGCAGGGCATAAAAAATCTGAGTGTCCGGTGCAAAATATGTCTAATACTCGCTTGGGTTATGAGTTAAGATCGTCGGTGAAGTTAAATGAGATCGAACTAAACACAGACACAGTAGTAGAGGTGAAGATTGGAAATATTTTGTTTAAAGCATTGGTTGATTCTGGTTCTAGTCAAACATTAGTAAGATCAGAATGTTTGGGAGAGTCAAATGTGCTGAATCATGATAAACTGAGAGTCTGTTGTATTCATGGCGATGTAAAGGAATATCCTAAGACTGAGATTGTGATTGAAATTGAAGGTCAAGCTTATAGGTTATCTGTTGGGGTAATTGACCGATCCCCTTATCCAGTGATATTAGGCAGAGATGTGCCTGTGTTGGTGGATTTGTTGCAGCGTGATAACGTAGCAGATGCTAGGGTTGTAACTAGAGCTCGGGCTAATCAAGAGGAGGTTAGTAAACAGCTTTTACAAGATTTACCATTTCATGTGACGTCTAAAAATAGAAAATCTAAGAGGGAGAAACGTCAAGCTAAAGTTATGGGTACTGAAGTGGTAGAAAAGGTGACAAAGCCTAACACAGATGATCTGGAGCAAATTCCTTGTGATATTGTGCAGTTGCAAAGGCAGGATGGAACTTTGAAACTGTTGTTTGAGAAAGCGAAGGCTAACAGTACAACATCTACTCAGAAAGATCAGCTGATTATCAAAGATGATAAGTTGTACTTAATAAGTGCGGAAGGTGAAGAGAGATTGGTGGTACCGGAGTCAATGAGGTTGAAAGTATTACAGTTGGGTCATTCAGTGCCGTGGGCAGGACATTTAGGTCAACAGAAAACGCTGTCTAGAATAGCTAATAAGTTTTATTGGCCTAAGCTCTATACAGATGTTGTGGATTTTTGTAAATCATGCCCAGAATGCCAGATGGTGAGACCAGCTAAAAAGAGTGATAGGGTACCTCTTGTAAGTTTACCTATTATTGACATACCATTTACGCGTATTGCAATGGACATTGTAGGACCTTTGGAAAAAAGTAGATCAGGTAATAAGTACATTCTGGTTGTTGCCGATTACGCTACGCGTTACCCAGAAGTTTTTCCTCTCAGAAACATTAAGACAAGACAGGTTGTGAATGCACTAGTTCAACTTTTTTCTCGAGTAGGATTGCCCAAAGAGATAATTACGGACCAGGGCACTAACTTTACATCCAGGTTGATGAAACAAGTTTGCTCAATGTTGCGTATACATCCCATACAGACCACTCCCTATCACCCTCAGACAGACGGTATGGTGGAGAGATTTAATCAGACCTTGAAGTCAATGTTACGGAAGTTTGTGTCTGATACAGGTACTGATTGGGACCAATGGTTGCCGTATTTGATGTTCGCGTATCGTGAAGTCCCACAGTCGTCAACCGGCTTCTCACCATTTGAGATGCTGTATGGACGTCAGGTTCGTGGACCGCTGGATGTACTAAAAGAGGCTTGGGAAGGAGGTAATGCACGTGAGCAAACAAACATTCTGTCGTATGTTATGAAGATGAGAGAGAAACTGGATTCTATGACGGAGGCTGTGAGGGCGAACATGACCAAAGCACAGCAGCAGCAGAAATTCTGGTATGATCAGTCAAGTAGGAAAAGAACGCTGACTCCAGGGCAGAAGGTACTGTTGTTACTTCCTACTACTGAAAGTTCACTTTTGGCGAAATGGCAAGGACCATATGAAGTACTGAGAAAGCTAAGTCCCACGAATTATGAGATTTCTGTACCTGATCGTAGGAAAAAGTCACAAATTTTCCATATTAATCTGTTAAGGCCTTGGAATGAGAGGAAAGGCTCATGGTCAGAGCAGCTGTGGGCAAGGAAAGTGGAGGAGGAAGAGGAGTTGGAGGAACAATATTTTCCTGTTAATTCAAAATCAACTTATCCACTAATAGATCATCTGTCACCTAAAAAGCAAAAGGAGTTCCAGAATCTAGTACCAGGGGGATTGTTTTCTGATAAACCAGGAAAAACGACACTTTTGCAGCATAATATTCATTTACTTGCAGCAGAGCCGATTAGGCAAAACCATTGCAGAGTGCCAGCACGCCTGATCCCAGCCTTGAAAGAGGAGGTGCAAATGATGCTGGAGTCAGACATCATCGAGCCGTCCACAAGTGAATGGTGCAGTCCAGTCGTGCTGGTGCCAAAGAAAGATGGGACTCTTAGATTCTGCGTTGATTTCTCAAAGCTGAATGCAGTATCAGCTTTCGACCCTTATCCGATGCCGAGAGTCGACGAGTTGATCGAGCGACTTGGCAAAGCTAAGTATTTGACAACTTTAGATCTTTGTAAAGGATACTGGCAAGTACCATTGACTGATTCTGCTAAGAACTTGACTGCTTTTCGTGTTCCTGCAGGGCTGTATCATTTTAAGTATATGCCGTTTGGTCTGCATGGGGCCGCAGCGACCTTCCAGCGCCTGGTTGATCAAGTGCTACGGGGCCTGGATAGTTTCGCAGCAGCGTACATCGACGATATCGTCATTTTCAGTGAGTCCTGGGAACAGCATCTGGAACACCTGGCAAAGGCGTTTGAAAGAATTCAACGGGCAGGTCTGGTGGTGAACGCAAAGAAATGCCAAATAGCCAAACAGGAGGTTTCCTTCTTGGGCTATGTCGCTGGAGGAGGTTCAGTGAGACCTCAAGTGGACAAACTTCAAGCAATTTTGTCATGTGCACCTCCGTCTTCAAAGAAAAGTGTCAGATCCTTTTTAGGTTTGATAGGCTGGTACAGAAGGTTTATACCTAACTTTGCCAACAGAGCTGCATTACTGACTGAACTTACAAAGAAAAGCAGTCCCACTAGAGTCAAGTGGACACCAGAATGTGAACGTGCTTTTCAAGATCTTAAGTCTTGTTTGTGCAAAGACCCTGTGTTACAGAGTCCGAACTTCGAATTGCCGTTTGTGGTACAAACGGACGCATCTGAGATGGGACTGGGGGCGGTATTGTTACAGGGGGAAGGAGAAGATCGTCGTCCTGTACAGTACATAAGTAGAAAACTTTTTCCCCGAGAGACTAAGTATTCCACAGTGGAGAAAGAGGCTCTAGCCATCAAATGGGCCTTAGATACGTTAAAGTACTATCTGATTGGTAAAGACTTTGTGCTTGAGACCGATCATCGAGCGTTGCAATGGCTCAAGAGAATGAGAGACACTAACGCAAGGATAACGCGATGGTATTTATCCCTTCAACCTTTTAAATTTGAAATCCAGTATAGACCAGGAGCACTTAATGTTTTGGCCGACTTTTTGTCACGGCACTCCTGAGGTCGTGCCTGTTTAGAGGAAGGGGGGTGTGTGATGATGAACCTGGGAGGGGTTATCATCACAGGAACATCATTGCACAGTGTTGTATACAATGATTTATTGTTTAATGTATTATGATTGTTTTCATATTGTTTATTTGAATGATGGTATTAGTTGAGATTGTTTTCTGTTTAAATGCATATGTAACAGCATAGACATTGAATGCATTTTGATTGTCATGGAAGTTTCCTGACCCCTACTATTGGTATGGTCCGTTAGTGTTTGGCGGGAAGATTCCATGCATAAAAGGGGAGAGGTTAGTTGAGCCTGGGGGGAAGAGATGGGCCAAGAGCCGAAGCTTGCACAGTCAAGCGCTGAAAGATGTGAGTCTTTACTGTGAGAGGCTTGTGCCTCAAGGCTAGATTTGATGCCATGTTTTGCTGCTTCTAGCATGTTTTCTTTATGATTTATATTGTTGAGTTTTGTATTTTTAATTATTTGTTTTGTTTATTTTTGAACTTCCTTTGGAGAGCACGTGTGGTGAGACAGCTGTCCTAATAAAACCACTTGGACGTTAATAGTTACCTACTGTGTACTCTACTCATTAACACTTTCCCAGGCCTTTCGGCAAACAACTAGGAGCTGGTGGCTGTGGTCCTAACAGCTACCCGACACATGTCTCCAAATTCTCCTTGTGTCTTGTGGTACAAAGAGTCCAGAAAGACCAACTCTCTCTGCTGAGGCTTCATCACCTACATGCAGGAAATATGCAATCTAAACCAGAAACAAATGCCACGCTTCACAGAATAGGCCTTTGAAGGTATTATTGCCGAAACACTTTGAAAACATTACACAATACAATAAAATACAATACAATACAGGTTGACAGACATACAATCCCCACTTGATTGCTAAAGAGGAGAGGCGTGAATATATAAACTACTTACACATAGCATGTAGTGTCCTGGAACCCACAGTGGGAAAAACAGAGCTTCTTTCATAGACGCATCTGCCTGATTAAAAAAAAAGAAAAAGAAAGAAAATTTGTAACGTTATTTTTACAAAAAATTCAACCAAGTACTTAACTGAACTGTGTACAGTACTCTATATAGGCGAAAGAGCCGGTCAATATCTAAGACACAGCATCTCATGAGGTAAAGCATTTGAAACATGCTCTCATCCAAATTGTAAGGTTCAAAGTCCTATTTCTAGTGTATGACAGTGATGTCACTGAGCTACTGAATATACATTGATTATGGTTACATAGACTAAAAGCTAAGTAAATATCTCTTCTATGCAAATTTGCAAAACTTGATGTAAGTTCTATCTAGCCCAACTTACTGGGAGAGATATTAGAGGATCACAGTGTGTAGGTGAGAGCCAAGTTGGTGGAATGTGCAATGAAGAAATAAATATGTCCTTCCCCTGCAAAACAATAAAAAACAATCCAAAAGTCTTAACTTTTTAAACTATGAATAGACTCGACTGCACTGTTAAATGTTGGAAGTATTATACCTGATTTTGTGCCATACTGCGCACAACATCCAAACATGCATCTCCTACCTGTTTAAAAGATAATTTCAAAAAGAAAAAAAAAATGATATATATATATATATATATATATATAATATATATAATATATATATATATTTTTTATATATATATATATATATATATATATATATATATAATAATGCATATATACTTATAACATTCTCATCATAACATGCAACAGGGGTAACAACTCCACTAGAATGGTACTCACAAATGAATCCATGTTCCTTTGCAGACCAAGAGACAACCAATTCTCCCGGGTAAGGCAGACTGATCCCTCCTTAACTATCAGCTCCTTGGCTGGTTTACTTGCATCCAAGACATAGTTGATCTGAACATTAAAAATCAATGTTATGTAAACTCATGGCACATACATACATGCATACATACACTTTCTAACATACCAGTTGGTCTTGAATGTGATGCCCCTTTAGTGTCCATGAAACCCTGCAGGGCCTGAGGTTTGCGATTTGGCTGAGAGAAGTAGTTATTCTTTTCCATTTGTGAGAAAAACTGTTCAACCACTTGACTGTTGATACGGCCAGCAAGTTCAGGAACCAGCTCAATCTTCCTTAGCACATCTTTCTCATCCTTGGTATTTCCCTCATGCAATTTATCATAGAGCACATAATGCTCAGATGATCCTGTTAAGGGATGCCCATTTACATCAGGAGTTTCCTTTGCCTTTATTAACCACGGAAGTCTAACTGTAACCCTCCCTTCTTTAGCATGCTGGATGTTTTCAGCAGTTGGGTTTAGTAATCTTCCCTCATGAGGAGAAAAGGGCAATACTGTGGGAAATCGTATATTTCCATGAGTAGCAAGTCCTCTGGCAAAGTCATAAATTACTATGTTTGGAATGTGCTGCCATGACATCAACAAGTCCATATAGTCCCTTGGACTTTCTGCTCTCAAGTTGAACTTCAAACTGTACACTATTCCACATGGACACATTATTGTAGCCCAACCAACTAAGAATATAAATATAAAACAAATAAAAAAACCTTTAGCAACGCACAATACTCATTCCAAAAATAAGTATAACTAATATAATTAGTAATAATAGTAATATTTACCTGAGGCACCCCACACTTTGGCAAATATTTTGTCATAGTCACTACGATTCATTATTTCAGTGCGAAGACGCAGAATGAGATCAATTTTAGACCCTGATAAGTTCATGCCACAAGACTTGCATAGTTTTTTCACCTCTTCCACCTGTCAAACAGCAAAAACACAAATATTAAGCATTATATTTTATTTAAAGACTAAGCAGGGCTAAACATTAACGCTTGTCTGGGACAAGTGGATTTTTTGAAGGGGCAAGTGAAAGAGAATTAACATACACAGTTAAAATGACAAATTATGGAGTTTTATATTTATATGATACAGTTAAGCAACATCACATGACCAAGAGTGCTGTTTTCCTGAATACCATCACGACTGAAAATGACACTGATTAATTTGACAGTTCCATAAACAATTAATGAACATTAAGTCTCTTACATTTTAGATGTAATATTGACTGTTTTTGTTCTGTTTTAGCAGCGAAAAATAGTTCCAAACAAAGATCACAGCAGAACCATAGCGCATCTCACAGCAACAGTGAAAGATATGCAGATTTAAATATGTCAAAGCTGATTGAACACTGTTGAGAATATTGCTTCAGAATAAATTTACAACACACAAAAAAACAATTGTTTACTCAGACAAGTGAATGACAAGCACGTGAATAGGCTTAATGTCGAGCCCTGCTAAGAATACATTCATTATGGTGAAAACAAATGTGAAAAGAATGGTTAACCTTCATTGCCATCACTTGTTCCAGAAGTCTATCTTCAGGAATTTCCACATTGGCCTTCTCAGATGATGTTAGTGATTTGTGTACCTTCTCCCACTCGGTGTTGTAGACCACATTCGAGTTCCTGGTTTGTGGCCCAATCCAGGGTGCCCATTTATTGTAGTCAGGCTGTACACTAAACAAGTTTGTTTCCTGATCTGTAAGTACGTAGGTAAAAGAAAATAACATTAAATCAAAGTATACATTAATATTGTATGAAATCATGTTAAGTAATTTATGCCTTACTGAAGGTTTCTCTAAGTCCATCAGAAATGATTTCTGAAGAGACTGAAGTCCAAAATTCTTCCATATCTACCATACCAGTGTACTCTGATGGAGCAGGGATTTCACTTACTGTGAAAGACAGTTGCAGCAAGTGTATAAATATACTATGATGATAATTCTTTCAGTAACACCTAAAATTAGTATGTAAAAAAATAATCCTCACCTGGCAGGTTGAAAACTCCCTTCTTATGCAGATCCATTTCAACAATGGCTGGATTGGAGCCACATTTTACACACGAGTATGTGTATTCGTGTTCTGTCAAAGCTTCGAAATGCATGTATCCCCGCAGTATACGGCTGTGCGGCGGTAACTTCACATCTAATGCCAGTTCCATGGTCTCAAAAACCCTTCCTGCTGCTGTGTGAGTCTATAAAAGTAAAACATTAAAGATAATTGTTATATTGATAACATTGTTCTATTTATTAATTAAATTTTTTTAACAATATTTAATTAAAATGGACATAAAGATGATTTATGAAACAAGTTATATCACATGAATTGCAAAATTCAGAAATACTTAAAATTTTATTACAAGCAAGGACTACATAGTCCTACAACCTAACCTGGAGAGACGCCCGTAAATACAGACAGAAGTGAAGGCTAAGAATGACATGGTCATCATAGTTGTGTACACCATCAGCCCACTCTTGATATCGGTATATCATTCCACAATAGAAGCACTTTTTATAGTATGTTGATATGCCTGGATATTTGATACAAATACATTATAAGAAAAAAGGATTATAGTTAAAATGTGTTTTTAATGCATGAATATTATAACAAGGAATTTGTTCTGTGCAGCTTTTTCCACTTACCTTCAAAGATACGCGTTAGTGTTACAAGTTTTGCACATTTTGATAAGAGAATGGGGTCACCTAAGGACTCTTTGTCCACTGCATTCAGTGCAAAACATTTCAGATGGTATGAATTCTTTTGGGGGGTGTTGCTCAATTGATGGTGTCAATACATCCTTGGGAAGCTTGGCTGGCAACTTCTTGCATTTCTGGATGTATGTGAGAGTCCTTAACAGCTCTTTTCCAAGTGGATACTGTTGGCTATCACATGAAATCTCACCCTCTTCCAGATGATTGCCTGTGGTTTCCTCTGCTTGTTCTGTAGATTTCACAGATTTGAACAGATGCCGTTTGTTTTTGGAACAAAAACCATTTGGCAATGTACTTATGTATACAGGATGCCCGTGGTTTAGCACAAGGACAATGCCAGCTGTTTTTTTTTTAGTTGTAGGCCACCATCACTCGCCCTACACGACTATAGTACGACAGTTTTCGCTCCAAAACAGAAATATAGTGGATTGTGTCAGGTCCAATGTTGACAGACACAGCAAGTGGAGCAGAGCCAGCATTCTTAAGCCGTTCTAAACACATAGCTTTTTTTCTACACCAAACCAATGTGCAGCTACCATTTCGTTCAATGCATTTTCTTCCAGAGTGCAATAACTAGAAGGCACAGAACAGTAATCTAGTGAGCGCAGGTGGCAACATCGAAATGTCTGGTGTCCACTTCTGCCAGCAACTTCAGAGTAGAGGCAACACTCTTCAAGCTCACACTCGATGTGCTGTTTTGGCCCCTGAATACTATGCTGGACATGAACAGGAACAGGAGGTCCACGAAATGCCTTTGCCACTGCATAAATGCCTAATTGTGGGTCTATAGGCTGACTCAGTAAGTGGTGTTCTTTTGTGATATCTGGGAACTTTGATGAATGCCTTCTTTGCATATGGCGCTTCAGATTTTTTAAATGCAATGACATATTGCAGTGAGGACAGTCCACAATTGTTGGACTTGATTTAATAGCTCTAACAGGCCGCCGGGTCACATATTCACAATTAATATTACCAGGCTGGTCCTTTACAAAGTGATGGCTCAATGCGGAGACGCTGCTTTGGCATGACGTGGAGACACTGCTGGGGCTCAACACAGAGAGGCTGCTGGGGCATGACGTGGAGAGGCTGCTGGGGCATGACGTGGAGACACTGCTGGGGCATGACGTGGAGAGGCTGCTGGGGCTCAACACAGAGAGGCTGCTGGGGCATGACGTGGAGAGGCTGCTGGGGCATGACGTGGAGAGGCTGCTGGGGCTCAACACAGAGAGGCTGCTGGGGCTCAACACAGAGAGGCTGCTGGGGCATGACGTGGAGAGGCTGCTGGGGCTCAACACAGAGAGGCTGCTGGGGCTCAACACAGAGAGGCTGCTGGGGCATGACGTGGAGAGGCTGCTGGGGCTCAACACAGAGAGGCTGCTGGGGCATGACGTGGAGAGGCTGCTGGGGCATGACGTGGAGAGGCTGCTGGGGCTCAACACAGAGAGGCTGCTGGGGCATGACGTGGAGAGGCTGCTGGGGCATGACGTGGAGAGGCTGCTGGGGCTCAACACAGAGAGGCTGCTGGGGCTCAACACAGAGAGGCTGCTGGGGCATGACGTGGAGAGGCTGCTGGGGCATGACGTGGAGAGGCTGCTGGGGCTCAACACGGAGAGGCTGCTGGGGCTCAACACAGAGAGGCTGCTGGGGCTCAACACAGAGAGGCTGCTGGGGCATGACGTGGAGAGGCTGCTGGGGCATGACGTGGAGAGGCTGCTGGGGCTCAACACAGAGAGGCTGCTGGGGCTCAACACAGAGAGGCTGCTGGGGCTCAACACAGAGAGGCTGCTGGGGCATGACGTGGAGAGGCTGCTGGGGCTCAACACAGAGAGGCTGCTGGGGCTCAACACAGAGAGGCTGCTGGGGCATGACGTGGAGAGGCTGCTGGGGCTCAACACGGAGAGGCTGCTGGGGCATGACGTGGAGAGGCTGCTGGGGCATGACGTGGAGACACTGCTGGGGCATGACGTGGAGAGGCTGCTGGGGCATGACGTGGAGAGGCTGCTGGGGCTCAACACAGAGAGGCTGCTGGGGCATGACGTGGAGAGGCTGCTGGGGCTCAACACAGAGAGGCTGCTGGGGCTCAACACAGAGAGGCTGCTGGGGCATGACGTGGAGAGGCTGCTGGGGCATGACGTGGAGAGGCTGCTGGGGCTCAACACAGAGAGGCTGCTGGGGCATGACGTGGAGAGGCTGCTGGGGCATGACGTGGAGAGGCTGCTGGGGCTCAACACAGAGAGGCTGCTGGGGCTCAACACAGAGAGGCTGCTGGGGCTCAACACAGAGAGGCTGCTGGGGCATGACGTGGAGAGGCTGCTGGGGCTCAACACAGAGAGGCTGCTGGGGCATGACGTGGAGAGGCTGCTGGGGCTCAACACAGAGAGGCTGCTGGGGCATGACGTGGAGAGGCTGCTGGGGCTCAACACAGAGAGGCTGCTGGAGCATGACGTGGAGAGGCTGCTGGGGCTCAACACAGAGAGGCTGCTGGGGCATGACGTGGAGAGGCTGCTGGGGCTCAACACAGAGAGGCTGCTGGGGCTCAACACAGAGAGGCTGCTGGGGCATGACGTGGAGAGGCTGCTGGGGCATGACGTGGAGAGGCTGCTGGGGCTCAACACAGAGAGGCTGCTGGGGCATGACGTGAAGAGGCTGCTGGGGCATGACGTGAAGAGGCTGCTGGGGCATGACGTGGAGAGGCTGCTGGGGCATGACGTGGAGAGGCTGCTGGGGCTCAACACAGAGAGGCTGCTGGGGCTCAACACAGAGAGGCTGCTGGGGCATGACGTGGAGAGGCTGCTGGGGCATGACGTGGAGAGGCTGCTGGGGCTCAACACAGAGAGGCTGCTGGGGCTCAACACAGAGAGGCTGCTGGGGCATGACGTGGAGAGGCTGCTGGGGCTCAACACAGAGAGGCTGCTGGGGCATGACGTGAAGAGGCTGCTGGGGCATGACGTGAAGAGGCTGCTGGGGCTCAACACAGAGAGGCTGCTGGGGCTCAACACAGAGAGGCTGCTGGGGCATGACGTGGAGAGGCTGCTGGGGCTCAACACGGAGAGGCTGCTGGGGCATGACGTGGAGAGGCTGCTGAGGCTCAACACAGAGAGGCTGCTGGGGCTCAACACAGAGAGGCTGCTGGGGCATGACGTGGAGAGGCTGCTGGGGCTCAACACGGAGAGGCTGCTGGGGCATGACGTGGAGAAGCTGCTGGGGCTCAAAACAGAGAGGCTGCTGGGGCATGACGTGGAGAGGCTGCTGGGGCTCAACACGGAGAGGCTGCTGGGGCATGACGTGGAGAAGCTGCTGGGGCTCAACACAGAGAGGCTGCTGGGGCTCAACACAGAGAGGCTGCTGGGGCTCAACACAGAGAGGCAGCTGGGGCATGACGTGGAGACACTGCTGGGGCTCAACACAGAGAGGCTGCTGGGGCATGACGTGGAGAGGCTGCTGGGGCTCAACACAGAGAGGCTGCTGGGGCATGACGTGGAGACACTGCTGGGGCTCAACACAGAGAGGCTGCTGGGGCTCAACACAGAGAGGCTGCTGGGGCTCAACACAGAGAGGCTGCTGGGGCTCAACACAGAAAGGCTGCTGGGGCTCAACACAGAGAGGCTGCTGGGGCATGACGTGGAGAGGCTGCTGGGGCATGACGTGGAGAGGCTGCTGGGGCTCAACACAGAGAGGCTGCTGGGGCATGACGTGAAGAGGCTGCTGGGGCATGACGTGGAGAGGCTGCTGGGGCATGACGTGGAGAGGCTGCTGGGGCATGACGTGGAGAGGCTGCTGGGGCTCAACACAGAGAGGCTGCTGGGGCATGACGTGAAGAGGCTGCTGGGGCATGACGTGAAGAGGCTGCTGGGGCATGACGTGGAGAGGCTGCTGGGGCATGACGTGGAGAGGCTGCTGGGGCATGACGTGGAGAGGCTGCTGGGGCTCAACACAGAGAGGCTGCTGGGGCATGACGTGGAGAGGCTGCTGGGGCTCAACACGGAGAGGCTGCTGGGGCATGACGTGGAGAGGCTGCTGGGGCTCAACACAGAGAGGCTGCTGGGGCTCAACACAGAGAGGCTGCTGGGGCTCAACACAGAGAGGCTGCTGGGGCATGACGTGGAGAGGCTGCTGGGGCATGATGTGGAGAGGCTGCTGGGGCATGACGTGGAGAGGCTGCTGGGGCTCAACACAGAGAGGCTGCTGAGGCATGACGTGGAGAGGCTGCTGGGGCTCAACACAGAGAGGCTGCTGGGGCTCAACACAGAGAGGCTGCTGGGGCTCAACACAGAGAGGCTGCTGGGGCTCAACACAGAAAGGCTGCTGGGGCTCAACACAGAGAGGCTGCTGGGGCATGACGTGGAGAGGCTGCTGGGGCTCAACACAGAGAGGCTGCTGGGGCATGACGTGAAGAGGCTGCTGGGGCATGACGTGGAGAGGCTGCTGGGGCATGACGTGGAGAGGCTGCTGGGGCATGACGTGGAGAGGCTGCTGGGGCTCAACACAGAGATGCTGCTAGGGCATGACGTGGAGAGGCTGCTGGGGCTCAACACAGAGAGGCTGCTGGGGCATGACGTGAAGAGGCTGCTGGGGCATGATGTGGAGAGGCTGCTGGGGCATGACGTGGAGAGGCTGCTGGGGCATGACGTGGAGAGGCTGCTGGGGCATGACGTGGAGAGGCTGCTGGGGCATGACGTGGAGAGGCTGCTGGGGCATGACGTGGAGAGGCTGCTGAGGCTCAACACAGAGAGAATGCTGGGGCATGACGTGGAGAGGCTGCTGGGGCTCAACACAGAGAGGCTGCTGGGGCATGACGTGGAGAGGCTGCTGGGGCTCAACACAGAGAGGCTGCTGGGGCATGACGTGGAGAGGCTGCTGGGGCTCAACACAGAGAGGCTGCTGGGGCATGACGTGGAGAGGCTGCTGGGGCTCAACACAGAGAGGCTGCTGGGGCATGACGTGGAGAGGCTGCTGGGGCATGACGTGGAGAGGCTGCTGGGGCATGACGTGGAGAGGCTGCTGGGGCATGACGTGGAGAGGCTGCTGGGGCATGACGTGGAGAGGCTGCTGGGGCTCAACACGGAGATGCTGCTGGGGCATGACGTGGAGAGGCTGCTGGGGCTCAACACAGAGAGGCTGCTGGGGCATGACGTGAAGAGGCTGCTGGGGCATGATGTGGAGAGGCTGCTGGGGCATGACGTGGAGAGGCTGCTGGGGCTCAACACGGAGATGCTGCTGGGGCATGACGTGGAGAGGCTGCTGGGGCTCAACACAGAGAGGCTGCTGGGGCATGACGTGAAGAGGCTGCTGGGGCATGATGTGGAGAGGCTGCTGGGGCATGACGTGGAGAGGCTGCTGGGGCATGACGTGGAGAGGCTGCTGGGGCATGACGTGGAGAGGCTGCTGAGGCTCAACACAGAGAGAATGCTGGGGCATGACGTGGAGAGGCTGCTGGGGCTCAACACAGAGAGGCTGCTGGGGCATGACGTGGAGACACTGCTGGGGCATGACGTGGAGAGGCGGCTGGGGCATGACGTGGAGAGGCTGCTGGGGCTCAACACAGAGAGGCTGCTGGGGCATGACGTGGAGAGGCTGCTGGGGCTCAACACAGAGAGGCTGCTGGGGCATGACGTGGAGAGGCTGCTGGGGCATGACGTGGAGAGGCTGCTGGGGCATGACGTGGAGAGGCTGCTGGGGCATGACGTGGAGAGGCTGCTGGGGCATGACGTGGAGACATTGCTTTGGCTCGTCGTGAAGACGTTGCTGGGGCTCAGTGTGGAGGCAATGCCAGAGCAGTTTGGTAAAAGACTTAAGAAATCTTTTCTCCTTATCCTTGTGTCTATACAGCCTGGGCAATGGAAATGGGGCGATACCCTGCAGTGTTGGTGGCATTTGTATATTCTGAAACCTAAAAAGTATTTTTACATAATAAAATAACATAATTAGTAGTACTTGTGGTGGTAATGATGTTTAAGGTTAAGTTTAATTGTCAACTAAAACATAAGAGTTTTGATATACTGTTGAATTTGTTCAATTGTCAAATGATCTCTTACCTGTATAGTCCAAAAATGTATTTAAATGCACAATAATATGTGCTTTTCCCTCAGACTCAAGTCCTGTCTGGAAACGACAGACAGGACAGTGGAAGGATCCATGCTTATACTGTACGGAAAGTGTCTGCCCAGATGAAATTATTGATCCATGTACCTAATATAAAAATCAACATTAACACACACTAAATTATCACACTAATTTATCACTCACTATTAACAACACAAACTGCATACTGTACATTTCTTAAGCGTTAAAAGTTGAGGAAAAAACATGATAGAAACTCCATGAATCATGCTGTCTAAGAATCGTCATTAGGATTCTATCTTTCCCTTAATATCAATGTCAACTACACACCAGAAAACAACATTACGCTTACATTTGTCATTAAAACGAAAAAAATACATAAACTTTCAAACTAACGTTATATCAAACGATCTCGTATCGCATGATCGACTTACCTTCGGTGTCATTTTCTTTAGCGTGCTTTGAGTGTCGTGTAATCATGAATCATGCTGTCCAAGAATAGTCGCTATCATTCTATATTTCCTTTAATATCAATGTCAACTACACACAAGAAAACAACATTACACTTACATTTGTCATTAAATAAACAAAAATTACGTTAAAAATAACGTTATTTCAAACAATCTCGACTTACCTTCAGTGTCATTCTTTAGCGCGCTTTGAGTGTCGTATTTTCCTGTCAGTGGGAAGCCACGCCCCCTTTTGGAGCTCCCGCCCCGTTTTGGAGTTCCCGCCCCCATTTGGAGTTCTCCAAGCTGCAGACATACCTACTTGACGACTTTCCCCCCAGCTGATGACTAAACTATAATAAACACCGACAGCCAATCAGATTCCACCCTGCTGTCAGGAGCATTTAAAGCGGCAACGCGCCCTTATAATAAACAAAACGTCATCGACGATTCGTTATAGTTGTAGTTAAAGGGATAGTTTACGCAATAAAATGAAAATTACGCTAGTTTTCGGAGTTATATTAAAAAATGCCTCTTGCAGTTAAAAACACTTACGACGTCTCCAGTTACGCTTTATTCGTAAGTTGAATACGGAAGGCAGTCCTGCGGCGGCTAGATATTTGACTTTAGGAAGTGTTAAATATGGATATTTGTCTTACACAAACCCATTGATTAGCTTCAGAAGGCCTTTATTTGGAGATGGATGCACTTTTATGATGGATAGATGCACTTTTATGATGGACAGATGCACTTTTATGATGGATGGATGCACTTTTATGATGGATAGATGCTCTTTTATGATGGATGGATGCTCTTTCATGATGGACGGATGCTCTTTTATGATGGATAGATGCTGTTTTATGATGGATAGATGCTTTTTTATGATGGATGGATGCACTTTTATGATGGATAGATGCTTTTTTATGATGGATAGATGCACTTTTATGATGGATAGATGCTCTTTTATGATGGATGGATGCACTTTTATGATGGACAGATGCACTTTTATGATGGACGGATGCACTTTTATGATGGATAGATGCTCTTTTATGATGGATGGATGCTCTTTTATGATGGACGGATGCTCTTATGATGGATAGATGCTGTTTTATGATGGATAGATGCTCTTTTATGATGGACGGATGCTCTTATGATGGATAGATGCTGTTTTATGATGGATAGATGCACTTTTATGATGGATGGATGCACTTTTTTTTTTTTAACTTGCATCTTTATTGAAGTTTTATAATAACAACAAAATAAAATAATTACAAAAAATAAAAAAAAAATAAAAATAAATAAATAAAATAATAATAATAATATCCTACATTGAACCAAATCAACTGAGGCCTAGGAGGAGGTATCTAGTACAATTTAAACAAAAAATAAGTCAAATTATGATCTTTGGAAACACTGAATAATAAACCATACATATTACATATGCAATACTTCTTTCATCTTTTGTGCAAAATTACCAGAACCCAATCCGTAGAATCTCACAGACTCAACACATAATGCATAGTTATATAATGAGGAACAGTTATGCAGACTCTAGGGCAAGAAAATCGGTCCATTTTCTCCATTTTTCCTTAAAAGATGATTCTCTTAACCTTATAGTGTAGGTTAATTTTTCCATTATGAAAATGCTTTGAATTATATTTGTCCATTGCTGTTGATCTGGGATGATCGATTTGAGCCAAAGTCTAGTAATAGCCTTTCGGGCAGCAGATAACAAAATCTTGGATAAATAAAGATCCTCCTTCCGCACACTTTCTGTGATGTTTCCAAGAAGCAAAACTTTACAATCCTTTGGGATCCTGTATCCCAGTACCTTCTGTAATGTATTGTTAACAATAGTCCAAAATGATTGAATTTTAGGACATGTCCAGAAGATGTGAGCATGGTTTGCGTCCCTACTACCACAGTCCCTCCAACAGTCTTGAGGTATCCCAAGTTGTTTACTCTTCAAATAAGGAGTGATGAAAAACCTTATAAAACACTTCCAATTAAATTCTCTCCACTGTTGGGAGTTGGTGGAGGTCTGGAGTAGACGGCATGTTTGGTACCATTCCTCCTCTGTGAGGACAATCTTTAATTCAGACTCCCATTTTGTTTTTACATAGAGTGTAGTGTTTTTCAAGTTCTCCATCAAACTCCGATAGAGTTTAGACACAGTCTTATTAGTCTTTTGTTGATAAGCGCCACACATTATTTCAATAAGAGGGTTTACCACGTCAGAAGAAGTCCCCTTAATTTCTTTGCAGTAGTAATCTCTCAATTGCAAGTATCTGAAAAGGTCATGGTTATTTAGATCGAAACTATCCTTTAGCTCCTGAAAACTCTTCATCTTGTTATTTTTAGTTGCTATACAGAAAGCTGTCAGTCCCCTATTCATCCAATCCTTAAAAGTCCTGTCATTAATACCCGGCTTAAAACTATTGTCCAGTGCGATCCATTTTAGTATTCTTTGATCATTTTTAAGTTTCAATTGTTTAATCAAAGAGAACCATATTTCAAGAGAAAATTTAACTAAAGGATTCAGACCCTTCCTTAAAGTGTCATCTAGGCCTTCCTCCCCCAACAGGGTTTGAACATTATAACCTGGTACAAAAGTCTCAATATCTTTCCATCGTGCAATATAAGAGTTATCACACCAAAGGCACAAAGGTCGTAGTTGTGCAGCTTGAAAGTACAGTTTTAAATTTGGCAAAGCCATTCCACCTTTCTCTTTTGGAAGATGTAAAGTAGAGAGACGTATTCTGGGACGTTTCCCCCCCCCATATGAACCTTGACACCATTTTGTCCCATTGTGCAAATTGTTGAAGTGGTATTTCCACTGGAAGCGACTGGAACAAATACAGGAGCCTTGGCAGAATATTCATTTTTATTACATTTATTCTGCTACTAAAATCTAACGGGTAGGTCGACCATCTCTCCAAATCTTTTTTTACGTTATTATTTATTGGCTTATAGTTTGCTTTGTATAGCAGCTCAGGGTTTTTTGTTATGATTATGCCTAAATATTTCATTGTTTTTGTTTTCCAATTTATATTTAATTTATTCTTAATTTCTTCTCCTGGACAGTAATTAAAGTGAATAATTTGAGTTTTTGTGATATTTAGTTTATAACCAGAGCAAACATGAAACTGTTCAATTATCTCCAGAAGTTTAGGGAGAGAGGTGTCCAACTCCTGCAAATATAGCATAATATCATCAGCAAATAATCCTATTTTGTGCTCCATTTGTCCCATAGTAATACCTTTTATTCCCTCCTCTTGTCTAATAGCCTGTGCCAATGGTTCAATGTACAGAGCAAAGAGGATGGGGCTCAAACAGCAGCCTTGCCTCGTCCCTCTACTCAAATAAAAACGATCTGTTAGAGACCCATTCACCTTGATTCTGGCGGTAGGCTGCTGATAAATTGCCCTAATAATTTTTATTGAGTCTTGATTGAATCCGAATCTTTCAAGCGTCTGGTACAGGAATTCCCACCCCACCCTGTCAAATGCCTTTTCAGCGTCTAAACTTATAAGAGCTGTACTTGATTTATCTCTGTTGATTTTTCCGAGTATGTGTAAAGTTCTTCTAATATTATCCTGTGTTTGTCTAGCTGGAATAAACCCACATTGATCCTCATCAATCAATTCTGTAACAAATGATTCCAGTCTTTTAGCAATAATTGAAGTATATAATTTATAGTCCACGTTCAAAATGGAAATGGGTCTGTAATTAACACAATCCTCTCTATCTTTCCCCTCCTTGGGAATCAACGACACAATGGCCTCTTTCCAAGATGGTGGAATGCGGCCTTCCTTTATCGTCCAGTTAAAAGATCTTAATAAAATTGGGTTCAGATTGTCACTAAATTTTCTGTACCACTCCGCAGGAAACCCATCACCACCCGGAGTTTTATTAGTCTTCATTTTTCCCAGCGCTTTATTTAGTTCTTCTAGTGAAATCTCTTTGGTGATTGTTTTGTTCTGTATCATCCCAATGCTAGGTAAATCTAATGAATAAAGGAAATTCCTTATGCACCACTTGTTCACGGTCTCATCTTGTGAATAAAGTTTTTGATAATATTCTCTAAAAATCTTTTCAATCTCCTCAGGTTTAGTTTCAATTTTCTGGGATATTGGGTTTTTAATTTTGTGAATTGCAGTATCCGCATATTGTTTCCGCAGTCTACGAGCAAGTAACTTTGCTGACTTGGGACCAAGTTCATAATAACTTTGCTTGACGTATCTTGCCTTTTTCTCTACTTCTTGATTAAGTAATTCTTCTATTTGTATTTTTACTTCCTTTATCTGTTTTTGTATATTTAATTCTCTTTTATGCTTAAATTTATCTTCTAGCTCTTTCAAAGTAATCATCAATTTTTCGTACTTCTCTTTTCTAGCTCTCTTAAGTTGTGCAGTTATAGCTATTAGTTTTCCCCGCAGCACAGCCTTCAACGCATCCCAGAGGATTAACGGGTCAACTTCCCCATTATCATTTTCTCTAAGGAATGTATCAATTTCTTGCTTAATATCATTCACAATTTTCTCATTGTTGAGAATACCCACATTGAGCCGCCACACAGAGTTTTTGGGTGTGGAGTCTATTTGGATAGTTAAGAAAATTGCATTATGATCAGAAACATCAGCGACTCCAATTCTACAGTCCAACACTCTGTAGCATGTTTCCTTTTGCATTAGAAAATAATCAATCCGTGTATGTACAGAGTGCGGGACAGAGTAATGGGTATAGTCTCTTTGTGTGGGGTGTAATAGCCTCCATACATCTACAAGACCAGTTTCTTTAAGTGTAGTGTTTACAAATTTTCCAATTGCTTTTTTATTTCTGGTTTGGCTAGTTGTGTCAATATTATAATTCAGTATTACATTGAGATCCCCACCACAAATACAAATTCCCTCAGATTCTAGAGTGATCATATCAAATAAGTCTTTGAAAAAGTGTCTCTCACTATTTGGAGGTGCATATATACAAACTAAAGTCAATTTGCTGCTTTCAACTTTGCCTTTCATTATAACATAGCGCCCCTCTTTGTCTTTTATTTCTTTATATGTGTCAAATTTCAACGACTTCGAGATGAGGATGGCTACACCTCTTTTGTGACTATGAACATGAGAACTGTGGCATATTTTCTCGTATCCAAATTTTTTTAATTTCTCGTGCTCTTGTGGTGACAAATGGGTTTCCTGCAGAAAGATAAAGTGCTTATTTTCTTTCTTTATTTTTGTCATTACCCTTGCTCTTTTGATTGCATTCCCAAGACCGTTTACATTCAGTGACATTATTTCAAGTTTTTGTATCATCAGATAATAAAATAAAATGTAGCTCTTCCTCCTCCCAAAGCCTCCAAAATAAAAAGCAATAAAAAAGAACTAATGAACACACAGAAGTATATTTAGAATGAACACAATGACTTCCAAAATGAGGTACTAAAAGTACACTCTGGGTTGTAATCCCAACATTAAGTGAGGGGGAAAAGCCACGCACGAAGCGAGGGCCCCCTCCCAGAACTAGTGATAACGCAAAATGAGTTTCACTCATTCCAGCTCAGATTTGTCATCCTCAAAGTAGGGTAACTATATTCTTAACGCCTAAAGTAGCATGAACTTCGTAAGCTACAACCGTAGATCTAATCAGCACATGTTTTATGTGTGGGTTAATGGTCCCAAAATAAACAAGCGAGAAGCACCTGTAGGACATGTCGACATTTAGCTAGTGCGGGGAACGTTGAAACTCCTGTAGTCGATCGCGTACGCGTTTGATAGCTCCCTTGTCTCTGTGGCGAGGAGCGGGTTGCCATGGTGATGCACTCTCCAGCTGATCCAGCAGGACAGCCGTGTCGAGACCTCCGCGATCCTTGGGTTCTTCCACCTCAATTCCCTGATTTCTCAACTCACGTAAAGCCTCCACCGGGGTGTGGTACAACCGTGGGCCAGTGTCCCAATGGATTCGAAGGTTGGTGAAAGGTGATTGAAATCGGATGCCTTTGGCCTTTAGCGCGCTCTTAATGTGTTTATAAGCTCGGCGCTGTTGGACCACTGCCGTAGTATAGTCATGGTCAAACGTTACGGGCTTATCTCGTATGAGTATCTTTTTCTGCCACGCGTTTTTCAGTACGGTCTCCTTGATCTTAAATTCAAGAAAGTTCACGATGATGGATCGTGGGGGGGCATCCGCGGGAGGGTTGGGGCCAAGGGAGCGATGAGCTCGTTGTATTTGCGGGTCAGTACCCTCGCTGATCAACTTTTCACTTCGAAGTAGGTTTTCAACGAAAGTCGTTGTGGAATTGCCCTCTTCTCCTTCGCGGACCCCATAAATTCTCAAATTATTCCTTCTCCCCCTTGATTCCAGGTCGTTAATCTTGTCCAGCATCTTCTTTTGCTCCTTAAGTAATTGTTTGAGCGCGTCGTTAGCTGCCGTTGACCAAGTCTCAATTCCTCCTATGCGATTCTGAGCTTCTTCGAGTTTTTCACTCTGTTCCTGCACCGCTAGCTTTGTCACTGTTAGTTGTTGGTTGATGTCATGTTTAAGAGTATTCATCTCTTGTTTCATGTCTGCTTTGAAAGCATCCAGATCCGATTTCAGCTCCGTCCGTAAGCCACTTATCTGTTTGCTAATAGTTAGCATTGTTTCGTGTAGGGTCTGCGTTGATGCCTCGCCGTCGTCATCTTCTATTTCGGCGTTCACATGTGCTTCGTCTTGTTCAAAATGTAGCTGTTCTTTATCTCCTTGCATTTTCCTATGCCCTCTCTTGCCTCCCCCTGGCATATTTTCAGACAAAATTTGTCTATTTCAAAAGCAATTAATTTGAATTTCAGGGGAAAGTACAACCCAACTTTGAGGAGCTCAAAGACTAATCCGCCATACTGATCAGCCGACAACCGGAAGTCCATGGATGCACTTTTATGATGGATATATGCACTTTTATGATGGATAGATGCACTTTTATGATGGACAGATGCACTTTTATGATGGATAGATGCTGTTTTATGATGGATAGATGCATTTTTATGATGGATGGATGCACTTTTATGATGGACAGATGCACTTTTATGATGGATGGATGCTCTTTTATGATGGATAGATGCACTTTTATGACGGATAGATGCTGTTTTATGATGGATAGATGCTCTTATGTTGGATAGATGCACTTTTATGATGGATAGATGCACTTTTATGATGGATGGATGCACTTTTATGATGGACGGATGCACTTTTATGATGAACAGATGCACTTTTATGATGGATGGATGCACTTTTATGATTGATGGATGCACTTTTATGATGGATAGAAGCACTTTATGATGGACAGATGCACTTTTATGATTGATGGATGCACTTTTATGATGGATGGATGCACTTTTATGATGGACAGATGCACTTTTATGATGGATGGATGCACTTTTATGATTGATGGATGCACTTTTATGATGGATAGAAGCACTTTATGATGGACAGATGCACTTTTATGATTGATGGATGCACTTTTATGATGGATGGATGCACTTTTATGATGGACGGATGCTCTTTTATGATGGATGGATGCACTTTTATGATGGACAGATGCACTTTTATGATGGACGGATGCTCTTTTATGATGGACAGAGATGCACTTTTATGATGGATGGATGCACTTTTATGATGGATGGATGCACTTTTATGATTGATGGATGCACTTTTATGATTGATGGATGCACTTTTATGATGGATAGAAGCACTTTATGATGGACAGAGATGCACTTTTATGATGGACAGAGATGCTCTTTTATGATGGATAGATGCACTTTTATGATGGATGGATGCACTTTTATGATGGATGGATGCACTTTTATGATGGACAGATGCACTTTTATGATGGACAGATGCACTTTTATGATGGATAGATGCACTTTTATGATGGATGGATGCACTTTTATGATGGATGGATGCACTTTTATGATGGACAGATGCACTTTTATGATGGACAGATGCACTTTTATGATGGATAGATGCACTTTTATGATGGACAGATACACTTTTATGATGGATAGATGCTCTTTTATGATGGATGGATGCACTTTTATGATGGATATGCTCTTTTATGATGGATGGAGGCACTTTTATGATGGACGGATGCACTTTTATGATGGACGGATGCTCTTTTATGATGGATAGATGCTCTTTTATGATGGATAGATGCATTTTTATGATGGATGGATGCACTTTTATGATGGATAGATGCTCTTTTATGATTGACAGATGCACTTTTATGATGGATGGATGCACTTTTATGATGGACGGATGCACTTTTATGATGAACAGATGCACTTTTATGATGGACAGATGCACTTTTATGATGGATAGATGCTGTTTTATGATGGATGGAGGCACTTTTATGATGGATAGATGCACTTTTATGATGGACAGATGCACTTTTATGATGGATAGATGCACTTTTATGATGGATAGATGCACTTTTATGATGGACAGATGCACTTTTATGATGGATAGATGCACTTTTATGGTGGACGGATGCACTTTTATGATGGATAGATGCTCTTTTATGATGGATGGAGGCACTTTTATGATGGACGGATGCACTTTTATGATGGACGGATGCTCTTTTATGATGGATAGATGCTCTTTTATGATGGATAGATTTATTTTTATGATGGATGGATGTACTTTTATGATGGATAGATGCACTTTTATGATGGATGGATGCACTTTTATGATGGACGGATGCACTTTTATGATGAACAGATGCACTTTTATGATGGATGGATGCACTTTTATGATGGACGGATGCACTTTTATGATGGATAGAAGCACTTTATGATGGACAGAGATGCACTTTTATGATTGATGGATGCACTTTTATGATGGATGGATGCACTTTTATGATGGACAGATGCACTTTTATGATGGACGGATGCTCTTTTATGATGGACAGAGATGCACTTTTATGATGGATGGATGCACTTTTATGATGGACAGATGCACTTTTATGATGGATGGATGCACTTTTATGATTGATGGATGCACTTTTATGATTGATGGATGCACTTTTATGATGGATAGAAGCACTTTATGATGGACAGAGATGCACTTTTATGATGGACAGAGATGCTCTTTTATGATGGATAGATGCACTTTTATGATGGATGGATGCACTTTTATGATGGATGGATGCACTTTTATGATGGACAGATGCACTTTTATGATGGATGGATGCACTTTTATGATGGACAGATACACTTTTATGATGGATAGATGCTCTTTTATGATGGATGGATGCACTTTTATGATGGATGGAGGCACTTTTATGATGGATGGAGGCACTTTTATGATGGACGGATGCACTTTTATGATGGACGGATGCTCTTTTATGATGGATAGATGCTCTTTTATGATGGATGGATGCACTTTTATGATGGATGGATGCTCTTTTATGATGGATGGAGGCACTTTTATGATGGACGGATGCACTTTTATGATGGACGGATGCTCTTTTATGATGGATAGATGCTCTTTTATGATGGATAGATGCATTTTTATGATGGATGGATGCACTTTTATGATGGATGGATGCACTTTTATGATGGACGGATGCACTTTTATGATGAACAGATGCACTTTTATGATGGACAGATGCACTTTTATGATGGATAGATGCTGTTTTATGATGGATGGAGGCACTTTTATGATGGATAGATGCACTTTTATGATGGACAGATGCACTTTTATGATGGATAGATGCACTTTTATGGTGGACGGATGCACTTTTATGATGGATAGATGCTCTTTTATGATGGATGGAGGCACTTTTATGATGGACGGATGCACTTTTATGATGGACGGATGCTCTTTTATGATGGATAGATGCTCTTTTATGATGGATAGATTTATTTTTATGATGGATGGATGCACTTTTATGATGGATAGATTTATTTTTATGATGGATAGATGCTCTTTTATGATTGACAGATGCACTTTTATGATGGACAGATGCACTTTTATGATGGACAGATGCACTTTTATGATGGATAGATGCTGTTTTATGATGGATGGAGGCACTTTTATGATGGATAGATGCACTTTTATGATGGACAGATGCACTTTTATGATGGATAGATGCACTTTTATGATGGACAGATGCACTTTTATGATGGATAGATGCACTTTTATGATGGATAGATGCTCTTTTATGATGGATGGAGGCACTTTTATGATGGATAGATGCTCTTTTATGATGGATGGAGGCACTTTTATGATGGACAGATACACTTTTATGATGGATAGATGCACTTTTATGATGGATAGATGCTCTTTTATGATGGATGGATGCTCTTTTATGATGGACGGATGCTCTTATGATGGACAGATGCACTTTTATGATGGATGGATGCACTTTTATGATGGATAGATGCACTTTTATGATGGACAGATGCACTTTTATGATGGATGGATGCACTTTTATGATGGACAGATGCACTTTTATGATGGACAGATGCACTTTTATGATGGACAGATGCACTTTTATGATGGACAGATGCACTTTTATGATGGATAGATGCTCTTTTATGATGGATGGAGGCACTTTTATGATGGATAGATGCACTTCTATGATGGACAGATGCACTTTTATGATGGACAGATGCACTTTTATGATGGACAGATACACTTTTATGATGGATAGATGCTCTTTTATGATGGATGGATGCAGTTTTATGATGGATAGATGCTCTTTTATGATGGATGGAGGCACTTTTATGATGGACGGATGCACTTTTATGATGGACGGATGCTCTTTTATGATGGATAGATGCTCTTTTATGATGGATAGATGCATTTTTATGATGGATGGATGCACTTTTATGATGGATAGATGCTCTTTTATGATGGACAGATGCACTTTTATGATGGACGGATGCACTTTTATGATGAACAGATGCACTTTTATGATGGACAGATGCACTTTTATGATGGATAGATGCTGTTTTATGATGGATGGAGGCACTTTTATGATGGATAGATGCACTTTTATGATGGACAGATGCACTTTTATGATGGACAGATGCACTTTTATGATGGACAGATGCACTTTTATGATGGATGGATGCACTTTTATGATGGATAGATGCTCTTTTATGATGGACAGATGCACTTCTATGATGGACAGATGCACTTTTATGATGGACAGATGCACTTTTATGATGGATAGATGCACTTTTATGATGGATAGATGCTCTTTTATGATGGATGGAGGCACTTTTATGATGATAGATGCTCTTTTATGATGGATGGATGCACTTTTATGATGGACGGATGCACTTTTATGGTGGACGGATGCTCTTTTATGATGGATAGATGCACTTTTATGATGGACAGATGCACTTTTGTGATGGACAGATGCTCTTTTATGATGGACAGATGCACTTTTATGATGGACAGATGCACTTTTATGGTGGACGGATGCTCTTTTATGATGGATAGATGCACTTTTATGATGGATAGATGCTCTTTTATGATGGATAGATGCTCTTTTATGATGGACAGATGCACTTTTATGATGGACAGAGGCACTTTTATGATGGATAGATGCACTTTTATGATGGACAGATGCACTTTTATGATGGACAGATGCACTTTTATGATGGATAGATGCACTTTTATGATGGACAGATACACTTTTATGATGGATAGATGCTCTTTTATGATGGATGGATGCACTTTTATGATGGACAGAGGCACTTTTATGATGGATGGAGGCACTTTTATGATGGATAGATGCACTTTTATGATGGACAGATGCACTTTTATGATGGACAGATGCACTTTTATGATGGATGGAGGCACTTTTATGATGGATAGATGCACTTTTATGATGGATGGAGGCACTTTTATGATGGATAGATGCACTTTTATGATGGATAGATGCACTTTTATGATGGACAGATGCACTTTTATGATGGACAGATGCACTTTTATGATGGATAGATGCACTTTTATGATGGACAGATACACTTTTATGATGGATAGATGCTCTTTTATGATGGACAGATGCTCTTTTATGATGGATGGATGGAGGCACTTTTATGATGGACGGATGCACTTTTATGATGGACGGATGCTCTTTTATGATGGATAGATGCTCTTTTATGATGGATAGATGCATTTTTATGATGGACGGATGCACTTTTATGATGGACGGATGCTCTTTTATGATGGATAGATGCTCTTTTATGATGGATAGATGCACTTTTATGATGGATGGATGCATTTTTATGATGGACGGATGCACTTTTATGATGAACAGATGCACTTTTATGATGGACAGATGCACTTTTATGATGGATAGATGCTGTTTTATGATGGATGGAGGCACTTTTATGATGGATAGATGCACTTTTATGATGGACAGATGCACTTTTATGATTGACAGATGCACTTTTATGATGGATGGATGCATTTTTATGATGGACGGATGCACTTTTATGATGAACAGATGCACTTTTATGATGGACAGATGCACTTTTATGATGGATAGATGCTGTTTTATGATGGATGGAGGCACTTTTATGATGGATAGATGCACTTTTATGATGGACAGATGCACTTTTATGATGGATAGATGCACTTTTATGGTGGACGGATGCACTTTTATGATGGACGGATGCACTTTTATGATGGACGGATGCTCTTTTATGATGGATAGATGCTCTTTTATGATGGATAGATGCATTTTTATGATGGATGGATGCACTTTTATGATGGATAGATGCTCTTTTATGATTGACAGATGCACTTTTATGATGAATGGATGCACTTTTATGATGGACGGATGCACTTTTATGATGAACAGATGCACTTTTATGATGGACAGATGCACTTTTATGATGGATAGATGCACTTTTATGATGGACAGATGCACTTTTATGATGGATAGATGCACTTTTATGATGGATAGATGCTCTTTTATGATGGATAGATGCACTTTTATGGTGGACGGATGCACTTTTATGATGGACGGATGCACTTTTATGATGGACGGATGCTCTTTTATGATGGATAGATGCTCTTTTATGATGGATAGATGCATTTTTATGATGGATGGATGCACTTTTATGATGGATAGATGCTCTTTTATGATTGACAGATGCACTTTTATGATGAATGGATGCACTTTTATGATGGACGGATGCACTTTTATGATGAACAGATGCACTTTTATGATGGACAGATGCACTTTTATGATGGATAGATGCACTTTTATGATGGACAGATGCACTTTTATGATGGATAGATGCACTTTTATGATGGATAGATGCTCTTTTATGATGGATGGAGGCACTTTTATGATGGATAGATGCTCTTTTATGATGGATGGAGGCACTTTTATGATGGACAGATGCACTTTTATGATGGACAGATACACTTTTATGATGGACAGATGCACTTTTATGATGGATAGATGCACTTTTATGATGGATAGATGCTCTTTTATGATGGATGGAGGCACTTTTATGATGGATAGATGCTCTTTTATGATGGATGGAGGCACTTTTATGATGGACGGATGCACTTTTATGGTGGACGGATGCTCTTTTATGATGGATAGATGCACTTTAATGATGGATAGATGCACTTTAATGATGGACAGATACACTTTTATGATGGACGGATGCACTTTTATGGTGGACGGATGCTCTTTTATGATGGATGGAGGCACTTTTATGATGGACGGATGCACTTTTATGATGGACGGATGCTCTTTTATGATGGATAGATGCTCTTTTATGATGGATAGATGCATTTTTATGATGGATAGATGCTCTTTTATGATGGATAGATGCACTTTTATGATGGATGGATGCTCTTTTATGATGGATGGATGCACTTTTATGATGGATAGATGCTCTTTTATGATGGATGGATGCACTTTTATGATGGACAGATGCACTTTTATGATGGATGGATGCACTTTTATGATGGACAGATGCACTTTTATGATGGATAGATGCATTTTTATGATGGATGGATGCACTTTTATGATGGACGGATGCTCTTTTATGATGGACGGATGCACTTTTATGATGGACGGATGCTCTTTTATGATGGATGGAGGCACTTTTATGATGGACGGATGCACTTTTATGATGGACGGATGCTCTTTTATGATGGATAGATGCTCTTTTATGATGGATGGAGGCACTTTTATGATGGACGGATGCACTTTTATGATGGACGGATGCTCTTTTATGATGGATAGATGCTCTTTTATGATGGATAGATGCATTTTTATGATGGATGGATGCACTTTTATGATGGATAGATGCACTTTTATGATGGATGGATGCTCTTTTATGATGGATGGATGCACTTTTATGATGGATAGATGCTCTTTTATGATGGATGGATGCACTTTTATGATGGACAGATGCACTTTTATGATGGATGGATGCACTTTTATGATGGACAGATGCACTTTTATGATGGATAGATGCTGTTTTATAATGGATGGAGGCACTTTTATGATGGATAGATGCACTTTTATGATGGACAGATGCACTTTTATGATGGACGGATGCTCTTTTATGATGGATAGATGCTCTTTTATGATGGATAGATGCATTTTTATGATGGATGGATGCACTTATGATGGATAGATGCTCTTTTATGATGGACAGATGCACTTTTATGATGGATGGATGCACTTTTATGATGGACAGATGCACTTTTATGATGGATAGATGCTGTTTTATGATGGATGGAGGCACTTTTATGATGGACGGATGCACTTTTATGATGGACGGATGCTCTTTTATGATGGATAGATGCTCTTTTATGATGGATAGATGCATTTTTATGATGGATGGATGCACTTTTATGATGGATAGATGCACTTTTATGATGGATAGATGCTCTTTTATGATGGATGGAGGCACTTTTATGATGGATGGATGCACTTTTATGATGGATAGATGCACTTTTATGATGGATAGATGCTCTTTTATGATGGATGGAGGCACTTTTATGATGGATAGATGCTCTTTTATGATGGACAGATGCACTTTTATGATGGATGGATGCACTTTTATGATGGATAGATGCACTTTTATGATGGATAGATGCTCTTTTATGATGGATGGAGGCACTTTTATGATGGATAGATGCTCTTTTATGATGGATGGAGGCACTTTTATGATGGACGGATGCACTTTTATGGTGGACGGATGCTCTTTTATGATGGATAGATGCACTTTAATGATGGACAGATACACTTTTATGATGGATAGATGCTCTTTTATGATGGATGGATGCACTTTTATGATGGATAGATGCTCTTTTATGATGGATGGAGGCACTTTTATGATGGACGGATGCACTTTTATGGTGGACGGATGCTCTTTTATGATGGACGGATGCACTTTTATGATGGACGGATGCTCTTTTATGATGGATAGATGCTCTTTTATGATGGATAGATGCATTTTTATGATGGATGGATGCACTTTTATGATGGACGGATGCTCTTTTATGATGGATAGATGCTCTTTTATGATGGATGGAGGCACTTTTATGATGGACGGATGCACTTTTATGGTGGACGGATGCTCTTTTATGATGGACGGATGCTCTTTTATGATGGATGGAGGCACTTTTATGATGGACGGATGCACTTTTATGGTGGACGGATGCTCTTTTATGATGGACGGATGCACTTTTATGATGGACGGATGCTCTTTTATGATGGATAGATGCTCTTTTATGATGGATAGATGCATTTTTATGATGGATGGATGCACTTTTATGATGGACGGATGCTCTTTTATGATGGATAGATGCTCTTTTATGATGGACGGATGCTCTTTTATGATGGACGGATGCACTTTTATGATGGACGGATGCTCTTTTATGATGGACGGATGCACTTTTATGATGGACGGATGCTCTTTTATGATGGACGGATGCTCTTTTATGATGGACGGATGCTCTTTTATGATGGACGGATGCACTTTTATGATGGACGGATGCTCTTTTATGATGGACGGATGCACTTTTATGATGGATAGATGCTCTTTTATGATGGATAGATGCATTTTTATGATGGATGGATGCACTTTTATGATGGACGGATGCTCTTTTATGATGGATGGAGGCACTTTTATGATGGATGGATGCACTTTTATGATGGATGGAGGCACTTTTATGATGAACAGATGCACTTTTATGATGGACAGATGCACTTTTATGGTGGACGGATGCACTTTTATGATGGACGGATGCACTTTTATGATGGACGGATGCTCTTTTATGATGGATAGATGCTCTTTTATGATGGACAGATGCACTTTTATGATGGATGGATGCACTTTTATGATGGACAGATGCACTTTTATGATGGATAGATGCTGTTTTATAATGGATGGAGGCACTTTTATGATGGATAGATGCACTTTTATGATGGACGGATGCACTTTTATGATGGACGGATGCTCTTTTATGATGGATAGATGCTCTTTTATGATGGATAGATGCATTTTTATGATGGATGGATGCACTTTTATGATGGACGGATGCTCTTTTATGATGGATAGATGCTCTTTTATGATGGATGGAGGCACTTTTATGATGGACGGATGCACTTTTATGGTGGACGGATGCACTTTTATGATGGACGGATGCACTTTTATGATGGACGGATGCTCTTTTATGATGGATAGATGCTCTTTTATGATGGATAGATGCATTTTTATGATGGATGGATGCACTTTTATGATGGATAGATGCTCTTTTATGATGGACAGATGCACTTTTATGATGGATGGATGCACTTTTATGATGGACAGATGCACTTTTATGATGGATAGATGCTGTTTTATAATGGATGGAGGCACTTTTATGATGGATAGATGCACTTTTATGATGGACAGATGCACTTTTATGATGGACAGATACACTTTTATGATGAATAGATGCTCTTTTATGATGGATGGAGGCACTTTTATGATGGATAGATGCTCTTTTATGATGGATGGAGGCACTTTTATGATGGACGGATGCACTTTTATGGTGGACGGATGCTCTTTTATGATGGATAGATGCACTTTTATGATGGATAGATGCTCTTTTATGATGGATGGATGCACTTTTATGATGGATAGATGCACTTTTATGATGGATAGATGCTCTTTTATGATGGATGGAGGCACTTTTATGATGGATAGATGCACTTTTATGATGGATAGATGCACTTTTATGATGGATAGATGCACTTTTATGATGGACAGATGCACTTTTATGATGGACAGATGCACTTTTATGATGGATAGATGCTCTTTTATGATGGATGGATGCACTTTTATGATGGATAGATGCACTTTTATGATGGATAGATGCTCTTTTATGATGGATGGAGGCACTTTTATGATGGATAGATGCACTTTTATGATGGATAGATGCACTTTTATGATGGATAGATGCACTTTTATGATGGATAGATGCACTTTTATGATGGACAGATGCACTTTTATGATGGACAGATACACTTTTATGAAGGACAGATGCACTTTTATGATGGATAGATGCACTTTTATGATGGATAGATGCTCTTTTATGATGGATGGAGGCACTTTTATGATGGACGGATGCACTTTTATGATGGATGGATGCTCTTTTATGATGGATGGATGCACTTTTATGATGGATAGATGCTCTTTTATGATGGATGGAGGCACTTTTATGATGGACAGATGCACTTTTATGATGGACAGATACACTTTTATGATGGATAGATGCTCTTTTATGATGGATGGAGGCACTTTTATGATGGATAGATGCTCTTTTATGATGGATGGAGGCACTTTTATGATGGACGGATGCACTTTTATGGTGGACGGATGCTCTTTTATGATGGATAGATGCTCTTTTATGATGGACAGATGCACTTTTATGATGGATAGATGCTCTTTTATGATGGATGGATGAACTTTTATGATGGATAGATGCACTTTTATGATGGATAGATGCTCTTTTATGATGGATGGAGGCACTTTTATGATGGACAGATGCACTTTTATGATGGACAGATACACTTTTATGAAGGACAGATGCACTTTTATGATGGATAGATGCACTTTTATGATGGATAGATGCTCTTTTATGATGGATGGAGGCACTTTTATGATGGACGGATGCACTTTTATGATGGATGGATGCTCTTTTATGATGGATGGATGCACTTTTATGATGGATAGATGCTCTTTTATGATGGATGGAGGCACTTTTATGATGGACAGATGCACTTTTATGATGGACAGATACACTTTTATGATGGACAGATGCACTTTTATGATGGATAGATGCACTTTTATGATGGATAGATGCTCTTTTATGATGGATGGAGGCACTTTTATGATGGACGGATGCACTTTTATGGTGGACGGATGCTCTTTTATGATGGATAGATGCACTTTAATGATGGATAGATGCACTTTAATGATGGACAGATACACTTTTATGATGGACGGATGCACTTTTATGGTGGACGGATGCTCTTTTATGATGGATGGAGGCACTTTTATGATGGACGGATGCACTTTTATGATGGACGGATGCTCTTTTATGATGGACAGATGCACTTTTATGATGGATAGATGCTCTTTTATGATGGATGGATGCACTTTTATGATGGACAGATGCACTTTTATGATGGATAGATGCTGTTTTATAATGGATGGAGGCACTTTTATGATGGATAGATGCACTTTTATGATGGACAGATGCACTTTTATGATGGACGGATGCTCTTTTATGATGGATAGATGCACTTTTATGATGGATAGATGCACTTTTATGATGGATAGATGCTCTTTTATGATGGATAGATGCATTTTTATGATGGATGGATGCACTTTTATGATGGATAGATGCACTTTTATGATGGATAGATGCATTTTTATGATGGATGGATGCACTTTTATGATGGATAGATGCTCTTTTATGATGGACAGATGCACTTTTATGATGGATAGATGCTCTTTTATGATGGATAGATGCATTTTTATGATGGATGGATGCACTTTTATGATGGATGGATGCACTTTTATGATGGACAGATGCACTTTTATGATGGATAGATGCTCTTTTATGATGGATAGATGCATTTTTATGATGGATGGATGCACTTTTATGATGGATAGATGCTCTTTTATGATGGACAGATGCACTTTTATGATGGACGGATGCACTTTTATGATGGACGGATGCTCTTTTATGATGGATAGATGCTCTTTTATGATGGATAGATGCATTTTTATGATGGATGGATGCACTTTTATGATGGATAGATGCTCTTTTATGATGGACAGATGCACTTTTATGATGGATGGATGCACTTTTATGATGGATAGATGCACTTTTATGATGGATAGATGCTCTTTTATGATGGATGGAGGCACTTTTATGATGGATAGATGCTCTTTTATGATGGATGGAGGCACTTTTATGATGGACGGATGCACTTTTATGGTGGACGGATGCTCTTTTATGATGGTTAGATGCACTTTAATGATGGATGGATGCACTTTTATGATGGATAGATGCTCTTTTATGGTGGACGGATGCTCTTTTATGATGGATGGAGGCACTTTTATGATGGACGGATGCACTTTTATGGTGGACGGATGCTCTTTTATGATGGACGGATGCACTTTTATGATGGACGGATGCTCTTTTATGATGGATAGATGCATTTTTATGATGGATGGATGCACTTTTATGATGGACGGATGCTCTTTTATGATGGATAGATGCTCTTTTATGATGGATGGAGGCACTTTTATGATGGACGGATGCACTTTTATGGTGGACGGATGCACTTTTATGATGGACGGATGCACTTTTATGATGGACGGATGCTCTTTTATGATGGATAGATGCTCTTTTATGATGGATAGATGCATTTTTATGATGGATGGATGCACTTTTATGATGGATAGATGCTCTTTTATGATGGACAGATGCACTTTTATGATGGATGGATGCACTTTTATGATGGATAGATGCTCTTTTATGATGGATAGATGCACTTTTATGATGGACAGATGCACTTTTATGATGGATAGATGCTGTTTTATAATGGATGGAGGCACTTTTATGATGGATAGATGCTCTTTTATGATGGATAGATGCACTTTTATGATGGACAGATGCACTTTTATGATGGATAGATGCTGTTTTATAATGGATGGAGGCACTTTTATGATGGATAGATGCTCTTTTATGATGGACAGATGCACTTTTATGATGGACAGATGCACTTTTATGATGGATAGATGCTCTTTTATGATGGACAGATGCACTTTTATGATGGATAGATGCTCTTTTATGATGGATAGATGCACTTTTATGATGGACAGATGCACTTTTATGATGGATAGATGCTGTTTTATAATGGATGGAGGCACTTTTATGATGGATAGATGCACTTTTATGATGGACAGATGCACTTTTATGATGGACAGATGCACTTTTATGATGGACAGATACACTTTTATGATGGATAGATTCACTTTTATGATGGATAGATGCTCTTTTATGATGGATGGAGGCACTTTTATGATGGATAGATGCTCTTTTATGATGGATGGAGGCACTTTTATGATGGACGGATGCACTTTTATGGTGGACGGATGCTCTTTTATGATGGATAGATGCTCTTTTATGATGGACAGATGCACTTTTATGATGGACAGATGCACTTTTATGATGGATGGAGGCACTTTTATGATGGATAGATGCTCTTTTATGATGGATGGAGGCACTTTTATGATGGACGGATGCACTTTTATGATGGATAGATGCTCTTTTATGATGGACAGATGCACTTATGATGGACAGATGCACTTTTATGATGGATAGATGCTCTTTTATGATGGACAGATGCACTTATGATGGACGGATGCACTTTTATGATGGATAGATGCTCTTTTATGATGGACAGATGCACTTATGATGGATAGATGCTCTTTTATGATGGATGGAGGCACTTTTATGATGGACGGATGCACTTTTATGATGGATAGATGCTCTTTTATGATGGACAGATGCACTTTTATGATGGAAAGATGCTCTTTTATGATGGATGGAGGCACTTTTATGATGGATAGATGCTCTTTTATGATGGATAGATGCTCTTTTATGATGGATGGAGGCACTTTTATGATGGACGGATGCTCTTTTATGATGGATAGATGCTCTTTTATGATGGATAGATGCATTTTTATGATGGATGGATGCACTTTTATGATGGATAGATGCTCTTTTATGATGGACAGATGCACTTTTATGATGGACAGATGCACTTTTATGATGGACAGATGCACTTTTATGATGGATGGATGCACTTTTATGATGGACGGATGCACTTTTATGATGGACAGATGCACTTTTATGATGGATAGATGCTGTTTTATGATGGATGGATGCACTTTTATTATGGATGGATGCACTTTTATGATGGATAGATGCACTTTTATTAGGGATGCACGATATATCGGCAACATATCGTTATCGGCCGATAAATGATTATTTTTGATGTTATCGTTATCGGTCCAATAAGAAAATTTGACCGATATAGTCAAGCCGATAGATAATGTATTATTTCCTTCAGCTGAGATGGACGCGCTTTCCACCATGATGGGTTTGAATTGCTCTAAATATGTTTGGAATCACTTCGATAAGGAAAATACAGTTATGTGCAACATGTGCAGCGCAAGTCTTCTATAATCTACATAAAATGATAATGAGAATAGAATAGGCTGTAAAAGAGCGTTGTGTTTCAGCGCGTTTGTTGAGGGAAGAGCGCGCCCACGGAGTTACACCTTCATGACGAGCAGTCAAGTTCGCTTGTGCATTCGCGTCATTTTAAGCATATGTAAGTCGTAATATTATGTTTTTGTAGTATAAACATCTGATTAAAGTCATATAGGATGTGTTTGGTTAAGTCAATAACCCGCAGCGCTTCACTGTACCGGTGATCATCTTAAGTTTCAGCACGCTCTTAAACAGGGGAAGAGCATCCACAGGAGTTAAAACCCTTCACCTATGCGTGATTTTGTGCTAATATAAGTTGTAATATTATATTTATTTTGTATAAATATCTGATTGTTCTCATATATGATGCGTTTAGTTGTTAATTAAACTTCTAAGCGCTTCAGTTTATGGTTGTTCGTTCATTCTCTCCAGCTTCAGCGCGCTCTCAAACAGCAACATTATTCCTAATAGACTAGACTAATATTACAGATGTTTACTATTACTGTAATATTAAACATATTTTTTTTTTTCAAAAACACAGAAGCATTATTTTTTATAATTAGCACTTTTATTGTTCTCGTATCATTTCCATCAACAATATGGTTTGATTAAAACCATTTCTTTATCGTCTGTGCGGAGGTTATTTAATGCACTTGCATTCTGATTCTTTATTATGCAGCCTAAGTAATGCTATTCAATTACTTGTTTGCATTATTTAGGTATATTATTTTTATTTTTTAGACAATATAATTTTTGGTAACATTTTACAAATAAGGTCTCATTTTATTAATGCATTAACTATCATGAACAAACAGAGAGCAATAACCTTTGTTTCTTTTAGTAATAAAATGTTTGTGTTTTGTAACAGTCCATTCACAGTTCATAACTAATGTTAAAAGACACAACTTTGGGTCTGAATATGTTGAGATTAACATGAACTAAAATTAATAAATCCTGTTGAAGTATTGTTCATTCATTGTTGGTTAACTAATACTAACAAAAATTAAACCTTATTGTAAAGTGTAAAAAAAAAAAATTTGGCCATAGGAGTGTAAAATTAATTTGAAAAGGTAAGGAATCTCACACTGGTTCAAATAGGCTACTGTAGTGTATAGGTTTGATTTATGTTGAAGTGTTTGGGACATGGCTTTTAATGGTGAGCCTTTTGTTTTTGTAATCAGGCTCTCAGAGTTTATTAAAATTTGTATTTAGATTTATCGGCCAATATATCGGTTATCGGCTTTCAAATATTAAGAATTATCGGTTATCGGTATCGGCCAAAATGTTCATATCGGTGCATCCCTAACTTTTATGATGGATAGATGCACTTTTATGATGGATAGATGCACTTTTATGATGGATAGATGCACTTTTATGATGGATAGATGCACTTTTATGATGGACAGATGCTCTTTTATGATGGATAGATGCACTTTTATGATGGACAGATGCACTTTTATGATGGATAGATGCTCTTTTATGATGGATAGATGCACTTTTATGATGGATAGATGCTCTTTTATGATGGATAGATGCACTTTTATGATGGACAGATGCACTTTTATGATGGACAGATGCACTTTTATGATGGATAGATGCTGTTTTATGATGGATGGATGCACTATTATGATGGATAGAAGCACTTTTATGATTGATGGATGCACTTTTATGATGGATGGATGCACTTTTATGATGGACAGATGCACTTTTATGATGGATAGATGCACTTTTATGATGGACGCTTTTATGGACTTCAAAACAGAAACAGCCATTCTGGATATTTATTAATAGGATATTTATTAATAGGATATGTATTAATATATCTCTGCTTGTGAATGTCATACACACCTAGGATGACTTGAGGGGCACTAAATCATGGGGTTGTTTAAATATTTGGGTGAACTATCCCTTTAAAGGCATAGATATTGTTGTTGGTGTAAACCGGCCTTAAAGGGATAGTTCAAGTTCTAAACCTGAATGACTTTATTTCTTCTGCTGGACACACAAAAGATATTCTGATGAATATAATCAAACAGTTGACGTCCATAGTATGGAAATGCACCATTTACTGACCTTTATGTTGACACAAACCCGTTTTTATGAGCGATTTCTGCAGATCTGTTCAACAATACAGCAATTCATTGTGACCGCACGCGTGTCTCTCTCCGAAAGCACCATCACAGTCGCCCATAATGTGACTCAGTTTATGGGAAGAATGACGGCATACGGGCTGGAAATGAAGATAATAACTGTGTGTGTGAGACAGATTTCAGCGTGTGCTGACTTGACATCTTCAGGATTCCTGCTTGGGCAACAGGAAGACACACACACACACACACACACACACACACACACACACATATACACACACACACACACACACACACATGTATGTGACAATCTCATGTCAGTGCACTTTGCTCTGGGAAGTGAAACATGATTTCTCGTCTCTAAGGGTGTGTGTGTGTGTGAGTTATTGCTCTTTTCTCAGTTTTCAGTGTGTAGTGATGAAGTTTACACACACTCTCTCTGTTTCTCAGAGACTTTCTGCCCCGAGGGTCCGGCATCGTGACGCGCAGGCCTCTGATTCTCCAGCTGGTCTACAGTAAAGCGGGTAAAACACACATCACACCTTCTTACACACATCACATCCTCGAAATTATATCACAATAATACATTATGATGGCGCTAAAAATCATCTTTGAATTACAGTTTGCTCACAAAGAAAACCTTAATTTTGACTGGGTTTCTGCGGGTCTTAAAGGTGCAGTGTGTAAGTTTTAGCAGCATCTGGTGGTGTTGCTCGCCCCTCCCTTTCAGAGCACATAGAGAAGCTATGGTGGCCCACACAGGACAAACATGTCGAAAGAGGGAGCAGAGAGGGACTAGTGCTCTGTAGAGAAGTTTGTCCCTTTAGGGCTACCGTAGAAACATGGCGGCACAAAATGCCGTCCTCACTGTAAGGGACCCGCGGTGTGTGTAGATAGAAACGGCTCATTCTAAAGTAATAAAAACATAACGGCTCATTATGTGAGGTCTGAAAACAGAGTTATGTGTATTATATTGCATTTCTGTCAATAGATCCTCATAAATACTACACACTGCACCTTTAAAACAATGTAAACTGAATGTGATGTGTGATTATTATCACAAAAACAGTCTAATTTATCTTATTAGTAGGAAGTATTTGAGATTTTTAAAAGAGAAAATGTGTTAATGTTAAATTATATTGCATTTCTGTCAATAGATATTCATAAATACTACATTGAACCTTTAACCTCTTAACAAGCGCCCCATTTTTGAGAATTCTTTGAAAACGATATACCCAAATGAAAATGTCTGCAGCTCTTAAACCCTATGATCTATATTCATAAACCTGGTCTTATTTTAAACTAGACACTTGAAATATTGCTACCCAAGAGTCATAATAACTCAAAGTAATATGGGAACAGAGTAATATACATGTAAGTGACTCACGTTTTTTTAATTTTTATTTCACTTAGGGAAAAAAATATTATAATTTAATGTTAAGAGCCTGAAAATAACTTAAATATAAAACTGAATGTCTAATCATGTCATGATTCAAATATGAGGATGATTCTCTCAGTAATGTGGCTTCTGTGAGCTTTTATGTCAAGAAAAGTCTAGGCGTCATTTCAAAAAGGCCATTTATTTCAGAACATTTGCTATTGTAAAGAGTAGTTTTTCATTCAAATAAATCGGCAATAAACTGCAATAAACTACTAATTATAATGGATAAACAGTTACTGAAAAACTAAAGCAACTATTTACAGAGATTACAAAGTGTAAAAAGCTAATTTAGCTGATAATAAGTGTCAGTAAGAGTCTGCGCGCTCCACTGCAGTTGCGCCATGGAGAGCGCGCAGCCAGCGCACAAACAGTATTCACCAAAGCCTACTTACGTAAACTGCGCAAGATAATGCCTTTTGATTGGTTACTAAGTCCGTCAATCAAACCTTTGTTGGAAAGGCATTGGCTGGGCACCGAGTGCCTTTATCCAACGAAAACCATGGGCGCAATGATTGACAGCTCACCAAGCCTGTAAAGCGCTTCCTCTATATGATGCATCCCAGAAGAGTCTCTGATTGAAGGAGAGAGACGAGGGTTGAACGATTGCACGTGGGAGAAACTATTCTAGCAGGGGGAGTTTGCCAGACACGGATTAGAATCGATATTTCATTGAAAATGGACATGATTGATTACGCTAACTCAAAACTCTCTTGCATACAACGGAGGATTTTTAGTTTTTTCCCTATTTTTTCGTTGTTTTGGATTAAAAAGTGGGATGCATTTTGAAGAGTGGACTCTTACACAGAGATGTATGCGGGTGTTTATTGGATTCGTCCGATCTGATCTGAACGACAGGAGATGAAAGATGAGTAACGCTGATATTTTTCTAATGTTTACATGGCCGGTCCTTTAGCGTTTCATTTAACCCTTTCCTCTCTGGTGTATTTATTGCAAAAACAAGTTCAGAACATGAATCTTGAGTGTTTTAGCTTTCAAATGATGCATAGTTTGTGATAGTTGATTGAATATTTTGTATAAAACAAAAGTAAATAAAAGTACACACCCCCCCACTTCCGTCAACCCCCCCGCCCACGAACCGGTGCGGGTTAAGAAGTTAAAACAATGTTAACTGAATGTGATGTGTGATTATTATTACATAAACAGTCTAATTTATCTTATTAGTATGAAGTATTTCAACATTTTTAACACATTTTCTGTTTTAAAAATCTCAATTATATTGCATTTCTGTTAGATTAGATTAGATTCAACTTTATTGTCATTACACAAGTACAAGTACAAGGCAACGAAATGCAGTTTAGGTCTAACCAGAAGTGCAATAGCAGCAAGTGCAGGATATATACAATGGTTGCGTAAGTGCAGGGCATAAAAATGTTCTGAATATATATAAATATGTATAAGTAGAGAGATGGTTATTACTATAAGTAGAACTGAATTTACAGATGAATATATACAGTGAATAAATATACAGATGGCTATTACTATAAACAGAATTTACAGGTGAATATGTACTATGAATAAATATACAGATGGCTATTACTATAAACAGAATTTACAGGTGACTATGTACTATGAATAAATATACAGACGGTTATTACTTGAACAGAATTTTACAGTTAGAGGTATACAATAATATGTTAGGCTAATATGAGGAATATAGCAGTGGATTAAGTTAGTACAATAAATTATGGACAGAGCTATCCGAAAGAAAGTGTAAAAGTGCAGTGGAAAGTGGTTGCATATTCCAGTTAGAAGTACGGTGCAAAATGCAAATGTAAACATTGTTACTGTAAATACAGTCGGCAGTGCAGATGAGCATTATCCAGTTACGGTGTGGTAGTGCAGAATGCATAAGTAAACAGTTGTTACTGTAATAAACAGTCAGTAGTGCAAATAACAAAGTGAAGGCAGATGTGAGGTAGGAGAGTTATCAGTTTATGAGGGAAGTGGATCAACGGGGGTTTGAGTTCAATAAAGAGACAGCTCTGGGGAAAAAACTGTTCTTTAGTCTGCTGGTCCTGGTCCGGAGGATCCTGAAACGCCTGCCGGAGGGCAGGAGAGAAAACAGTCTGTGGGCTGGGTGAGAGGAGTCCTTGAGGATGCTGCGAGCTCGATGCAGGCAGCGTTTCCTCTGGATGTGTTCGATGGCAGGCAGTGGAGTCCCTGTGATGCGCTGGGCAGTTTTCACCACCCGCTGCAGTGCCTTGCGCTCCGCAACAGAGCAGCTCCCATACCACACTGCCACACAGTTGGTCAGGATGCTTTCTATTGCGCAGCGGTAGAAGTTCACCAGGATAGCCGAGGAGAGCTGATTCTTCCTCAGTGTCCTCAGGAAGAAGAGGCGCTGGTGAGCCTTCTTGACCAGGCTGGAGGTGTTGGTCGTCCACGACATGTCCGCCGAGATGTGGATCCCCAGGAACTTGAAACTGGAGACACGTTCAACAGCCATTCCATTGATGTGGATGGTGTCGTGTGTGCCTCTTGACTCCTTCCTGAAGTCCACGATGAGCTCCTTCGTTTTGGTGGTGTTGAGGAGCAGGTTATTATCAGCGCACCATGTGGCCAGGTGCTGGATCTCTTCCCTGTAGGCAGTCTCATCGTTGTTGCTGATGAGACCAATCACCGTAGTGTCGTCCGCAAACTTGACGATGGAATTAGTTCCATACACAGGCTTGCAGTCGGAGGTGAAGAGGGAGTAGAGAAACGGACTTAGCACACAGCCCTGTGGTACACCAGTGTTGAGTGTGATGGATGTGGAGCAGGTGGATCCTGATCGAACATTCTGGGGTCTGTCAGTTAGGAAGTCCAAAATCCAGTTACACATTGAAGTGTTGATGCCCAGGTCTCCAAGTTTGGCAATTAACTTGGATGGGATGACAGTGTTGAATGCTGAGCTGAAGTCAACAAACAGCATGCGTGCATAAGTGTTTTTACTGTCCAGATGGGTGAGCACAGAGTGCAGTGCCATGGAAACGGCATCCTCTGTGCTCCTATTGCTGCGGTAGGCAAACTGGTGTGAGTCCAATGTGGATGGTATAGAGTCTTTTAGGTGTTCCAGGACCAGCCGCTCAAAGCACTTCATAATGATGGGTGTGAGTGCTACAGGGCGGTAGTCATTAGGGCACCTCGGGCTGGAGTGTTTCGGCACTGGCACAATGGAAGTGCGTTTAAAGCATGATGGTACAGCTGCTTGGGCGAGAGACAGGTTGAAAATGTCTGTAAAAACCCCAGCGAGCTGCTCCGCACATGCCCTGAGCACACGTCCAGGGATGTTGTCTGGTCCAGCAGCCTTGTGCGCGCTGATCCGGCTCAGTGCCTTGCAGACATCTGTGGTGGAGAGTGTGATTGGTGGGTGGTCAGCTGAGGGTTTGAGCTTGGTGGCAGTTTCTCTGTTGTCTCTTTCAAAACGAGCATAAAAGTAATTTAGCTCATTCAGGAAGTTGACATCAGTGGCTGCGGGGGTGGAGTGGGGGGGTTTGTAGTCACTGATGGCCTGGATGCCCTGCCACATGCGTCGAGGGTCAGAGTTGGAAAAGTGACCCTCAATCTTAAGCTTGTAGCAGTGCTTGGCCTTTTTGATGCCCCTCTTCAGGTTTGCCCTGGATGCGCTGTAGGCTTGTGCATCTCCTGATCTGAAGGCAGTATTGCGTGACTTCAGCAGGAGTCGTACTTCCCTGTTCATCCAAGGCTTCTGATTTGGGTATGTGGTGATCTGTTTCTGGGTTGTAACACTGTCGATGGTGGTATTGATATGATCCAATACTGAGGAGGTGTAGGAGTCAATGTCCGTGTGAGCGCCACTGGTGGCTTGAGAAGCAAACATACTCCAGTCTGTGTTTAGAAACCTTTCCTGGAGTGTGGAGTCTGCCCCCGCAGGCCACACCTTGATGGTTTTCATTGATGGCTTCACGCGGTTGATGAGGGGTGAATATTTGGGTCTGAGAAACAAAGAGAGGTGGTCTGACTGTCCCAGGTGGGGGAGGGGTGTCGCAACGTAGGCTCCGGCCATGTTTGTGTAGACATGGTCTAAGGTTTTGTTTCCTCTGGTGTGGCAGGAAACATGCTGGTGAAACTTGGGTAGCACTGACTTTAAGTTTGAGTGATTAAAGTCACCTGCAACAATAAACGCAGCTTCCGGGTGATCAGTCTGTTGTTTACTGATGGCTGCGTGAAGTTCTTTCATAGCAAGCTTGGCATCAGCATCGGGTGGAATATAAGCTGCTGTGATAATAGTGGAGGTGAACTCCCGCGGTAGATAAAACGGTCTACATTTAACCATGAGAAACTCCAGGTTAGCTGAACAATGACTCCCAACAATAGCAGAGTTTGTGCACCAAGCTTTGTTAATATAAATGCACAATCCACCCCCTCTGCTCTTCCCAGAGCCATCTAATGTTCTATCCGCCCGGAGTGTGTGGCGTCCCGCTAGCTCGATAGCGGTGTCCGGTATTCCGCTGTTTAACCAGGTTTCCGTGAATATTAGGACGTTACAGTTCAAAAGTTTCTTACTGTGTGTGATGCTGAGTCGAATCTCCTCCATTTTGTTCACTAGCGACCGTACATTGGCAAGGAAAATGCTGGGTAAAGAGAGCCGATGAGGAGTAAGCGTTAGCTTAGCACGCGTTCCTCCACGTCTCCCTCGCCTTTGTTTACGATCACGCCGCCGTCTGCGTGCACTTCCGCCCGGCCGGGTAGAGTGCAGAGTCACCGGTGTCTTAGCGATCTCAGGAAGGAGTTGTAGATTGTCCATAAAACTGTCGGAAATTCGCAAACCAATATCCAAAAGCTCAGCGCGGGTGTACGATGTAAAGGCACAACTGTTCTGTGCGAACAGACCCGAGAAGAACAGGAAAAATACCGCAAAATTGCAGAATCTGGAGAGACGCTGAGCCTCGCGATCTACTCGCGCCGCCATCTTGGTCAGTCATGTTAATAGATCCTCATAAATATTACACACTGCACCTTTAATTAGACCCTCCACAGTTTAAGGCCTTATAAAATGTCTTACATTTCATCAGAAAGTCTAAAATTCAATATCATGGCTTTAAATATGATTTATGCGTTGCGGGAATGGAAGAATCCGTTCATAAAAACTGTAATTTACTGTATAATGCAGATCAAATGTATGAATAAATGAACAGTCGGTCCGTCTCTTAAAGGGCCAGTTCACCCATTAATGAGAATCCTGTGGTCATTTCCTCACCCTAACGTCAGACTTTCCTTCATCAAATAAAGCCATGGAGTCTCTGTGAAACATCTGGAATCATCCGCTCAATGATCCGTATGGATCAGTTTCTCTTTATGAACTTTCTGAAGTTGCTTAGCCTGTCAATGGAGGACAGAAATCTCTCATTTCATTACAAATCCCTTCATTTGTGTTCAGAAGATGAGTTTGGCATATTTAATCTGAGCATTAAGAAGTCGATTTATTCCAAAAACACAACTAAATAACTCAAACGCACACTAAAATGAACAGGGAATATGATATTAATAATGTGATTATGGTGTATTAATGTGTGTTTCTGTAGAGTATGCCGAGTTCCTGCACTGCAAGGGCCGCAAGTTCGTGGACTTTGACGAGGTTCGGCTGGAGATCGAGGCGGAGACGGAGCGGATCACAGGGTCCAATAAGGGGATCTCTCCAGTGCCCATTAACCTGAGGGTGTACTCGCCCTTTGGTGAGCTCCTCTGGGGCTGTAGCTCCTCCATCTTCAGTTATTGATCTGACCCCCTCTCCTCCATCAGGGGCCCACTTTCACAACCTTTTTTGACCTACTGGTGGAAAAGGGTACTGCATGTCTAAAAATAACTTTATTTTTGTAATAGCTTTTTTTGTCAGGGAGATAGAGACATCAAACCAGTGTCATTCAATAGAAGGGGACATCAGTTATTGATCTGACCCCTCTCCTCCATCTTCAGTTCTGGATCTGACTCCCTCTCCTCGCCCAATGGTGAGCTCCTCTGGGGCTGTAGCTCCTCCATCTTCAGTTATTGATCTCACCCCCTCTCCTCCATCTTCAGTTATTGATCTGACTCCCTCTCCTCCATCTTCAGTTATTGATCTCACCCCCTCTCCTCCATCTTCAGTTATTGATCTGACCCCCTCTCCTCCATCTTCAGTTATTGATCTGACCCCCTCTCCTCCATCTTCAGTTATTGATCTGACCCCCTCTCCTCCATCTTCAGTTATTGATCTGACCCCCTCTCCTCCATCTTCAGTTATTGATCTGACCCCCTCTCCTCCATCTTCAGTTATTGATCTCACCCCCTCTCCTCCATCTTCAGTTATTGATCTGACCCCCTCTCCTCCATCTTCAGTTATTGATCTGACCCCCTCTCCTCCATCTTCAGTTATTGATCTCACCCCCTCTCCTCCATCTTCAGTTATTGATCTGACCCCCTCTCCTCCATCTTCAGTTCTTGATCTCACCCCCTCTCCTCCATCTTCAGTTCTTGATCTGACCCCCTCTCCTCCATCTTCAGTTATTGATCTGACCCCCTCTCCTCCATCTTGAGTTATTGATCTGACCCCCTCTCCTCAATCTTCAGTTATTGATATGACCCCCTCTCCTCCATCTTCAGTTATTGATATGACCCCCTCTCCTCCATCTTCAGTTATTGATCTGACCCCCTCTCCTCCATCTTCAGTTATTGATCTGACCCCCTCTCCTCCATCTTCAGTTATTGATCTGACCCCCTCTCCTCCATCTTCAGTTATTGATCTGACCCCCTCTCCTCCATTTTCAGTTATTTATCTGACCCCCTCTCCTCCATCTTCAGTTATTGATCTGACCCCTTCTCCTCCATCTTCAGTTATTGATCTGACCCCCTCTCCTCCATCTTCAGTTATTGATCTGACCCCCTCTCCTCCATCTTCAGTTATTGATCTGACCCCCTCTCCTCCATCTTGAGTTATTGATCTGACCCCCTCTCCTCCATCTTCAGTTATTGATCTGACCCCCTCTCCTCCATCTTGAGTTATTGATCTCACCCCCTCTCCTCCATCTTGAGTTCTGGATCTGACCCCCTCTCCTCCTTCTTGAGTTATTGATCTGACCCCCTCTCCTCCATCTTGAGTTATTGATCTGACCCCCTCTCCTCCATCTTCAGTTATTGATCTGACCCCTCTCCTCCATCTTGAGTTCTGGATCTGACCCCCTCTCCTCCATCTTCAGTTATTGATCTGACCCCCTCTCCTCCATCTTCAGTTATTGATCTGACCCCTCTCCTCCTCTCTCTCAGTCTTAAACCTGACGCTGATCGATCTCCCCGGCATGACGAAGGTGGCGGTGGGAGACCAGCCGACGGACATCCAGATCAGGTACGAGCCGCGTCTTTGATGGCCTACAGGACCTGATGGAAACACTGACGGCTGTGTGTGTGTGTGTTTGTGATCAGAGACATGCTGCTGCAGTTCATCTCCAGGGAGAACTGCCTGATCCTGGCAGTCACGCCTGCCAACACCAACCTCGCCAACTCTGACGCGCTGAAGATCAGCAAAGAGGTGGATCCTCAGGGTGAGGCTCCATCAGACTCATCTGCTCTTTATTCACGTCTTCAGGGGTCCCACTCGCCCTGGGACAAACACATCGACAATTAGGGTTCCCTTTCGAGAGGTCTCTCGTATTGCGTATGGGAAAAACTCCTTTTCTCGAGAATATGAAGCAAAAACTTTATTCTATAAAGTGTCTATGTAAAACGCAGTGCCGCTGCACAGCCGATAGACCAGCGCGAGCTACGCGCTGATTGGCTGTGCAGTGGGAACTGCATGAACCTATGGCGAGGCGGCAGAGAGAGCGAACCAATAGGGGTCGCTCAAATTCCCGCCGAACAAGGTCTCTAGAATTAGCATATCTAAGGCTATAAAAGACCGTGTTTTGCCATAGGAAATCAGATTTAATCTCCTTCAGCGATACCTTCGTTGACCTCCGGAATAGAAGCCCCGCCGTCGCACAGCACTCAGCGGAACTTCTCTGCAGCCCTGAGGATGTCGGATTCCCGCTTGGTCTCCGCCTTCAGCCGCCTCCCGTTCCATCTGCGCCATCCGACGATATATCCTTTATTCTGTCTGTGTTATTTGTGTGTGTGTGTTGCCGCTGCAACCCACCTCAAAAAGAGCGCGAGCGTTGTTGCAAATGCCTCGCTTTTCCTGCGTGCTGAGCACCTCTCCTCGGCGGGGACCGCCACATCATCTGTGTGGCATGCCTCGGACGCGACCACGCTGAGACTACACTCAACGAGGGCGGCTGCCCCGAGTGCGACGAGATGGCTCTGCAGACCCTTCGGGCTCGCCTCGCCAGCTTCAGCGTCTCCAACCGCGCTCCTCTGACCGCGCTAAAAGAAACGTCGCGACCAGAGGCCACCTGAGCGTCCGAGCGACTGCACGCCGAGTACCTCTCCATGTGCCTCGCTCTCGCCGGTGAAGCGTTACTTTCTCGTTCCAAAAAAAAAAAAAGGATGGCAGCCTCCGGCCCATCCTAGACCTCAGACATCTGAACAAAGCACTTATGACGTGCTCGTTCAAGATGCTGACAGTAAAACAAATCCTCGCGCACATTCGCCCCAGTGAAACAAATCCTCGCGCACATTCGCCCGAGGGATTGGTTTTTCACGGTCGACCTGAAAGATGCATACTTTCACGTTCAGATAGCGCCCCGTCACAGGCCATTCTTGAGATTTGCCTTCGAGGGTCAGGCTTATCAATACACAGTCCTGCCATTCGGTTTATCCCTGGCACCCCGCACTTTTACGAAGTGCATGAACGCAGCCATAGCCCCGCTGAGGCTGAAAGGCATGCTGATACTCAACTACCTCGACGATTGGCTCGTCATAGCCCAATCAGAGGCACAGTTGATGATACACAAGTCCTGGCTCAACCATCTAGAATGTTTGGGCCTCAGGATCAATATCGCCAAGAGTTCAATGTCTCCCAGCCAGAATATATATTTTCTGGGTACAGTCATAGACTCAATACAGATGAGGGCGCGGCTTACGTCGCAGCGCGCCCTCTCTATTCAGAACATGGCGAAGTCATTCAAAGCTGGCGCTTGCGTTCCTCTCAAACGTTTTCAGAGGATGCTAGGTCTTATGGCCTCTGCATCAGCAGTACTCAAACTAGGTCTATTACACATGCGCCCCCTCCAACGCTGGCTAAACTCCCGCGTTCCGGCTCACGCATGGCGATCAGGCCAGTTTCGCATCAAAGTGAACCACAGCTGTGTCAAAGCTCTGGCTCCTTGGAAGGCGACCACCTGGTATCAAACAGGTGTTATGATGGGTACAGTTACGAAACGGAAATTGGTCTCGACAGACGCGTCCAACCTAGGTTGGGGCGCCCCACACGAGGGCAAGCCAGTCTCTGGCCAGTGGGCAGATACAGAGAAAAGGCTACACATAAACTGTCTAGAGATGAAAGCGGTCATCCTATCGCTGAATGCTTTCCTTCCGTAGATAAAGGGTCACCATGTCTTGGTCCGAACGGACAACATGTCAGTGGTATCCTTTATAAATCGCCAGGGCGGGCTGAAATCACGCTCCCTACATTCCATGGCGAATCACCTCCTTTTATGGGCAGAGCACTTCCTGAGCTCCCTGAGGGCGGCTCACGTGCCAGGTATCCTGAATCAGGGTCCGGATATGTTATCCAGAGGCGGTATTCCCCCCGGGGAGTGGTCTCTTTACCCGCAAACGATTCAGTTGATATGGAGCACCTTCGGCGAAGCGAAAGTAGACCTTTTCGCCTCAGAAGACAATGCTCACTGCCCAATATTTTCTCCAAACGCAGAGATGCGCTGGCCCATGTCTGGCCCAGTCTCCCTCTGTATGCTTTTCCTCCGTTCGCGATGTTGCCATAGGCCATCGAAAAGATCAGGGAAACCAATTCCACAGTGCTCTTAATAGCCCCGTTGTGGAAGAATCAAATATGGGTCTCTGAACTGACTCTCATGTCAGACACAGCCCCATGGCCGATTCCGCTGAGGAAAGACCTCCTTCAGGCGAAGGGGAAAATTTGGCATCCCCACCCCGAACTGTGGGCTCTCCACGTTTGGCCCATCAACCAATACCCACGAACCTTTCTGAAAGAGTTCTAAATGCTATTTCTGAAGCTAGAGCACCCACAACCAGGCGGCTCTATGCACTGAAATGGTCGGTATTCTCTAACTGGTGTACAGCACGAAGGTGGCAGAAGTGCTAGCCTTCCTTCAAGAGCTAATGGACGCGGGTCGTTCCCCCTCCACGCTCAAAGTGTACGTTGCCGCCATAGCAGCTTATCACGCTCAGGTCACGGGACAATCACTGGGGAAAAGCCAACTTATAGTACGCTTTCTTAAAGGGGCCAGAAGGCTGAACCCGCCTCGCCACCCCTCAGTCCCTATATGGGACCTTGCCACAGTGTTGGAAGCTATGAAGGGCTCTACCTTTGAACCGCTTCAGTCTGTGAGCATAAAGCACCTCTCACTGAAAACCGCTTTTCTGCTGGCACTTGCCTCAGTCAAGCGAGTGGGCGATTTACATGCACTCTCCGCGAGTGCTTCCTGTCTCGAGTTTGGGCCTAACAACTCCAGGGTCGTCCTCAAACCTAGACATGGTTATGTTCCTAAAGTGCTTTCTACTCCCTTTAGGGCACAGGTGATTTCTCTTTTGGCCCTGCTCGCGTCACAAGACGAAAAGGACGCGAATTTGCTCTGCCCAGTTAGAGCGCTGAGACTGTATCTAGAGCGTCTCCGCCCCTTTCAGGCAATCGGAACAGCTCTTTGTGTGCTTCGGTGGCCGCACTAAAGGCTTTGCTGTCACGAAGCAGAGACTCTCACACTGGATAGTGGACGCCATCTCTATGGCTTATAAGTCTAAAGATCTAACTTGCCCTATAGGCATTAAAGCCCATTCTACCAGAGGCATGGCCTCGTCATGGGCATGGACACGCTAGAAGATATCTGTGCGGCGGCAGGCTGGGCCTCTCCGTCCACTTTTATCAGATTTTATAATCTGGAAGTCCCCGCTTTACAAGCTGGGATTATCTCCGTTTAATAGGTATTGCCTATCGTTATTAACTAGACCCGATGCGTCTGGTCTCCCTGTTATTCATACATGATAAGTTCTCACAAGCATGTTGGAACTTTCATAGCATGTATTACACTATATATCTATAAGGCCGGCTATATCCGGTCATAATTCTATATCATAGGGCCCGATTCTATCCGGCCTATATACTCTTTATGTCCTCTCAAGAGACCCACTTTGTAGGTCTCCTGTGACTCACTGTTACCCATCTTACGTGCCTCAGGCCATTGGGTCAGTTAGCACGCACAGCGTTTTAAATTGGGTTCCCATACGCAATACGAGAGACCTCTCGAAAGGGAACGTACTCGGTTACTCACGTAACCTCGGTTCCCTGAGAGAGGGAACGAGTATTGCGTAAAATACTCGTTCCCTCTCTCAGGGAACCGAGGTTACTTGAGTAACCGAGTACGTTTTCTTTAATAAGAGTTTATCGCCGGCCCAAAACATTTAACCGCAGAAAGTGTGTCGCTCGGGAACGCTGGGTTTGGCTAATGATGTTTATTCTTGTGTTGCCACTTGCAGCAGTTTGATAATGTACTGTTATTAGTTATTAACTAACACCCTAGCAACCGCCTAGCAACACCCTAGCAACCACCCAGAACTCCCTAGCAACCAACTAAACCATTTAGTGACACCCTAGCAAGCACCCTAACAACACCATAGCAAACACAGAATACCTTAGCAACCGCCTAGATATTCCCTAGCCAACACCCTAGCAACCGCTTAGCAAACATTAATAAGGTTAACATAGCAACACCCTAGCAACCACCCAGAACTCCCTAGCAAACAACTAAACCATTTAGGAACACCCTAGCAAACACCCTAACAACACCATAGCAAACACAGAAAACCTTAGCAACCCCCTAGATATTCCCTAGCCAACACCCTAGCAACTGCTCAGCAAACATTAATAAGGTTAACATAGCAACACCCTAGCAACCACCCAGAACTCCCTAGCAAACAACTAAACCATTTAGTAACACCCTAACAACACCATAGAAAACACAGAATACCTTAGCAACCGCCTAGATTTTCCCTAGCCAACACCCTAGCAACCGCTTAGCAAACATTAATAAGGTTAACATAGCAACACCCTAGCAACCACCCAGAACTCTCTAGCCAACAACTAAACCATTTAGTAACACCCTAACAACACCATAGCAAACACAGAATACCTTAGCAACCACATAGATATTCCCTAGCAAACACCCTAGCAACCGTTCAGCAAACATTAATAAGGTTAACGTAGCAACACCCTAGCAACCACCGAGAAACTACTTAGCAAACAACTAAACCATTTAGTAACACCCTAGCAAACAACCTAACAACACCATAGCAAACACAGAATACCTTAGCAACCGCCTAGATATTCCCTTGCCAACACCCTAGCAAACGCTTAGCAAACATTAATAAGGTTAACATGGCAACACCCTAGCAACCACACAAAACTCCCTAGCAAACAACTAAACCATTTAGTAACACCCTAACAACACCATAGCAAACACAGAATACCTTAGCAACCGCCTAGATATTCCCTAGCCAACACCCTAGCAACCGCTTAGCAAACATTAATAAGGTTAACATGCAACACCCTAGCAACCACCCAGAACTTCTTAGCAACCAACTAAACCATTTAGTAACACCCTAGCAAACACCCTAACAACACCATAGCAAACACAGAATACCTTAGCAACCGCCTTGATATTCCCTAGCCAACATCCTAGCAACCGCTCAGAAAACATTAATAAGGTTAACATAGCAACACCCTTGCAACCACCCAGGATACCATAGCAACTGAATAGCAACACCCTAGCAACCACCCAGAACTCCCTAGCAAACAACTAAACCATTTAGTAGCACCCTAGCAAACACCCTAACAACACCATAGCAAACACAGAATACCTTAGCAACCGCCTAGATATTCCCTAGTCAACACCCTAGCAACCGCTCAGCAAACATTAATAAGGTTAACATAGCAACACCCTAGCAACCACCCAGAACTCCCTAGCAAACAACTAAACCATTTAGTAACACCCTAGCAAACACCCTAACAACACCATAGCAAACACAGAGTACCTTAGCAACCGCCTAGATATTCCCTAGCCAACACCCTAGCAACCGCTAAGCAAACATTAATAAGGTTAACATAGCAACACCCTAGCAACCACCCAAAATGCGGAGCAACACCCTAGCAACCACCAGAACATCTTAGCAAACATCCTAGCACATAATTTTGATTATAAACTTGCAGTTGGGAGTTATAAAGTCAGAATTGCGTGATATAAACTCGCAAATCTGCCTTTATCACACATTTGAAAGTTCATACCTTGCAATTCTGACTATATATCACAATTGTGAGTTTATATCACGCAATCACTTTTTTTCCGCAATTGCGAGTTCACATAATTGTGATATAAACTCACAATTTGCCAGTTATAAAGTCCAATTCTGAGGGGAAAAGAAGACTTTTTTTTTTTTTTCAGAATTGCGAGTTTATATCTTACAATTCTGACTTTATAACTCGCAATTGTGAGAAAGTCAAAATAGCGAGATAAAAAGTCGCAATTACCTTTTTCATATTTTATCTTGTGGCGTAAACAAGCGTCCATAATGTCTGATTAAGAGCTCATTAAAAACTGTTTTATAGTTCAGTCATGGCAATAAACTGGAGGCAATATTTGGCGTGATCCTTGTCTTTTATTCCCGCTGTAGTGAAATTGAAAACTATCTCAGGAATAGAGTGGGAACCCTGTTTACACATTGCTCATGGAGTGGTGTGTTTCTGACATGTTTCAGTCAGACATTTCTCTTGTTTTAGACTGTTCCCACATTCAAATGTAATGTTTGTTCCAATAAGTACACGTTTAATAAACTGGAGGCTTTGAACGTTCAGAGAACATTCCGAAATAGCGCTTTCATCTTGACCTTTGCCCTTTGCCCTGCAGGCCTTCGCACCATCGGCGTGATGACCAAACTGGACCTGATGGATGAAGGAACGGACGCCAAAGACATCCTGGAGAACAAGCTGCTGCCGCTGCGCAGAGGTGAGGACAACACTAATCTCACACACACACACTTAAAGCTGCACTGTGTACGTTTTCCGTCCGCTATTCAAAACAAAGGCGTAGTTTGATGAGGTCACATTTGAGCGCAGAATCTCGGGACATGTGGTCTTCACCTCAGAATGGGGATAGGATGGATGTGATTATTAACGTTACTGTAGTGAAGCAGAGCAGGAGCGAGTGTTGTGGAGCTGAGGAACCGCTGGAGCCATTGTTAACTCTAGAACCACCAGGGGGCGCTGTATACCTAAAACCGCCAGCGGGTAAAAATTACCCATGCAGATTATTACTGTATTGATACGGCTAATAAACGTATCGTATTATGCCACTGTCTTCACAAAGTAATGTATAGAGTCATGAAATTAATATTTTTAGTCATTAACTATGTTTTTGTCCTGTTGTTTTATGCTATTTTAAGCAGCTACACTAATCACTTTTTGGTGACTGTAGGCTAAACCAGCCTGCAATGACGACGGGAATTAGATATACATATTTGGGTGGTGTAATATTATAATAAAACGTCATTAATCTCATATTAAGATAACCCATATTATTTAAATTACTAAAATACCTGAAATAGACAATGAAGAGCAGTAATAATACACAGCACTGCATAAGATGAATGACAACTTACGATAAGGATAACATACGCACAGTTTGACCTAATTAATTATTCAATTGTATAGTTATATCATTTATAATTTGAATAAGAGAACAACACCAATAAACTTGGGATTATCATGAAAATTTTTTATTATTTCCATCATATTGGATTTTTTTTTTTTTTTTTTAGGGAAACGGGCAGACTTGAATAAATAGCAACACCGTAGCAAACTCAATACACAATTGCAAAACAAAAATGTATAATTAATCCAAAGTTTGAACATTTATAAACAGGCTAAAGCATCTTTATTTGACCGTGCGTTGTGTGAATGTTTACAGTAAGCCGACGCGTTGCTCAAACACAGCGCGAAAATAGAGGAATTATATCGGGGTAAATTTGACCAGCTGGCGCTTATAGGTATAAATGCCCCGTTTTTAAATCTGGTTTTATCTAAACAATTTTTACCAACAGGGGATTGTAAAGAACACAGTTTTAGTAAAAGTCAGTGTCTGGGAGACTTGGATATTTTATTGGAAACCTGTACATTTGAAAAACAGCCATGGGTAAATTTTACCCCGTGGCAGTTCTAGTGTTAATAAGATGACGCAACACATGCCTCGCGAGCAGCGGGACTTTTATTATGAAGCCACAGTGGCCACTTCCTCTCCTCCGCTCATGAGTGTGAGGAAACGCAGCTCTGAAGATCATATTACACACATCTGAGTGTGTTGATGATGGGATGGCGTTACTCTGTGCGTTCTCTCGCCGCTGCTGTGACACTTGTTCACACTGCAGTGAGAGGAAAGCGTTTCTGCAGAATAAAACCGCAAACTAACGCGGATATGATGTCATCGACAGGCCACGCCCCCACACGTCCCGGTTCCTCGGGTAAAATAGCATCTCACCATTTACAAATAGTTGGAAACATTTGGGATATTGTAAGTACTCAACAAAATATATAACACTGGCCTAGTGGTGTTTGGATATTTTAGTGCAAAAAATGTTACATAGTGCAGCTTTAACTTAAATAAAATGTAATGTGAAGTTTATTTCACTTCAGCTAGTTGCCAAGGTTTTTATTGAGTGTAACTTGATGTACTAAAATAACTTTAACTGAAATAAAAACTATAAAAATGACTCAAATGTTCAGAAGTGCAACAGTCGGCTCTGGAAGTAAGAACTCACAACTGATTTTTAGCAATAAGCAAAGCAACTTATTCATAAAGCACAACATGCTCTTCTTTCTACAGTGTTTGTGTCTTGTTTCTACTGTAAATATATAACAATACTTACATCAAGAGGCTTTTACTAGAAGAGCAAAATTACATATTTTTTCTTGTTTTCTGGAAATCAAATCAAAATGAGGTTTTTGCTTAAAACAAGCAGAATTATCTGCCAATGGGGTCAGAAAAATAATCTTGATTTGGATAGAAACAAGATTTCAGACCAGAAACAAGATTATTCTTCTGACCCCATTGACAGATCATTCTGCTTGTTTTAAGCAAAAACTTCATTTGATTTGATTTCCAGAAAACAAGAAAAAAATTATCATGATTTAAGTATTTTTAGATATTTGGACTGGAAACGAGACAAAAATACAAAAAAATGCAGTGTAAAAACAACTGTTAGTTGACCAGTGTGCTGTACACATTTTAAACATATGCACAAACATACATTACACACCAGTATTATACAACACACACATCTGCACAACATTAATGACAAATTATCAGTAAATAAGGACCTACAAAGAAAGATGAGTTTTCAACAATAAGTCCTAAACCGTTCAAACTCAGCCCTACCGTGAGCTGTGAGTTGTTAATCGATGGTGTTGAAGCTCAGTTTTCTTTTAAAATCACAGTGTTTAACTGCGGAACTCCTGGTGGAAAAACTACATTACCCATGATGCTCTATGGAAAAGCCCACCAATCGAAACCCCACCGACTCCTATGAAGCACTGCAAATGATGTCTCTACGCTCTGAAAATACTTGAATATGTATGCATATGTTGCGATATACTTAATATAAATTGTTATGGGAAAACAAGATCCAGCTTCCAGAACCAGCACTGCTGAAAAATAAAATAATCAAATGCAAAATAATCACATTAAAAAAAAAACCTGAATGGAAACACATTTACTGAATTAATACCTAACGTGACTGTGCCTCAGCAGAGGCTGTGATTGGATAACTGGACCAGCGGACCAATGGCGTCGCAGCATCTCAAATGTTGGTTTGGTGGCTCTGAAACGCCGGAGTCAAAGTATGAGATCAGAATGATTTGGTTTAATTCCCTCTAGAAGCGTCTCATGTGATTGATGGAGTGTGTGTGTGTGCGTTTCGCCTGACACTGTGATGTGGCGTTTACTCGCTTCAATCGTGCATGAAATTCGCGCGAATCGGGCGTGACATTCACTGCACAACAGCCGCGAATTCTCCTCATGGGCGGGGCTTCTGCCAGCGGCTCGTCTCGTTGAGAAATGGCTGACATGGGCTGTGTTTATGTCACAGGTTGACTTGGCACTATCTTTTCTTTTTTTTTTCTTTTTAATTGCAGAGACATTAGGGCCTTATTGTGTGTGTGGTGTATCGTGTGATGGTGTTACTGTGTGCATGAACATAATTTGCACTGAATTGTAGTGGTTATTCATGGTGCATGTGCATCAAATCTGTAGTGGGTTTTGTATTGCAATTACTTAAATCTGCCCTATTGGACTCTTTTTAGACACCCGCCCATGGACAAATCTGCAAACCCGCTTCCTGTTTTATTACTATGCCCATATGTGGATGGTGCTTCCTCCCCTACTAATGTGATGAAATTAGTCTATTAGAACTTGTTATAATGCTCCACCTTTTTATCCATATTTGGGTGATACTTCCTGCTATTGAGTAATATTATTATTGCCTCTGCCTTGCTGCTGATTCCAATTAGTGACTAATTGTTTACCACCTGGCCATGCTTGGCTTGAAGGAAGATAAAAACTGGTCCTTTGGAAGAGAGGAGGTTGTTGCTGGTGGCAGTCGATCGGCCTTTGTGTTCATTTCACACTCCTGCTCTGTAAAGGAAGCCCAGGTTCCCAAGCCCTTCCATTTGAACACCGGTGTATTGCAGTGAAATCTCTTTCAACGCTCGCTATCGTTGCCTGAAGGGCCGTAACTATATTTTATTCCCACAGTGTGAATGTGTGTTTTCCTGCTATCTGTGGTGTAGTGTTTATTGTGGTTACTTGCTTCTAGCCTCTGCCATATCCATGCTGCGGTCCCGACATTTGGCGTTGTCCTGAAGATTGTGTGGCTATCCTCGAACCTCACTCAACGCTCGCTATCGTTGCCTGAAGGGCCGTAACTATATTTTACTTCCACAGTGTGAATGTGCGTTCTCTTGCTATCTGTGGTGTAGTGTTTATTGTGGTTACTTGCTTCTAGCCTCTGCCATATCCATTCTGTGGTTCTGACGTCTGTCGTTGTCCTGAAGACGGTGTGGCTATCTTCGAACCTCTTTCAACGTTTGCTGCCTGGAGTACTGTACTTTGTGGCTATCTTCAAACCTCTCTCAACGTTTGCTGCTTGGAGTACTGTGCTTTTCTTCCTGTGGGTCTGACGACTATCGCAATCCTCTGGACGTGTCCGTTCGACGGTTTTGAGGGAGGACAGCTGTGAGAAGCTGAGAAGCTACCCAGTCACTAAAGCTTACCTCTTTCCAAGGGGTTTCAGAGACTTGATTTCAGTGAACTCTTTTCTCTTACGTATCAGTGTTTCCTATTTGGTGCTTGTTTGTCCATTTAATAAAGTGTATTTCTTTGTATGCAACCGTGACTGACTGTTGTGTTTCTGTGGCTGGGACCTGATTCTATTATTAAAACGTTGGTCACTAGGTGACATTTACACGTCTTTTTTTGTTAATATCTACTGTTAATGTGTGACAAAACGTAGTTTTAAGACTTTTTCAGTCGATAATGTAGTTGTTTAAAGCTCAAATCTGTGGTTTATTTATATGAAGAGTGCCTATTTGAACATGTGATCTGGTGTTGTGGGAGTTGTGAGCTCCAGCAGATCAGCGGCGCTCATTAACCCGGTGAGATCAGCCTTTCCTCGGCCAGTCCTTCTGCCGCTGGCTCTGATGTCTGTGTGTGTGTGTGTGTGTGTGTGTGTGAGCTCCAGTGGATCAGCGGCGCTCATTAACCCGGCAAGAGCAGCCTTTCCTCAGCCAGTCCTTCTGCCGCTGGCTCTGATGTCTCTGTGGTGTCTCCAGATATAATTCGTCTTGTAACGGCCGATCTTTGCTCTCATGGATCTATAATTTGTTCCCTGGCAAATCGTTTAGGCTGAGGGCAAAGAGAAGTTTCATTACTTTATATTTTTAGGCTATAACTGTACATTGCAGTTGTAACGTTAGCCTCCTAGCACTGCCTTTGAATGTTTGACTGAATTGTTTGCTTTATTTAATGTGTAGCTTCTTATACCTTTTACTTATACTTTTGTATTATTGATCAAACATAAACTTGCATTTAACAAAAAGAGACTGTGTTGTGTTTCATGTCATTTAATGTTATCACCGTGATAATCATATTGTCTGAACCAGATATTAATATACAGATTTTCTCCTCATTGTTGTCACTACTAGAGCAAGCGCCTGATTGATTAACGCGGCGCGAAATATCCGCCAAAGTTCAGATTTTTCAACTTGAGCGATTTGCGCGGTCAAAATGCTCAATTTGCGTCCTTCGCGCTGCCTCACTCGCGCGAATCGCGTCCGGTGTGAACGCAGCATGAGACGACACTCATTTATGATGGCGGGAAAAGAGTCCCATTGCAGAAACGTATACAGTTTATTCCTAATATTCTGCACCAGTTTCCCAGGAAGTGATGATTTTGTTCTCTTATCAGTGATCAGGGTCTGAATGCCATCTGTGTGTGTGTGTGTGTGTGTGTGTGTGTGTGTGTGTTTCCAGGTTATATTGGTGTGGTGAACCGCAGTCAGAAGGACATTGACGGCAGGAAGGACATCCGAGCCGCTCTGGCTGCCGAGAGGAAGTTCTTCCTGTCTCATCCGTCGTACAGACACATAGCGGAGCGGATGGGCACACCTTACCTGCAGAAAACACTCAACCAGGTACAAACACACATCATTCTGACCGGAGACGCTTCAGCCGCTCCATTAAAACACACCGCTTGGATGTGACACGTTTACATCGCCTCTTTCCAGCAACTGACGAATCACATCCGCGACACTCTGCCGGCGCTGCGCAGTAAACTACAGTCTCAGATGCTGTCTCTGGAGAAAGAGGTGGAGGAGTACAAGAACTTCAAACCAGATGATCCAGCACGCAAGACCAAAGCTCTGCTGCAGTGAGACCCGGCGGACACACAGCTCCATTAACATATCACACATCGAGATCTACATCACACACATGTTCTGCCATTGACAATTAAAGACACAAATGAGTGTGAAGAGAACACATGCACATTAAACTACTGTGTGTGTGTGTGTAGGATGGTGCAGCAGTTCGGCGTGGACTTCGAGAAGCGGATCGAGGGCTCTGGCAATCAGGTGGACACGCTGGAACTCTCCGGCGGAGCGAGAATCAACCGCATCTTCCACGAGCGCTTCCCTTTTGAGCTGGTTAAGGTACGGTTAGCCCCGTTTATTCGCCTTTATGAGTGAGTCATTAAATCATTAATTCAAGAGATTCGTTCAAAAACCAGGGTGGCATAAACGGGGTCCTTTAAATAAGGTTTTCCTTTAAATAAGGCCTTAAATAGTCTTAAAATGTCTTAAATAAGGTTTACCTTAAATAAGGCCTTAAAATGTCTTAAATAAGGTTTTCCTTAAACAAGGCCTAAAATGTCTTAAATAAGGTTTTCCTTAAACAAGGCCTAAAATGTCTTAAACAAGGTTTTCCTTAAATAAGGCCTTAAAAAGTCTTAAAATGTCTTAAACAAGGTTTTCCTTAAATAAGGCCTTAAAAAGTCTTAAAATGTCTTAAATAAGGTTTACCTTAAATAAGGCCTTAAAATGTCTTAAATAAGGTTTTCCTTAAACAAGGCCTAAAATGTCTTAAATAAGGTTTTCCTTAAATAAGGCCTTAAAATGTCTTAAAGGTCCCATGGCATGGCATTTTTCTATTATTTTATAGTGTTTCCTGAGGTGTACTTATATTGTTAGTAGGATTTTTACATCATAAAATGTCATAATTTAGAAATAAAAGGCATTTTTTCTATACTGCTGTTTGCCCTGTGGCTGAATGCCCTGCTTCAAGAGGCGTGTCTGCTGTGAGACTTCAGTAAAAACGCCCACTGTTGTGATTGGCTGACATCTTTGCATTTTAAATGAGCGCAGGGGGCGTGGTTTAACGAGGTCTACGACGCACGAGCTGCTGCCAGAGAGACGGATGGACCTGAGTTCACTTCACATCAGTTCTGTCAGTCTCAGTTCAGTGAACTGTTATAGTTACTAGAATATACTTCAGGTTAATAGTTTATTTCTAGTCGGAGGGGCTGTCACTCATGTCAGAAAGTTAGTAACTTTAGTAAATAATGGATCAGCGCTGACTCGAGACGCGAACCGTTTAGAACGATTCAGTCCGATTTGGTGAACTGGTTCGGTTCACTAAAAAGAACCGATTCAAAAGAATGATTCGTTCGCGAACCGGACATCACGGAGACGGAGCGATTGCTAACAAAGTTATTTATAGTAACTACTGAGTTAAGAGAGCTGTCAGTCAGTGCGAGTTTATTGTGTTTGTATCTGAGAGTTCTGAATAAACACGAGTCCCAGTCACGCCGAGTCCGTCTTCATCATTATTACCAACTTTGTAACATGCAATGTACCATTACAGCGAGATGAACGAGTTAGTAAGTGTTGATTAAAGCAGTATTTCTAGATATGTTCCAATCATATGAAAAGCGTCAGTGACGCGCATTGAGTACACAGCGCAAACAAAGACACAACAGCAGTAATCGAATGTAATCCAGTTTATTGTGGGGAAAGCTGGCTAGCCTAGCCTGATACCATCACGCTTACCCCCCTTCTGCTTAATCTCACGCCACGTTTGGTGCCTCCGCTGTGGGCCAGATGCAGTACTGGGGGTCGGGGATGTTGAAGGCCGAGCTTCGGCGTGTGTGAGGTTTATCTCTAAAGATGTTACTCATGTTGAGCAGAAACGACTGTATGCACATTTAAGAACAGATAGACGCGACGAGGACGTACAAAAACACTGACTCACAAGATAGAAAACACGAAAACACCGCTCTGTCTGTCTGTCGGGAGAGAGAGAAGCCGCAGCGTGTGCATGAATAATAAATAATTAGCTACACATAAGAAATTACTGATCACAGATCAGAAGGAACTGAAAAAAAGACTTCTGTTTTCATTTGTACATTCAAACACTGAGAAACTGCCAGCGTTCACTCGTTCACAAGTAACGTTAATGATCTCTCGAGCGTTTGCATGGGCGTGGCAGATTCTCTGGGCGGAGGAAAGGGAGGAAACCGTTCCTGCTTGGACGTCAAACCAGGAGACGTCAGGATTGGCTCGTCTGGCCTGTCATTTTCTCAAAGGCAGAGAAAGACAGCCAGAACTCGGTTTTACACCGATCAACATTTCTATCCACTTGGGGACAATATTCAGGCTAGGGAAACTCATATTAATGTTGAAATACCTCATAAAATGAAAATTTCATGCCATGGGACCTTTAAATAAGGTTTTCCTTAAATAAGGCCTTAAAATGTCTTAAATAAGGTTTTCCTTAAATAAGGTCTTAAAATGTCTTAAATAAGGTTTTCCTTAAATAAGGCCTTAAAGTCTTAAAATGTCTTAACCCTCTGGAGTCTGAGCTGTTCTGGGGCCCCACCGTGTAACGAACGAAACTGTGTATTTACATGCATCACATTATTGTGTGGTGTGCCCCTTTAAGAGACTGAACACGTCATTCATGACGTGCGCTATGCATGATGACGCTAGTGAGTTGAGTGAGAGTGGGATCCCCTGTAGATGCTAAGCGTGCTCTACCCTCTTGATATACTTTTGTTTTGTTAGTTTTATTTTGTGACGCTAAGAAAGAGTAATCTCTCATGTGTGAGAGGATCGCGAGGCCTGTGTACCTGCCATTAAATGTGTGCGATACAGCCTTTCCGCCTCTAAACTCTTTCTTCAATTGACTTCACGAGAGCTATCCTGGTCAAAGCGTTACAATTGGCGCCCGAACAACTTGAATCTGGATCCGTCATCTACTTGGAACCTGATACACTCCGATCGTGGGTGGAGATCTTTGGAAGTGTTCAACTGGCATGGCAGAGACTGGTGAGATTAGCTTGCAAACGCTGGGTGACACGTGTGCGTGGACCGCGTGCAATGACAGCTGAGGGAATTTTTTTTTTTTTTTCTCTCCTTTTCTCCACTTCAGCCTGATATTTTTCTTGGAAGTGACAGCTGATTAATTTGATAAATTTAGACTGTGCTTCGTCAGAATTTTTTTTGCCCAGGGTAAAAGACTGAGTGAAATAGATTGATTGTGAACAGAGGATTATAATTTTTTCTCCCCTCATTTTTGGAAGTGATCCAACTTTCCTTTTTCCTCACTGTTTTCAAACGCAGACTGACTTTTGGACCATTACCTTTCAGTGATATTGTAGCACGGATATAATTTTTTTTTGCTTTGCGTGCTTGAATGTACTTTGTGCACAAACGGACAGCACAACCACCTTTTTTGTTTGTCTGATCTGAATTTGGGAGCACGGGAGAAACAAAAATTTTTGGGAACAGTTTTCTTGGAAGTTTTTCTTTCCTAATCCATTGTGAACTGAACTGCTTGTGCGAACTGGGCAATTTCTAACTTTTTGCACTCATTTACATGGTCAAGTGACTTTGAGAACATTATATTCACTTCGAAACAGCGTGTTCCTTTGCTCTGGGTATACTGATGGACAATATAAAAACTGAACTACCATAAAAGAGTAAATCTGTATGTTTTTGGTGACATTTGCTATTTCACAGTAGGATTATTGAATTTTGTTTAAGTTTCATCTGATGGTGTGTGCATTTTGATGTCAATTTATATTTTCTGGGTTACATTGTGAATTTTACAGACGTGTACCACTGTTTATGTGAATGCGCAGTTACTGTGATGGCTTCCTACCCAGACTTTAAGACTGACTTGACCTACTCATTGCCAGACTCTGTTCCCAGGCGGAGACAAAAGTCAGCGCAGCGTGCTGCAGTGAGTCTGGAGACTCAAGTGGAACTGCTACAAGCTGAAGTATCGGTGCTGCAACAGTGTCTCAATGACTCTCTCCAGTTGCAGCAGAGCATATTAAGAAGGTTTGGACCTCCTGAGGTGGACACCCTTGCTGCTCCACACGACCAGCTGCCTCCTATGGCCAGTTCTACGCCACATGTCCGTGTTTCACCAGGCCAAGCGCCACTACAAGGTACAACTACTGATAATGTTTCCCTCAGAAACGTGTCATTCTCACCACAGGCTAATCCTTCTGATGTGAGCAATACTAGTAGAATCCTTGCATCCGAACTGCACCAGTCAAGGCTTGAGCCACCTGTATTTGCAGGAGATGGACGTGTAAGCCCAGAGGACTGGCTCCAGTCAGTCAATGTTTACAGGACCTCACTTGACTTAACCGATGCCCAAATTCTCCTCGAGCTGCCTCGATTTTTGGCAAAAGAACCAAAAAAAAGGTTCACAGTCCTTGACACTCATGTCGTAACATGGGCCCAGTTCTGTGATTTCTTCAGGACAGTCTTCCTTCCCTCCAACAGTCAAGAACAAATAATGAGAGGAATCCTAGACCGTATACAGAGTCCTGAAGAACCCCTCCCTACTTTTGTGGCCCACATGCTAAGTGAGTTCAGAAAGCTGAAAACCCCCCCACCCGAGCAAGAACAAATTGACCTTATTTCTAAACATGCTCTTGAGAAATATAGAGTTGCACTCTATGGAACCTCCGTTTCCCCAGTCATGGATCTCCTCCTGAGGGCTCATGAGCTCCATGTGGTTCTTGGACCAAGTAATTGTTTCCCACCTTCGGGGCAGAGTAAAGCTAAACTTGACAAAGGAACTTACTGTTACAAGTGCTCACGCCCTGACTTTACATCTCGCACGTGCCCAGATTGCAACCCAATTCCCAGAAGGAGCTCACAACGAAGCGAGTCACCTGATGTACATTCAGGACAGAATCCTGATGCAAAGGATACAAACAACGGCGAAAGCAGTAATGGAGGGGAAAACATTCCTTTTGTCACACAGAGGGGAAACTACAGAGGGGGGAGGATGATTCGCAGAGGCAATCCTCCCTCCAGAAGATGAACTCGCCTCAACTGACTGATCCTGCACAACCTGTCCTTTGTCATGTGGAAGATACCACATCATCATCCTGTTGGAACACCCCATTAAGAGTTAAAATTAACCTACGTGGCCAGGTGGTTGATGCTACCCTTGACACTGGCGCATCACTTTCTGCAGTGCAGGCAGACCTAGTTCAAAATCATGACAGATTGAAGGCTAAGTTTCAACCATGGACCTCTTCCCCTATACAACTGGCAGACGGTGGAGCATGCCTGCCCGTGGGGCTTACATGGCTGGCTTTTGGCTTTATGGGACAGCGTTTTTACCACCGTTTTGCTATTGTCCCACGCCTTCCCTCAACAGTAGTCTTGGGGATGGACTTCATGTTGCGTGCGTCCATTACGATTCATGTCCCATCTAGAACTGTCGTCATGGGTGAAAATCCTTTATTCATGGAGGAATTGGATGACGGAGCAGGGCTTGAGTTGGATAACAGTTTGTTGTTCATGGAAATTCCATCCTCTGCGCTTCAAGAAAAAAATTGAAGATGCATGTCTGAGTGTTGCCGAAAAGGAACAATTGACAGAACTACTTGTAAGCTTTCCGGACCTCTTCGATGGTCACCTGGGCCGTACTACTCTAGCTGAGAACTCCATAGACACGGGAAATGCCAAACCAGTTCACCTTCCCCCTTATCGAACTTCTCCAGCTAAAAAGCTATTGATCGAGGACCAAATAGGGAAAATGTTGCACGAGGGAATTATTGAACCTGCTGCTGACCCCTGGGCTGCCCCGGTTGTGATTGTGCAGAAACCTTGTGGTGAACCACGATTTTGCGTGGACTATCGTGGGTTAAACCAGCTCACCACAAAGGACTCTTACCCATTGCCGAGAGTCGATGAGTCCCTTGACTTCCTTTCCCGAGGGAAATTTTTGACTACAATTGACCTTGCTCGGGGATACTGGCAAGTCTCCATGGCAGAAGGCTCAAAACCGAAGACTGCTTTTGTTTCACATTGTGGGCTGTTTCAGTTCCGAGTGCTCCCATTTGGTCTGTGCAATGCACCGGCGACCTTTCAAAGACTTATGAACAGCGTCTTGGCTGGGCTTATATACAAGTCCTGTGCGGTCTACCTGGACGACATTGTTGTGGCTTCGCCCACCCTTCAAACAACATCTTGAGGATCTCAGGGAAGTGTTTTCAAGGCTTCAGTCCGCCGGTTATACCATTAAACTAGCCAAATGCCAGTTCTGTCGCAGAGAGCTTACCTTCTTGGGGTATCGGGTTTGTCCAAGTGGAATCCTGCCGGAACAAGACAAGGTGAAGGCTGTGACGGACTTTAAACCACCTGTCAATGTGAAGCAAATTAGGCAGTTCCTAGGCTTGACAGGCTATTATCGTCGATTTATGCAAGACCATGCTCGCCTTGCTGAGCCACTCTTCAACCTCACAAAAAACGACGTTCCTTTTGTCTGGGACACGGCTTGCCAGGAAGCTATGGACCTGCTTAAAGGAAAATTAACTTCGGCGTCTGTGTTGAGTTTCCCCGACTTTACTCTCCTGTTTTTCATTCATGCTGATGCCTGTGACGCAGGCCTTGGAGCTGCGTTGATGCAGAGAGATCAGAATGGTAGAGATGTGGCTGTGGCATACGCTAGTCGGGCCCTGCATAAAGCTGAGAAAACTTATTCCACGCCCGAGAAAGAGTGTCTTGCTGTCATCTGGGCCCTGGAGCACTTTAGGCCGTATGTTGAGGGTCTCCATGTCACGATCTTCACTGACCACAGTGGACTTAAGTGGTTGATGTCCCGCCCGAATCCCACTGGCCGTCTAGCACGATGGTCTCACCGCCTTCAAGACTTCGATTTCGATATTGTCTACAAACCTGGTGCTCGAAACACGGTGCCTGACGCGCTGTCGAGGAATCCCCTAACAGTCGAGTCGGCGCAAATGGACATACTTCCTGAGTACGCTGTGATTGGTGGTCTTGACCTCCGTACGCTTTCTTCTGTGACTCTCACGGACCGTTCTCATGTCAGACAACTACAGCTTGATGATCCAGTTACTGGTGACCTTCTCCGCAAAATGGAGGCCGCGCTCCAACAGGAGGGTGAAGTTGAAGGATGCTCTCAGTATTGCATTCAAGATGGTCTATTGTACTACAACGACCCCAAACCTGCTTGCGGTATCCATCCTTTGAAAGCATTAAAGCTGTATGCTCCTGAGTCTCTCAAGGGTACCTTGCTGAGGTATTATCACGATCATCCAACTGCGGGTCACCTGGGAATAACTAAGACCTTAGCCCGTCTGAAACTCAGGTTTTTCTGTCCAAAAATGGCATCTGAGATAAAGAAATATGTGACCTCTTGCACAGTTTGCCAACTGACAAAACCAAGCCAAAGGAAGCCTGCCGGTCTAATGGTCCCGATTCGGCCTCAGAAACCTTGGGAGTATGTTGGTGTTGATTTTGTGGGCCCTTTACCTCGTACCTCCAGGGGAAATGCTCACATTTTAGTATTTGTCGACTACTTTTCTAAGTGGGTTGAGATTGTGGCAGTAAGAGAAGCCACAGCTCATGTGGCAGCCGGCAAATTGCTGAGTGAAGTTTTTTCCCGTCATGGGGCCCCCACTTACTTAATTTCAGACAGAGGTTCCCCTTTTGTGAGCGAGCTATTTGGACATGTGCTTACTGCCCTGGGAACTGAACATCGGTTAACGACTGCATATCACCCACAGACGATTGCAACAGAGAGGGTAAACCGTACTCTCAAGACGGCCATTCGAGCGTACGTGGATGACAAACACACCTCATGGGACCGATATATCCCACAAATCTGCTTTGCACTACGGACTGCGCCACATGAAAGCACGGGTCAAACACCGTCTATGATGTTGTATGGGAGGGAGTTGGACACTTCTCTGGATCTGGTCACTCAGCCTGTCTGGGATGGGATGGAGGAAACTGAAGTCCCATACTCTGAGCGTTTGAGGTTGTCACTGCAGGAAGCACATGATCATGCTAAGGCAGCTTTGGAAGCCAGTCATGACAAAAGGAAGCTGCACTATGATAAAAGACACCGATCTGCTACTTATGACATTGGTGACCTTGTCAGAGTGAGAACTCATCCTAAATTGGATGCTTTAGCCAACTTTACTGCTAAACTAGCTCCCCTGTACTCTGGTCCATATCGTGTCACTCAAGTCTTGTCTAGTGTGAACTATAGACTTGCGAAGTTGGACACTGGTGAGGATGCTGGAGTCTTTCATGTGGTCAATATGCAGCCTTTTCACACTTGGAACTCGTGCGGCAGCAATACGATGAGTGTGCCTCAGGATGCATCTGAAATGCCCTATGGTGTATTTGAGGACTGTCGGCAAACAACACAGTTGAATGGAGATATATCTCAGGAGACATGCGCTGCTTTACCTGATGAGACTATTGTTGATTGTGACGGTTTCACTGAAAATGCTCATGACATGACCAGGGAATACACAAGTTGTACTCGCATCTCTGACGCTGACATTGACGTGTCTACAGGTAGTACAGACCTCCCTGACTTTGACTTTGTCCCTCAGGGCCCTCGTTACAATCTCAGACCTAGGTTGGCCCCTAGAATCACATTGGGTTGGTCAGATAGAGGATGGACTAATGAGTATCATACCGACAAATTAGACCTGAAGTGATGTTGAGTTTATTGGTTTGAACATCTGTGTTTAAATGTTCTTCTGAGATATTATTTTCTGATAAGAGAATAAGAACTTGTACATTTCATTTTGGTTCTTAAGTTTTCGTATGTTATGTTAAAAAGAAAAACAGAAAATTGTATTTTGTACACATGGTTTGGTTTTCAAAGGCTTTTGTTTTTTTAGATGTCTTTGTAGTGCATACAGTGTAATGTGTAGCTCATACTGACATGTATGCCAGGTATTGGCTTCTGTATGTGAAACATAGTTTGGTTAATGGGTTTTCCATGTTTCCATGTATGGGGCTGGATGTATATGTTGTCCTTATGTTGTGTACGGCTGGGGACAGCCTTTTTCTTTCCGGGGGGGAATCTGTAACGAACGAAACTGTTTATTTACATGCATCACATTATTGTGCGGTGTGCCCCTTTAAGAGACTGATCACGTCATTCATGACGTGCGCTATGCGTGATGACGCTTTTGAGTTGAGTGAGAGTGGGATCCCCTGTAGATGCTAAGCGTGCTCTACCCTCTTGATATACTTTTGTTTTGTTAGTTTTATTTTGTGACGCTAAGAGTAATCTCTCATGTGTGAGAGGATCGCGATGCCTGTGTACCTGCCATTAAATGTGTGCGATACAGCCTTTCCGCCTCTAAACTCTTTCTTCAATTGACTTCACGAGAGCCATCCTGGTCAAAGCGTTACAACCGGGTTTGTGTTTGGTTTCGCTGGAGTCTCTCTAGCTGATGAGGAGCACGTCTGTGTTAATGGATCTCTTTTTCAATCTAATCAGCTTCCATTCTGATTTAAATAATAATGCCAAACCTGCAGCATGTAGAGCTGCATGAGTAATCGTTAAAAGATTGTGATAAGGTCTGATCTTATTCCTAAATGTCAGCGATTCGGCTCTATGTCTGTTAAACCTTTGTCCAGTCCGATGACAGTGAACATTCAGATCTGGATAGTTATAAAACCGCTTAATAAACCGCTTCTTTTCATCAACACAGCATCATTATTTCTGTCTTACAGTCATTCAGATTCACAGATATCACAGAAGAACCAGATAAAAGTTTATAGTTCAGATATAAACACTGATAGAGTAAAATAGAGTAAATCACCTTTTGAAAGAAACTTGATGCTTCAAATAACGATTATTACATCGTTACACCAGTATGTGAAGACAAGTGACTGTTAAAAAGTGTGTCATTGAATCATTCATTCAAGAGATTTGTTAAACGCAGATTCTGTGAGAAAGGTGACGGCACACATGTAAGCATTATGTGTTCAGTCTATTGGCAAGAGCATTTGAATCTGTATGTGCGCAGGCGTGGCGTTTTTCTTTCAAAATGACCGCCAAATTACTTGTCTGGCCTGCATAATACAGCGTTTTATTGGTTTTCGATAATTTCGGTAACGTTTTTATCTGTACAGAGGGAAAGTGAAGGAGGCGTCACAGGGGAGAGTCTAGTCACAGTCTCTCTGACACTCCAGGGATGAGTTGTGGTTGTGTCTAGGTGCAGATCTGAATCCGGCAGTTAACCTCGGGATAAACGCAGTAGACGTGATGGAGGATAATGTGTTAAGAGCTCAATCAAGTACTGGACTAAGTAATAAGCAAGATTTTAAAATGTATGCGATGTTTAATAGGCAGCCAGTGCAGTGTTGACAGAACTGGGCTAATATGGTCACACTTCCTGGTTCTAGTAAGAACTGGAGCTGCTGCGTTTTGGACCAGCTGGAGTTTGTTTATTAGGCGAGCAGGGCAACCACCCAGTAGAGCATTACAATAATCTACAGCTCATGAACGCATGAACTAACTGTTCTGTCATTGAGAGCATATGTCGTAATTTAGTCAAGTCAAGTCAAGTCAAGTCAACTTTATTTATATAGCGCTTTTAACAATGTAGATTGTTTCAGCAGCTTTACAGTGTTAAACAGGAATATAATGCAGCATAATTTTATTCAGCTGTATAGCCATTCTGAAAAAAAAAAAAAAAAAAAGATATATTTAGATATATTTTTAAGATGGAAGAATGCCGTTTTACAGATGCCAGAAATGTGGCTTTCAGATGAAAGATGGGTATAAATCAAGAGATTCGTTCAAAAACACTGATTCACCCAGTAATGAAACAAGTGGAGTCTTTATTAGTGAGTCATTGAATCATTCACTCAAGAGATTAATTTAAAAACTAATTAGTTTAGTTCAGAATCGTGATTCTTACTTCATCCAGAATGGTGCAGCTCTAATATGTTGTAAATAATAACTGATTTGACATGCTTTTAATCATATAACACTGTGGATAAACGTGTGTGTGTGTGTGTGTGTGTGTTTAGATGGAGTTTGATGAGAAGGAGTTGAGGAGAGAGATCAGCTACGCCATCAAGAACATTCATGGAGTCAGGCAAGAGCACACTGACACTGTACACGACCATACTCACTTCAGGAATATCCCCGATCATTGAGTCCGCTTTCATCGCTTAACCTCTCACATTTGACCCATGTTAATCATAGATACACCACACATATTCAACATGGGCTCATTACTAGAGTCGTTCTCTCTGTGATCGGACATGGTTTCACTCTGACCGTGTGTTCTGTGTGTGACCTCAGGGCGGGGCTCTTCACCCCTGACATGGCCTTCGAGGCCATTGTGAAAAAGCAGCTGATCAAGCTGAAGGAGCCGTGCCTCAAATGCATTGACCTGGTCATCCAGGAGCTCATCAATACGGTCAGGCAGTGCACACTGAAGGTAGACGGAGAGCGAGCATGTCACGCTAACACCCGCCCGACTCACGCCGCTAACGGCTCCGCAAAGCAAAAACACTCATGTAACACCAACCGCCCTCTACCTCAGGAAATGACCAAAGCTGCCCCATAAGTGTTGTGTTTACAGTCAAATACTGTTAGAAAACCGTCACGGACAAAGAGCTGCAATCCCATGCGTCCCGTTTAGGAAAGAGGAACGCATGGACCGTTATGTGCTTCTGTTTTCATCCACCCGTCCACTTTTTCCCAGTATTGTGCCCCTAATTATCCAAATAACACCTCCGCTGTCCCATGATCCTCCAGGACGGGGCTGTTCACCCCTGACCTGGCCTTTGAGGCCATAGTGAAAAAGCAGATTGTTAAACTGAAGGAGCCGTGTCTCAAGTGTGTAGACCTGGTGGTGTCTGAACTCGCCACGCTCATCCACAAGTGCACCGAGAAGGTAAAACATGACCGCTTCTGACCGATCCCTTAACCAATCAAATCCAGTCCTGTAACCAAACCCTCTTTGATTGACAGATCCCTTAACCAATCAAATCCAGTCCTGTAACTGAACCCTCTTTGATTGACAGATCTCGTAACCAATCAAATCCAGTCCTGTAACCGAACCCACTTTGATTGACAGATCTATTAACCAATCAAATCCAGTCCTGTAACCAAACCCTCTTTGATTGACAGATCCCTTAACCAATCAAATCCAGTCCTGTAACTGAACCCTCTTTGATTGACAGATCTCGTAACCAATCAAATCCAGTCCTGTAACCGAACCCACTTTGATTGACAGATCTATTAACCAGTCAAATCCAGTCCTGTAACCGAACCCTCTTTGATTGACAGATCCCTTTACCAATCAAATCCAGTCCTGTAACCGAACCCTCTTTGATTGACAGATCCCTTAACCAATCAAATCCAGTCCTGTAACCGAACCCTCTTTGATTGACAGATCCCTTAACCAATCAAATCCAGTCCTGTAACCGAACCCTCTTTGATTGACAGGTCCCTTAACCAATCAAATCCAGTCCTGTAACCGAACCCACTTTGATTGACAGATTTCTTAACCAATCAAATCCAGTCCTGTAACCGAACCCTCTTTGATTGACCGATCCCTTAACCAATCAAATCCAATCCTGTAACCGAACCCTTTGATTGACCGATCCCTTTACCAATCAAATCCAGTCCTGTAACCGAACCCTCTTTGATTGACCGATCCCTTTACCAATCAAATCCAGTCCTGTAACCGAACCCTCTTTGATTGACAGATCCCTTTACCAATCAAATCCAGTCCTGTAACCGAACCCTCTTTGATTGACAGATCCCTTTACCAGTCAAATCCAGTCCTGTAACCGAACCCTCTTTGATTGACAGATCCCTTAACCAATCAAATCCAGTCCTGTAACCGAACCCTCTTTGATTGACAGATCCCTTAACCAATCAAATCCAGTCCTGTAACCGAACCCTCTTTGATTGACTGATCTCTTAACCAATCAAATCCAGTGCAGTAACCGAACCCTCTTTGATTGACAGATCTCTTAACCAATCAAATCCAGTGCAGTAACCGAACCCTCTTTGATTGACAGATCTCTTAACCAATCAAATCCAGTGCAGTAACTGCTGTTAGTTCAGTGTTTGTCTGTGGTGGATGAGCTCCGCTTGTGTTTTTGCTTTGTGGGGATTATTTCACTAATCACAGGCCGTCAGTGTTTAAACACACATCACTGCAGTCCTGCTCATGCGTGTTTATGACACGTTAGTGTGTGTGTGTGTGTGTGTGTGTGTGTGTGTGTCCTAGCTGAACTCGTATCCTCGGCTGAGAGAAGAGACGGAGAGAATCGTCACCACATACGTCAGAGAGAGAGAGAGCAAAACTAAAGACCAGGTGTGTGTTCCTCAACCCTCCTCCTGTTATCCCATCGCATTCATTCATTTATTCACACCTGTGTGTGTGTGTGTGTGTGTGTGTGTGTGTGTGTGTGTCGCAGGTGATGCTGCTGATCGACATCGAGCTCTCCTACATCAACACCAACCACGATGACTTCATCGGTTTTGCCAAGTGAGTGCCCTCTGTTGACCTCTGCCCTCTGTTGACCTGTGATTTGAGTGGCAGCGGTCTAACCTCAGTGTGTTTCAGCGCGCAGCAGCGGAGCGCCACCGTCAGCAAGAAGAGGGCCATGCCCAACCAGGTACAGCAGCACCAGCTCACGCGCCGGCCCATTGGTCCACTCCCCCGCCTCATTATCATATCCCCTCCCCCCGCTGCAGGTGATCCGGCGCGGTTGGCTCACACTCAACATCAGCATCATGAAGGGCGGGTCCAAGGACTACTGGTTCATCCTGACCACAGAGTCTCTGTCCTGGTACAAGGACGAGGAGGTGTGTGTGTGTGTGTGTGTGTGTGTGTGTGTGTGTGTGTGTGTGTGTGTGTGTGTGTGTGTGTGTGTGTGTGTGTGTGTGTGTGTGTGTGTGTGTGTGTGTGTGTGTGTGTGTGTGTGTGTGTGTGTGTGTGTGTGTGTGTGTGTGTGTGTGTGTGTGTGTGTGTGTGTGTGTGTGTGTGTGTGTGTGTGTGTGTGTGTGTGTGTGTGTGTGTGTGTGTAGATGTGTATTCTTCATCTTTTGTGGAAATAAAACGTGTGTGTGTGTGTGTTTTCCAGGAGAAAGAGAAGAAGTTCATGCTGCCTCTGGATAACCTGAAGCTCAGAGACGTGGAGAAAGGGTTCATGTCCACCAAACACACCTTTGCCATCTTCAACACTGAGCAGCGGTAAAGATCAATAATCAAAATCTTAATCATAATAAACTGGCTGTTGTCAACCAAAGAGGAGCCGAAATAAAGGTTTGATGATGGTTTAACGCTTGAAAATGAAGAAATTAAGACTGATATAAATATTAGTATTATAATTTTTTTTTTAAAGTGGTACTGTAAAATAAATTTTTGATCAATTATGTATTTATATTTTTACATTAATTATTTAATCTTATGATAAATTAATAGATATTATACTTGTATGATATTATATGAACAAATATTTCAAAATATTATATAAGTAAATAAATATATTATACATTTATAACATTGTATGAATAAATACGTAAATTAATAAATAAGTAAATTAATGAATTTGACATTTATAATAATACATTAACCAATTAAATAATGGATATAAATAATAAATATGTATAATATCATATGAATAAAGTATATACTTGTATTTTATTATTATAAACACATTTGGATAAATGTAGTAATTTTGTATATATACATAAAAGATAACAATAATTGAAACAAATATTATAATTTTAGTTTAACTCTTTTTATTGATGCTTTTCATTGAAAGATAAATCATAATTACAGTGGGGCAAAAAAGTATTTAGTCAGTAGGGATGGGCGATATACCGGTAAAAATTCTCCCCACGATAAGAATTTGTCTTCCCGCGGTAGTAACGATAAAGCCTAATTGATGGCGCGACCCATCTGCACAGTGCCTCCGCTGGCCGCGTTGATGCCCTAAGCGTTATTACTTTATGATGGCCGCGGTGGCTGCGTTCGTCACTTTGTATAGCTGAACTTTTCTTGTGGTGCCCCCGCAGCACTTGGTGCCCTACGCGCAGTGCGTGATGGGAGCGGCGGCACTGAATCGGCATCTCAAGTGCAGAGCTGCGGAAGAGTTCATAGCTAAACGAGGGGCACCTGAGGGCAATCTGAACCTGTACACACAGATGTATTTTCACTCGCTGAGCACTTGGACTGAGCGCTTAAGAGATTCGCTTTGTCTCAATCGATCGGTAAAGCAAACTATTTCAGTTCATCTCAATGAATGTGCAGTGTATTTGACACACATTAAACACTAGTGTGAGGCGCGCAACTGAGAGCGCTCAGTGTTTCACACACACTCAAAGAGAGAGCGAGAGAGTCTTATACCACACAGAATTGATGTGCTACATGTAAACAATATCCTTTATTGTGTTTTACTGCTAAATAATGGCGTTTATTTGGAATTATTCAGCCTTTCATGAACAGGAAGAAACGAATGCACAAGCGGGAATCTCATTGGCTGGCGTGCACCTATTACTGTTTTGATTTCAGCAAATCAGTTTGAATGAGCGCTGACAACGTGATTAATATTCATGAACCCAGAAGCTCATTAATCCTTAGTGCAGTTTATTTTTATTAGTAGAAGAATTTGTGGTATTATTTTATCAACTCAAATTACTGAAGTTCTATCATTAAATCATTATTTTAAACTTTTTTGTAATCTGAAGACATGGTTGGGATAATTACTTTAGCTGTTTCTGCTATTTTTACCACTGTTTGCACCATGAGTGAATGAATAAATACAGAATTGGTTTACATTTAAAACTTGTCATTGATTTGAATTATTATTGTTTGTTTTGTGTGATGTTTTTCAGCACAGTTGCACTATTTAAACATTACCTGCACTTTTACAGAAGACAATTATATCTGCAACTTTTCCATTTCTGAAAAGGCTGGTGTGGAATTTTACATAAAAAAATAAATGTATATATATTATGTATTATAGGAGCTAATTTGATGACAGGTACGTTTTACTTAAGATCATTGTTTGTTTTTCTGAGCTCTCACTTTTATCCAAAAACATGGGGAATGATGCTACATTTATCGTCATTGATATCGTTATCGCAATAAATACTAGAAAATATCGGGATACATTTTTAAGTCCATATCGCCCATCCCTATTAGTCAGCCACCAATTGTGCAAGTTCTCCCACTTAAATAGATGAGAGAGGCCTGTAATTTTCATCAAAGGTACACTTCAACTATGAGACCGAATCAGAAAAAATCCTGAAAATCACATTGTCTGATTTTTTAAAAATGTATTTGCGAATTATGGTGTAAAATAAGTATTTGGTCAATAACAAAAGTTCATCTCAATACTGTGTTATATACCCTTTGTTGGCAATGAAAGAGGTCAAATGTTTTCTGTAAGTCTCCACAAGGTTTTTCCACACTATTGCTGGTAGTTTGGCCCATTCCTCATGCAGATCTCCTCTAGAGCAGTGATGCTTTGGGGCTGTCGCTGGGCAACACAGATTTTCAACTCCCTCCAAAGATGTTCTATGGGGTTGAGATCTGGAGACTGGCTAGGCCACTCCAGGACCTTGAAATGCTTCTTACGAAGCCACTCCTTCATCGCCCGGCTGGTGTGTTTGGGATCATAGTCATGCTGAAAGACCCAGCCTTGTTTCATCTTCAATGCCCTTGCTGATGGAAGGAGGTTTTTACTCAAGGCCCCATTCATTCTTTCCTTTACACGGATCAGTCCTCCTGGTCCCTTTGCAGAAAAACAGCCCTAAAGCATGATGCCCCCCCCCCCCCATGCTTCACAGTAGGTGTGGTGTTCTTTGGATGCAACTCAGCATTCTTTCTCCTCCAAACACGACAAGTTGAGTTTTTACCAAAAAGTTATATTTTGGTTTCATCTGACCATATGACATTCTCCCAATCCTCTTCTGGATCATCCAAATGCTCTCTAGCAAACTTCAGACGGGCCGGACATGTACTGGCTTAAGCAGGGGGACACGTCTGGCACTGCAGGATTCGGGTCTCTGGCTGCGGAGTGTGTTACTGATGGTAGCCTTTGTTACTGTGGTCCCAGCTCTCTGCAGGTCATTCACTAGGTCCCCCCGTGTGGTTCTGGGATTTTTGCTCGCCGTTCTTGTGATCATTTTGACCCCACGGGGTGAGATCTTGCGTGGAGCCCCAGATCGAGGGAGATTATCAGTGGTCTTGTATGTCTTCCATTTTCTAATAGTTGCTCCCACAGTTGATTTCTTCACACAGAGCTGCTTACCTATTGCAGATTCAGTCTTCCCAGCCTGGTGCAGGTCTTCAATTTTGTTTCTGGTGTGCTTTGAAAGCTCTTTGGTCTTGGCCATAGTGGAGTTTGGAGTCTGACTGTTCGAGGTTGTGGACAGGTGTCTTTTATACTGATAACGAGTTCAAAGAGGGGCCATTAATACAGGTAACGAGTGGAGGACAGAGGAGCCTCTTAAAGAAGAAGTTACAGGTCTGTGAGAGCCAGAAATCTTGCTTTTTTGTAGGTGACCAAATACTTATTACAAATAAATTCTTTAAAAAACAGACAATGTGATTTTCTGGATTTTTTCTCATTCTGTCTCTCATAGTTGAAGTGTACCTATGATGAAAATTACAGGCCTCTCTCATCTTGTTAAGTGGGAGAACTTGCACAATTGGTGGCTGACTAAATACTTTTTTTGATTTCTAAATTTACTTTGACTTGTATTTCATTGCAGACAATATGAACACAAAATATTTCATGCTTTGTCTGGTCAACTTCATGTCATTTGTAAATATGCATCCTTTCCTGTCATTCAGACCTGCATATATATATATATATATATATATATATAAATAAATACAGCAATAATTGAAACGTATTATTTTCTAGCGATACTGATTCATAATGATCAAATGTTTGTCCAAACTGTGCTGACCTGGAGCTTTGTTCATGTTTCACATCATCTGAAGTGCAGATCCATAACTCATGCAGACTCATAACTCATAACTCTGTGTTTGCTGATGCAGGAACATGTATAAAGACCTGCGTCAGATCGAGCTGGCCTGCGACTCTCAGGAGGACGTGGACAGCTGGAAAGCCTCGTTCCTGCGGGCCGGGGTCTATCCCGAGAAGGACCACCCGGAGAACGATGACGGGGGCCCGGCCGACTCTCTCTCCATGGACCCTCAGCTGGAGAGGCAGGTGGAGACCATCCGGAACCTGGTGGACTCCTACATCGGCATCGTCAACAAGAGCATCCGCGACCTCATGCCCAAGGCCATCATGCACCTCATGATCAACAGCGTGAGTGTGGGCGGGGCAATAGTCAGGTGTCATCACAGAGGGGGGGCGGGGCGTTAGTCAGGGGGGCGGGGCGTTAGTCAGGTGTCATCACAGAGGGGGAGGGGGGGCATTAGTCAGGTGTCATCACAGAGGGGGGGCGGGGCGTTAGTCAGGTGTCATCACAGAGGGGGAGGGGGGAGGGTGGAGGGGGGGCGGGGCATTAGTCAGGTGTCATCACAGGGGGGGGGGGGGGGCATTAGTCAGGTGTCATCACAGGGGGGGGCGGGGCGTTAGTCAGGTGTCATCACAGAGGGGGAGGGGGGGCGGGGCATTAGTCAGGTGTCATCACAGAGGGGGGGGCATTAGTCAGGTGTCATCACAGAGGGGGGGCGGGGCGTTAGTCAGGTGTCAATCACAGAAGGGTGGGCGGGGCTTGTACATTTGGAGTTTAAGGGTTTGATTTTATTTTATTTGTTTGATTTAATATTTTTTTATTTTTAGCTGTTTCAGGGTTTATTTCTTTTTCATTTATTTATGTTTTATTTGTGGGGGGGGTGTTTAGGTTGATTTATCTGTTAATTTATTGTTTATTTTAATTAATAAATTTTATTTATTTATTTTTATGTTTTAATTTCTTATGGATTTTTTGTTTTTATTTATTTTATTTGGGTTGCTTTATTTATTTATGTTTTTTGTAGGGCTGTCAAAAGATTAATCGCATCCAAAATAAAAGTTTGTGTTTACATAATATATGCGTGTGTACTCTGTTAATTATTATTTATATATAAATACACACACAAGCATGTATATATTTAAGAAAAAAATATTATTTTTATATATGAAACATTTATATTTATATATATTATAGATTATATAAATGTATATACAGTATATACATGCAAATATTTCTTAAATATATACATGAATGTGTGTGTATTTTTATATAAATAATAATTAACAGAGTACACACGCATATATTATGTAAACACAAACTTTTATTTTGGATGCGATTAATCGCGATTAATCTTTTGACAGCCCTAGTTTTTTGTCATTCATTCATTCTCTTATTTATGTTTTGAGGTTTATTTTATGTTTTCCTTTTTTTATGTATCATTTTTATTTTATTTATGTTTTTGTGATGGTGATGATTTATACGATTTTTTTAATTATTGTTAAGGAGTTTTAGGGTGTATTTATTTTTTGTATTATTATTTATTTAATAATTTTTTTAAAGGATTTTTGGGGTTTATTTATTAATATTTTTTATTACATTTATTTTTATTTTTATTATTTATTTATTTTGCGTTGGGTTTTATTTAATTGGATTTCTGCGGTCTCCACTAGAGTTGTTCCGATTCCGATACTAGTATCGGAAATATCACCGATACCACAAAAAATCTGGCATCGGTATCGGCGAGTACTTGAACCCATGTGCCGATCCGATACCATTTTCTTAAACAAGACCTAGTTATGACCGCGAGCTTTGCCTAACCACTGCGCGGTTCTTCCTCGGTGCTCAGAATGCATTGCAAACACAGGATGTTGTGCTGTTTTGCCACAAGGAACCACTGTTTAGAGCAGCGAAGAAGAAATGAAAACGCATTAGCAGTAGGCTATGTCCGCTGTTTACTGGCTGTTTAGCAGTATTTCGTCTCTGTGTGGATGGCGCGCGCGCACTAGGGATGGGCGATATCTTATCGTTTGCAATATACCGGTAAAAATTCTCCCCACGATAAGAATTTGTCTTCCCGCGATAATAACGATAAAGCCTAGTTGATAGCGCGACCCATCCGCATAGTGCCGCTGCTGGCCGTTATTACTTTATGATGGCCGCAGTGGTTGCATCTGTCAATTTGTATAGCTGAACGGGGGTTGTAGAGAGATTTTCTTGTGGTGCCCCCGCAGCACTCGGTGCCCTAAGCGCAGCGCAATGGGAGCGGCGGCACTGAATCCGCATCTCACGTGCAGAGCGAAAACAACTATGGCGGAAGAGTTCATAGCTAAACGAGGGGCTACCTGAGGGCAATCTGAACCTGTACATACAGATGTATTTTCACTCGCTGAGCACTTGGACTGAGCGTTTAAGAGATTCGCTCTGTCTCAATCGATCGGTAAAGCATAGTATTTCAGTTCATCTCAATGAATGCGTAGTGTATTTGACGCGCAGTAAACACTAGTGTGAGGCGCGCGACTGAGAGTGCCCAGTGTTTCACACACACTCAAAGAGAGAGCGAGAGAGTCTTACACAACACAGAATTGACATGCTACATGTAAACAATATCCTTTGTTGTATTTTCCTGTAAAATAATGGCGTTTATTTGGAATTATTCAGCCTTTCATGAACAGGAAGAAACGAATGCACAAACGGGAATCTCATTGGCTGGCGTGCACCTATGTGTTTTGATTTCAACAAATCAGTTTAAATGAGTGCTGACAACGTGATTAATATTCATGAACCCAGAAGCTCATTATTCCTTAGTGCAGTTTATTTTTATTAGTAGAAGAATTCGTGGTATTATTATCTTAACTCAAATTACTGAAGTTCTATCATTAAATAATTATTGTAAACTTTTTTGTAATCTGAAGACATTTTTGGGATAATTACTTTTGCTATCTCTGCTATTTTTACCACTGTTTGCACCATGTATGAATAAATACAGAATCGGTTTACATTTTAAACTTGTCATTGATTTCAAAATTATTTTTGTTTGTATTGTGTATTGTTTTTCAGCACAGTTGCACTATTTAAACATTACCTGCACTTTTACAGAAGACAATTATATCTGCAACTTTTCCATTTCTGAAAAGGCTGGTGAGGAATTTCACATAAAAAAAATAATTATATATATATATATATATATACAGGGTGTGCAGAATTATTAGGCACGTTGATTTTCTGACCATATTTTTTTTCCAGGCACATTTGACCAATTCCAAACCACAGTAATCCTAATAACTACTATTGATTTAGTATTTAATAATGTATAAGTGATATATAATTGTTCATGAAGGCTGGAAATGAAAATCACCTTATATTCAGGTGTGCAGAATTATTAGGCATGTTTTCTTTTACAGATAAATTGAGCCAAAAAAGAGATTTAACTCAGACTGAAAAGTCAAAAAGTATTAAATGCCCATGAGAAGGATGCAATACTAATGCAATACTAGACATTGCAGTTAAGGCGTGACCATTGGACAGTGAAATGCTCGTTGGGTCAGCAGGATCTGACAAAAACATGTGGCGAAGAAAAGACACCTGTTAACCGCAAAAGAATTAAGAATTAAGGTGAAGAATTAAGGGTGAAACCATCAGGAACCCTTTAGTCTCCAGCGCCACCATTTTCCAAAGCTGCAACCTACCTGGAGTCTCCAGAAGTGAAGGTGTCAGGATCTCAGAGACTTCAGTTAGGTAAAGAATCCTAAAAAATGACCCCCACTAGATAAGAATCATAAGCTGAAGTGTTGTAAAATACATGAAGAAGGTTTTTTTATAGGCTTTATGGACAGATAGGTTGAGAGTGACTCTTGAAGGACCAGCACCACATCCTCTAGCATCACTGTTTGAAGAATTCATCTTCCAGAATCTGGCAGTACGTTTTGGGAGTTCATTTTAGTCTATCCTGAAGTCCGTTTTGCAGAGATGGACTAAAAATGAACTCCCAAAACGTACTGCCAGATTCTGGAAGATGAATTCTTCAAACAGTGGTACTAGAGGATGTGGTGCTGGTCCTTCAAGAGTCACTCTCAACCTATCTGGAAAATGGTGGCGCTGGAGACTAAAGGGTTCCTGATGGTTTCACACTTAATTCTTCACCTTAATTCTTAAGTCTTTTGCAGTTAACAGGTGTCTTTTCTCCGCCACATGTTTTTGTCTGACCCTGCTGACCCAACGAGCATTTCACTGTCCATATATTAGGGGTGTAACGATTCATCTACTACATCGATGCATCGATTTATTTTCCTATGATCTAACTACATCGATCTGTGCTCGGCAAGTTGGCCTTCCGGACGACATATATCGATCTAACATCGTTTTAGAAGGTAATCAATCGATTGTATCGATAATAGGAAATAACGCATTGGATTTAAGCACGTCAGACTTTATATGGATGTTTTTTCTTAGCACTTTTAATAATAAAGGCGTTAAACGTTACTCGATTCAGTCTGCCTATCTGTGACATCATCGCAACGCACCAGCAGCAGCAGCGCTAAGAAAACAAAACATAGCATGGCGCATGGCAGAGGAGAAGCCAACGAGCGAGAAATTATCAAGCCACCAGGAGAAAGCGCTACCTGTACTTTCAACCCTTGCTTGTTACCTGTGCATTCCTGGCACCAGTGTGCCAGCAGAGCGAGTTTTAGTACTGCTGGAGACATAGTGAACGCACAGACAAGTGTTCTGTGGTCAGATCATGGTGATATTTTTGAAAAATAAATCTGTAGTCATTGAAGGGTAGTTGGTTACATTTTATCTTTTGTTAAATATTGTTTGTTTATTAAACTGAGAGTAGTAGCAGGTTCAGACAGTTTATTCAACCTGAAGAAATGTTGGTTGCACTTTATTTTTGTATTTGTATTATTTTAATGTTGAAAAACAACAGCAAAAGTAGCAGGTAAACCTACTATTAATTAAACCTGAAGAGAAGTTAGTTGCACTTTATTTTTGATATTAATATTGTAATATTTTTATGTTGGAAAACAAAAGCAGAAGTAGCAGGTTAACCTGTTGAAATGTTGGTTGCACTTACTGTGCTTTTATTGAAAATGTATTGAATATTTAAAATGAGAGCAGAAAAGGTTAACTTCCTGTTAATTCAACCTAAACTGTTGGTTGCACTTTATTCAAATAAAATTTGAATGCATTTGCCATTAATTGTTGTTTACTTGTTTGTTTATATCCATAATGAATTGATACCTGATTCCCTTACAAGAAACAAAAGAAATCTAGGAAATTTCACCTGCACTGACCAGTATCCAGATATTTATTTCAGTCACACAATTTTTGGCTAAAAAGTTACTGAATCGATTTCAAGTCACTGAATCGTTTTGGATCGTATCGTTCTAAATGAACCAATATCGTCCTTGAATCGTATCGACAACCTCAAATCGTGATACGAATCGAATCGTTGTTAAAATGAATCGTTACACCCCTAATATATATATATATATATATATATATATATATATATATATATATATATATATATATATATATATATATATATATATATTATTATTATTATTATTTTTTTTTAATGTATTATAGGAGCCTATTTGATGACATGTACTTTTTACTTTAGATCATTGTTTGTTTTTCTGAGTCTCTCAAGAATGCATGCAGCTCTCACTTGTATCCAAAAACATGGGGAATGATACTACATTTATCGTCATTGATATCGTTATCGCAATAAATACTAGAAAATATCGGGATAAATTTTTAAGTCCATATCGCCCATCCCTAGCGCGCACACACACACACACGCGTGACACTCGCCCGCTGTCTTTGTAATCTCTGCCGTGTGTCACTCAAGCGGCAAACTCCACCAGTTTCTCTACGTCCATATTCACAGTCTATGGTCTCTATATGAGGACACAAACGCATAAACTGTCACTTCATGAGAATTTACCGTTTCATTTTGGGAAAACTTTCATATAAGGAACACAGACACTGAAATATCTTCACGGCTACCCTTCAAAATAAAAGTTCGGTTTAAAACATTTTAAATTGACAGAATATTTTAGGCTACTGCTGTACAGTAGATTTAGCTACGTCTCTATGTAATAATAATACGTCTCTACTACTATTAATAATGCCTAGATGGTTGCTTATTTTTCACTTGTTTTGTTGTAAAGAGATTATTTTCTGATAAATATATATATATATTTTTTTTATATTCCTACATTTATTTCTTGCACTGTTTTTTATACAGTTATATTGTACAACTAAAATACCTTTTTCAGTTTGCAGTGTTAGATTTAATAAAAAAATATAATAAAAATAAATAATATTACTGTCAAATGCATGTCAGATAATGAAAATACTGTAATGAATGTAGTTCACTGTATGTATTTGTTCATGTTTTATTAAGGGATAAGTCTGAAGCACACCATAAAATAATTCTAGCAATTCATACAGGGCTAGTTGTGTATACAGATGTATATACAGATACACACCCAGGTATCGGAATCGGTATCGGGAAGGGAAAAAGGGTATCGGAACATCTCTAGTCTCCACCTGGAAGTGTCGTCAGTGAGTTCATGCGGGGTTTGTTCTGTGTGTGTGTGTGTGTGTGTGTGTGTCTGTGTCTCTGTGTGTCTCTGTGTGTGTGTGTGTGTGTGTGTGTGTGTGTGTGTGTGTGTGTGTGTGTGTGTGTGTGTGTGTGTGTGTGTGTCTCAGGCGAAGGAGTTCATCCACTCGGAGCTGCTGGCGTTCCTGTACTCGTCCGGCGATCAGACCAGTCTGATGGAGGAGTCTGCGGACCAGGCCCAGCGGCGCGACGAGATGCTGCGCATGTACCACGCGCTCAAGGAGGCGCTGCACATCATCGGTGACATCAGCACCAGCACCATATCCGCGCGCGTCCCGCCTCCGGTGGACGACACCTGGATCCACACCGACCCCAGGTACTGCTCCTCTAATAAATCACGGCTCTGGTGATAACGGAAGCGCATTTAAAGCCAAACGTGTGTGTGTCAGTCCTCCATCTCAGCGCAAGCCGTCCTCCGGCACGGCCCCGCCCCCGGGCCGGCCCCCTGCAGTGCGAGGCCCCACCCCCGGCCCGCCGGCCGCGCCTCCTCTGAACCCCTCCCCTGCGTTTGGAGTCCCGCCTGTGCCATCCAGGCCCGGCCCGCCTCCAGTCAGCGCTAATGTGTTTGGGAGTGGCGCTCTGGAGGCTCCGCCCCCTCAGGTGCCGTCTCGCCCCGCCCGCGTGCCGCCCGCTCTGCCACCCGGCATACCCAGGTACGACTCTTCCTACACAGCCTCGTGAATATTAATTAGATCACATGTCAAGTCCCATAACAAATTAAATATTCATGAGCCACAGATTATTCGTAGTAAGATTCTCTAATTGGCTGCCTTTCAACCAATCATTTATTCCCACTGGCTGAAGGTAATTAATATTCATGATTCTTCAAGTCAGTCAAATATTACATGATTTACTGATATTAGTTGTGACTAATAGTTATTTGCTTTAGTATATAATAATAATAATAACAAAATTATTAAAATGTTATCATTCTAAATATTTGTTTCAAGGAATCCCTTCATTATTCATCCATGCGTCTGTTGCTGGATTTTCATTCGCTTACATTTTAAAAGATGAATTGAGTTGTTAATGTTTTATGCCTTCGTTTCTGATAATACATTTATATTAAATCATAAATCCAGAGAAACTTATGAAAAAATAAAATGTTTCATATTTATTTTACTTGACAAAACCATTATAATAAAACTGATGTCATAGGGCCTAAAAGTGTCATGTTTCTTAAACTTATATCATGAAATGTGTACATTTCAATTCATCAGACGTGCTTTTTTATTTACTATAATTTAGTTTGATCATTAAAGCAGAAATGTGGAAAAACAAAATGGAAAAAAGAGAATTTGGAAAAAAATATTAAACATTTAATAAACTGTTGTTGAATCTTGAAATGTCTAAATTTCAATTAATTAAAATGAATAAGGGCCCTAAAAATGTCATTTTTGTTAAACTTCTAATAAATTGTTGTTAAATTGTCTAAATGTCATAATTTCATTCTTTAGGCTTATTGATTACTAAAACTTCACTTGACCATTAAAACTGAATCCTGAAGAAAATAAAACCTGAAAATGGAAAAAAAAAATGAATTTGGGGGGAAATTATCAAACTTATTTCACAGGGCATTATTATTATTATTAAAAGGGTATTTTCTGTCTTTTCTGTCAAGTTTTAATAAAATGTTAATTTGAGTTTATTAGACATGCTTATTGATTTATACAATTAACCATTTGAAATTCTAATTTTTCCATTTGAAAAAATGGAATTAATGATTAAAAGTAAGTGTTTTTTGGAAAAGGCGAAACCGATTTCACAGTACTATAATACCCTGATGTGTGTGTGTGTGTGTGTGTGTGTGTGTGTGTAGCAGGAGACCTCCAAACCGGCCCATTATCATCAGACCATCAGAGCCGTCTCTACTGGACTGAGACTTTCAACAACCAAAGGAACCAACATCTCACACACACACACACAAACACACACACACACACACAAACGTGCAAATAAGGGCGTCAACTCAAAGTTTGAGTGACACATGATTTTTGATACACTTCAAATAGTAGCACTTGTAGTAATAAGTTTATAGTAGGGGTGCTCCGATCGGTCGATAATCGCTTTGGGATGATTGATCGGCGGTCTCCAAAAAGGCCGATCTCATGAACCGATCGCATGCTGACGACACATAAAATGCCGTGAGAGCTAGGGCATGATATGCAGCGACACCGTCTCATTCTCTTTCCAGCGCGGGTAAAATAATTATAATGCTGAAGGTGAGGTACAATTCATATTTCTATATTAAATAACTTACGCAGTCATTTGAAAACTTTCTGTGGGACGTAACTTAAGTTCACAAACAGCGCGCGTGAATCACCGCGTGCGCGCGCTCTCTCTCTCCCTTTCAGAATGCTCAAATGGCTTCATATCATCGCATCTGCACTAAAATCCAGCTGCACAGTTGACACAGGATTTGCCACTTTGCACAATCGAGGCAGTGTCGCATCGTCACTAAAGTTTATCATTTGCATTTATTTTTAAGTCTTGCCAGTGTTCAAACCGCTCAGCACTCGCGCGCATGGTCTGGAGAGACACACACACACACACACACACACACACACACACACACACACACACACACACACACACACACACACACACACACACACAAGCCATCTCACAAAAAGCTTGCGAGTACAAATTGCGCTGAAATGGTCAGATACACACAAATGTATGTACTAAATTACCGTCTTGACGAGTATGCACGTAAACCCCGTGGTGACTCGCGAGTGAACGTTTGTGCAACTGTAACCGTATCCGTGTTCGCTCTTAAAGTGACAGCTGTCGAATAAACTGCTGTTGTCTCTGAGTTTCTCTTTGTCTTGTGTTGTTTGATGCACCTTTATTACACTCACTGCTCTTGAATGACTAACTTTTGCAACCTTAAGTGTAAGGATTAATCTAATTTAATTTATTCAGGGAAGACCAATATTAATTTACATTTGATTTCTTATTAAATGTCTTTAGTATATCTTACCTCAATACTAATGTTAGATCTACCTGAAAATTAGTTTTTAAAAACAAAAATGTACTGCATGATCAAATATTTAGGTGAGATAATTATATACATTTATTATATACATTTATTTGGGAAAGATGGCCTACAGTAGCCTTAAGTTATCTCATTTTCTAAAATAAACACTTGGTGGTTCTTCAAGATCTTGACTCAGTTAATTTAGAGTTAGTTTCATTTCTACAAATGGTGCAAACTCTGCAAGATTGTAGATAAAAGATTGCCATTCCCCTGCCATTCTGTGATCGGCAATCGGCAGATCATGATCTTGGTGATCGGTAATGGGTGATCGGCCCCAAAAATGCTGATAGGAGCATCTCTAGTTTATAGTTTTCTATAACTTCAGGGAAGGTGTTGGGAGGTCGAGCAACACTTTAAATGTGTGCCGTCACACCTGCGTTTACAGACGTCTTTACCCACTTCCTGTTCCTCCTGAGGGTCCGCCCTAATGCCTCCTCTGAGCATCTCAAGCACAGGCGAAGACTAGCACTAACACATCCTCTGGACTCCTCTGAGGTTCAGTCCACACGAGTCTCACTCGGCTTGAGCTGGAAACCCAAGGCTTTTATACCGTGTGACTAACAGGGAGTGGAAACCCTTCACTCCTTCATGTATTTTCTCTCTCTTTCATGACGTTTCGCATGGACTGCGAACAAAAGCACGAGTGATGATTATCAATAAAAGGGCATCTGATACTCTACTGTTGGATTTATTCATCACAGCCTACGGCAGGAGATTAGGGTCAAGCAATGATCACACGTCTGCAGAGTAAACTCATTATAATGACACGAAAAACAGCTACTTTTAGAGAATCACTAAATAGAGGATAAAGTTGTTTCGACAACGGTATTCTCCAAATTGAATGTTAATTCGCAACATTTTAATTCGACTTTTCCCAAAATTTAGAGTTTTTTCCTCAAAACACAATGACTTTATTCTCAAAATTGAATACATTTATTCTCAACATTTTATTTAGAATGTTTCTAATTTTAATTGAACTTTTTTCTTGAAATGTAACGAGTTTCTCAACACGACTTTATTCTCAATTTAATGAGTTTATTCTAAACATTTTAATCCGACTTTCTCAAAACAAATCGTTATTCTCAATTTTATGAATTAATTCTTAACATTTTATTTAGAATGTTTCTAAATAGTTTTTTCTTGAAATACGACTTTTTTTATTCTCAATTTTATGTTCATTCTCAGCATTTTATTTTTACTTTTTTCTCCTAAATTTAGCGAGTTTTTTCTCAAAACAAAACTTTATTATCAATTTAATTCTACTTTTTTCTCAATTTAACAAGTTTCTCAACATTTTATTTAGAATTTCTCTAAAGTTTTTTTCTCAAAACAAAACAAAAACATTTTAATTCGACTTTTCTTGAAATTTAACGAGTTTCTCAACACGACTTTATTTTCAATGGAATGCTTTATTATAATTTCACTTCATTTTAGTAATTCAAATTTTTCAAAAATTCAAAAGTTCAAAAGTTGAAATTTTGCCCCTTTGATATATTTTATTAGTTTTATTTCAATTGCTGTACACCATTTTTAACTGTAATTTTTTTTTAAACTAATAAAATATTAAAAGGGAGGGAAAAGAAACTTGAAAAAAACTTTCAATAAAATGAGCTGAATTACTAAAAATGTAAATAAAGCTAAACAGAAATAAAAAGTAATACAAATGACAAAAGTAGCTACAATTAAGAAAAACGAAACGTTTGAGTTTATCAGATTTTGACTATACCGATATGAAAACTACCTTTTCAATTCTGAGAAATTGTGAGAAAAACGTCTAAAGTTAAAGTGAGAGAAATTCTGAGAGTCCGACAAAATCTGATATAAACCTCGCAATTCTGAGAAAGTTGTATTACTTTTTATTTCTGTTTAGCTTTATTTTAATTTCAGTACATTTTTAGTAATTCAAATTTTTAAGTTCTAAAGTTGAAATTTTGCCCCTTTGATATATTTTATTAGTTTTATTTCAATTGCTGTACACCATTTTTTTAACAGTTAAAAACTGTTAATTTTTTTAAACTAATAAAATATGAATATTAAAGGGAGGGAAAAGAAACTTGAAAAAAACTTTAAATAAAATGAGCTGAATTACTAAAAATGTAAATAAAGCTAAACAGAAATAAAAAGTAATACAAATGACAAAAGTACAATTAAGAAAAATGAAACGTTTGCGTTTATCAGATTTTGACTATACCTATATGAAAACTATACCTTTTCAATTCTGAGAAATAGTTTAAATTGTGAGAGAAAAAAAAGAAATTCTGAGAGTCCGACAAAATCTGATAAACTCAAACGTTTAGTTTTTCGTAATTGTGCTTTTGTCATTTGTATTACTTTGTATTTATGTTTAGCTTTATTTTAATTTCACTTCATTTTAGTAATTCAAATTTTTTAGTTCAAAAGTTGAAATTTTGCCCCTTTGATGTATTTTATTAGTTTTATTTCAATTGCTGTAAACCATTTTTAACAGTTGTAGTTTCTTAGTTATTGTTAACAAAAACTATTAAAAATTGTTTAAAACTAATAAAATATGAATATTAAAGGGAGGGAAAAGAAACTTGAAAAAAACTTTAAATAAAATCAGCTGAATTACTAAACATGTAAATAAAGCTAAACAGAAATAAAAAGTAATACAAATGACAAAAGTACAATTAAGAAAAACGAAACGTTTGAGTTTATCAGATTTTGACTATACCTATGAAAACTATACCTTTTCAATTCTGAGAAATTGTGAGAAAAAAGTCAAAAGTTGAAGTGAGAGAAATTCTGAGAGTCCGACAAAATCTGATATAAACTCGCAATTCTGAGAAAGTTGTATTACTTTTTATTTTAGCTTTATTTTAATTTCAGTTAATAATTTTTAGTAATTCATATTTAAGTTCTAAAGTTAAAATTTTATTTTATTAGTTTTAGTTGTTAACAAGAAGGCTGTTATTGTTAACAAAAACTATTAAAAATTGTCTACGGTAATTTAAATAAAACTAATAAAATATGAATATTAAAGGGTAAAAAAAACGTACATTTATTCAAATTAGCTGAATTACTAAAAATGTAAATAAAGCTAACCAGAAATAAAAGGTAACGTTATTTGAATTTAGTAATTTTGTTAAGTATTAAACTAGTATATAAGCAATACTAAAATAACTTGTTTAACGTTAATAACGCCTGTCTGGGGATCATTTACTCGCCTCACATTGTGATATTAAACACTAATAATCATCGAGTTACACCTCAGAAAGATGATCAAATAAACATTTCTCTGAGAAAAAAAGTCAGAATTATGAGATGAGAAGTCGCATTACCTTTCATATTTTTGTATCCGGTGGCATGAATGGTTAAATTCAAGAAGATCTATGAAATATCAAAGAAAACGATACTCGGTTACTTAACGTAACCTCGGTTCTCTCTAGAAGAGGGAACGAGTATTGCGTAAGTTCCTTACGCTACGGGAAAGTATTCTTTCTTCGAGATTTCTGAAAAACCCAAAATTATCCTTAATTTTGTAACATTGTCAACGCAGTGCGGCAGCCTGGCAGACCATAGCAGGCTATTCCAGCGTGCTATTGGCTGCTCTGCTGGCAACTGCAGCAGCCTATCGGTGAGCCCGCGTGACGTGGCGACCAATGAGGGCGCTTCGCGCCCACCTGGCTTCATTTGCCTACAGGTGGGGCGTGGCCACGTGTATATAAGCAGGGCTCACGGGCTGCATATTCGGTTTTCGTAGTTCTGAAGCGTAAAAGCCCGCGGGGCGCACGGCAAGGAACGCAATACTCGTTCCCTCTTCTAGAGAGAACCGAGGTTACGTTAAGTAACCGAGTATCGTTATCTTACGAGAGGTTCTCTCGTATTGCGTAAGTTCCTTACGCTACGGGAACATATTGTCAACGCCGTGCGCGCCTCGCATACAGCATATGTATCCCAGGGAACCGGGGACCATAACACTGCTCGGGCAGGGTGGCCGGTAAGGAAAACGGGCCACCACATATACAGACACTTCATTCGAACTGACGGGTGGTTTACGACGGGTGGTTACAACACCCTGTCCCATGAATGAGGGAACGGCACCTGCCGGTCTCCTTCAAATTCACCACACCTTGTCTCATGAATGAGGGAGCGGCAACGCCGGTCGCCTTCAAATTCACAATATCTTGTTATATGAGTGAGGTAACGGCACCGCCGGTCACCTTCAAACTCACAACAGCTCGTCTCGTAAATGAGGGAACGGCACCGCCGGTCTCCTTCAAATTCACATGAGCCTAGTACCGAACTTACTACCAGTATGTGAGCTATGTCTGCGCAGAATCACTGGGCAGAACCAACGGCCCTATTGAACTGATAACACTTTCGCCTGTAAGGCAGGAACTTCCAGATTGTAAAATCTCACGAACGTAGACGGGGAGGCCCAGCCTGCCGCCATACAGATATCGTGGATGGAAATCCCTCTGGCCCAAGCCCACGAAGAGGCCATGCCTCTGGTGGAGTGTGCTCTGACACCTAGCGGGCACTGCAGGTGTTTGGAAGCGTATGCAGTTGCAATCGCGTCCACTATCCACCTGGACAGGGTCTGTTTCGAGGAGGCGAGACCTTTAGTGCGCCCACCAAACGAAACAAATAGCTGCTCAGAACGCCTGAAGGCGGCGGAGCGTGTGACATAAACCCTCAATGCCCTGACAGGGCAGAGGAAATTGCCACCGTCCCCCTCATCGGATGCTGGCAGAGCCGAGAGGGAGATAATCTGCGCCCTGAAGGGAGTGCCGATCGCTTTGGGGACATAACCATGCCTCGGTCTGAGAATGAGCTTAGAGTCATTAGGACCGAACTCCATACACGTCGGGCTCACTGAGAGCGCGTGTAGATCCCCCACGCGTTTCACTGAAGCCAGAGCTATCAGAAACGCGGTTTTTAGCGAAAGGAACCTTGGTTCCTCAGTCTCGAGCGGTTCAAAGGGATGAGCCTTCAGGGCCTCTAGGACCAAGGCCAGATCCCATATAGGAACCGACGGGGGCCGCGGGGGATTCATCCGTCTGGCTCCTCTGAGGAAACGGATGATGAGCTCGTTCCTTCCTAGCGTGCTACCTAGCGTCGTCTGAGCGAACGCTGCTATAGCCGCCACATACACTTTGAGCGTGGAAGGGGACCTGCCCAATTCCAAAAGCTCTTGGAGGAAGGAGAGCACCCGCTGGACCCCACATTGCTGTGGGTCCAATCCCTTGGAAACACACCACTCAGTAAACACCGACCACTTAGAACTATATAACCGCCTCGTCGAGGGGGCTCTAGAGTGTGAAATCGTGTTCATAACCCCTTCGGGCAGGTCAACGGGTATCCGTTGGTCACCCATACATGCAGAGACCATCGCTCTGGATGTGGATGCCAAACTGACCCTCCTGCTTGAGAGAGAAGGTCTGCTCTCAGCGGAACTGGCCAGGGGGGTGAGTGCGACAGCTTCACCAGCTCTGGGTACCAAATCTGGTTCTCCCAGCGCGGTGCTATAAGGAGCACCGGACGGCGCGTTTCCCTGATTTTCGCTATGACCTGGGGCAATAGGGAGATCGGAGGGAAAGCATACAGCGGGAGGCTGGGCCAAGTTTGGGACAGCGCATCCTCGCTTTTGGACAGAAACGTCGGGCAGCGGGCGTTCTCTTTTGTTGCAAAGAGGTCGAGCTCCGCTCTGCCGAACAGGCGCCATACCAGCTGGACTGTCTGGGGGTGCTGGGACCATTCTCCTGGGAGAATGAGGCCCCTGGACAGCTTGTCCGGGCCCACATTGAGGTGGCCCGGCACGTGCGCAGCTCTCAACGAGCGCAGCGAGCTGTGTGCCCACACGAGCAGGCGTTCTGTCAGATTGCCCAGACCTCTGGACCTGACACCGCCCTGCCGGTTCACGTAGGACACCACTGTGGTGTTGTCCGACCGGACTAACACATGGTGTCCTCGTATAAGCGGGAGAAACTGCCTGAGCGCGTTCTCTACCGCTATCATCTCCAAACAGTTTATGTGTAGGAGTTTTTCCTCGCTCGACCAAAGGCCCGAGGCTGATCTGCCCTCGAAAACGGCGCCCCAACCCGTGGTGGAGGCGTCCGTCGAGATGACCTTGCGGTGTGAGATGGCTCCCATCGTCACTCCCCTCTGGTACCAGTCGGCTACTAACCAGGGCTCTAGGGCTGACACGCAGCCCTGAGTCACTCTGATCCTGAAGCCACCGGACGCCCAGGCTCTGTGAGGCACTCGGGCGTTTAACCAGCATTGCAGCGGGCGCATGCGCATTAAGCCCAGCTGGAGCACAGCTGCAGCTGAGGGCATACGTCCCAGCATCCTCTGAAAAAGCTTGAGAGGTGCGATTTTGCCCGGCCGAAAGTACGCAGCCATGCGCCGAACTTGGCGCGCGCGATGGGGTGACAGGCGGGCTGACATTGCCACAGTGTCCAGATTCAAACCCAGAAATGAGGTTGATTGCGTGGGCACTAATGAGCTCTTGGTCCAATTGACCGTGAGCCCTAGGCTGTCCAGATGGCTGAGCAGCATTGCAGATAGTTCAATACTCGCATCCCTCGATTTCTCAGAGGAGCGAGGGCCGCGTCCATGCACTTCTTAAATGTACGGGGTGCTAGTGACAGGCCGAACGGAAGGACGGTGTATTGATAAGCCTGGCCGTCGAAGGCGAATCGTAAGAATGGCCTGTGACGCGGCGTTATCTTGATTTGAAAATATGCATCTTTCAAATCTAGGGAGATTAGCCAGTCTCTCGGGCGAATATGCGCGAGGATCTGCTTGGTCGTGAGCATCTTGAACGATCTTTTCATAAGAGCTTTGTTCAGACGCCTCAGATCCAGAATCGGTCTGAGCGACCCATCCCTTTTTGGCACGAGAAAATACCGGCTGTAAAAGCCTGACTCGCTCATAGAATGGGGAACCGGTTCTATAGCCCCTTTGCACAGCAGCGTGGCTATTTCTGCTCGAAGTAGATGTGCTACTTCCTCGCTCACTTTCGTCTCTGTACGCGCACAGAAGCGCGGAGGGCGGCGAGCGAACTGCAGAGTGTAGCCGTGCTTCACTGTTTTCAGCACCCATTCTGATACACCTGGAATGGCTTCCCACGCTCTCGCGTGCGCCACACGGGATAGAACGGCCTCCGGGCTCGAAACGCCGTGCTTCGCGGGTTTGACGGCCTGTATAGGAGGGGCAGGCGCAGTGCGCGCGCTCTCTGTGCTGTGGGCCAGCCGATCGCTCGCGATGGCTGGCCGCCCTACACACTGCATCTCTGCCGCTTTGAGCGGGGAGTGGCTTGTGTGCGGCCCTACACTCATCGCTCCGGCCACCCTGGGCGGAAAACAAATGGTGTGTGGCGCGGCGCGCCTGAGGCATAATGTTCGCGAAAATGTGTGAGCGCGTTTGAGCGGGCACAACTCTTACGCGTGGAACATGACCGGTTAAGAGTGGCTGTGTGACAGCGCGTGTGGTGATTAGTCGTGGACGCAAACAAGCGGACACGTGACCTAACTCTAGCACTCGAGCGGCCGGTGGCCGCTTTATGTGAGTGGGGGACACAGGGTTTATAGTGCTTGTGTGCAGGGGTGAACACAGAAAAGTGGGCACATTTACTGCATTTGAAACATACGGCGTGAGCCGTGCAACCAGAAATAATGCAACTTTTGTAATTTCTCTGGTTCGCCGTAAAAACGGCGGTTATTGACAGGCGAGAAGGCATTTTTGCCGGCTCGTTGGCTGCGTGAAATCCATCTGCAGCAGCCACAGTGGTGGGGGCTGACAGGAAAAAGAGTTTTGACGGTGGTCCGGCCGCGGCGGGACTTAACCGTCGTTTCTCGCCTCTGGCTAGGAGGACTTTGGAGGCTCGGGCTTCAGCGCGAGCTATTGCTAGCGCCGGGGCGTCGAGGCAGGAAAAGGTTCATGGCCTGCGTCGTTTTCTGCACTTCGGAGAAACGGTCGACGATCCCCTTGACCGCTGGTCCGAAAAGCCCAGACGGAGAGAGCGGGGCATTTAGGAAGGCCGCGCGCTCTGTTTCTCGCATGTCCGCGAGCGTGAGCCAGAGGTGGCGCTCAGCTACCGTGAGGGAGGCCATAGAGCGTCCGAGGGCCTGTGCTGCGGTCTTGGTGGCGCGAAGGGAGAGATCCGTCGCGCTTCGCAAATCCGTGATTAACTCAGCGTCACAGCATTTCTCGTCCAGGTCGCGGAGGAGATTAGCTTGGAGGATTTGCAGCACGGCCATAGAGTGCAGAGCAGACGCAGCTTGACCGGAGGCAGCGAAAGCGCGGCCGATCAGCGATGACGTCACTCTGCAGGCCTTAGACGGGAGGGCAGCCTTTGAGCGCCAACCAGAAGGCGGGCAAAGGTGCGCTGCGACCGCCTCTTCCACCGGAGGGATAGCGTTGTAGCCTTTCTCAGCCGCGCCGTCAACTTGTGAGAGCGTCGAAGAAGCCTGAGACGAGACCCTCGCGGAGAATGGCGCGTTCCAGGACTTCGCGAGCTCCTCGTGAAGCTCTGGCAGAAAGGGTGCAGTCCTGGAGGTGGGCGCACGGCGGCGACTGTTTAGGAAGCATCCGTCAAGTCGGTTCGGCGCTGCCACCTTGGGCGGGGCCCATTCGAGGCCTAGCTGCTCGACAGCCCGGGTGAGAAGGCGCAAAAGTTCGGCGTCCTCACCCTCTCGAGAGCGTCCGGAGCCCCGGACTGAAGAGGTCGCGGAAGACCAGTCCTCGCTGTCGGAAGCCATGATGGAGCAGCTGTAGGCGCGTTCCGCGGCCGCATCCGCCTCATCCCCGGAGGCGGCAACAGAAATGGCGGCCTGGGGTGGGGGCGGGGAAGGCGAGAGTGAAGCGGGCGGGAAAGGTTCCGGCGAGCTTCTCTCTGCGAACTCCGGAGTCCGCTGCGAGCGGCGCTTCTTTCTGCGCGGCGTGGCAGGTACTGGAGGGATATCATCGTCGAACAGGACGAGTCGAGCCCGCAGGGTCGACATCGTCTGTTCTTTGCACTCTTGGCATCCGCCGGCGAGGAGTGCGGCGGCGGCGTGATCACGGCCCAGGCAGAGAGCGCAGATCACATGGCGGTCCCCGGAGCTGAGCTGCGCGTGACACGAGCCGCAGGTGGAACGAGACATTTGTATCAACGCTCGGCTCTTTTTGTGAAAAGTGTGACGCAGCGGCGACAACACTTTGAGCGTAAAAGGATATGGGGCTGCCGGATAGCAGAGCAGGCACGGATGGCTGAAGGTGGCGCGATGCTGCCGGCTTCCTCAGGCGCTGTCCTCTGCTTGCTTGTCTGCGCGGTCACGGCTGCGGGTTCCAGATCCAGCGATGCGAAGGGCTTCGCTGAAGAAAAGAAAATCGAATATGCAGCCCGTGAGCCCTGCTTATATACACGTGGCCACGCCCCACCTGTAGGCAAATGAAGCCAGGTGGGCGCGAAGCGCCCTCATTGGTCGCCACGTCACGCGGGCTCACCGATAGGCTGCTGCAGTTGCCAGCAGAGCAGCCAATAGCACGCTGGAATAGCCTGCTATGGTCTGCCAGGCTGCCGCACTGCGTTGACAATGTTACAAAATTAAGGATAATTTTGGGTTTTTCAGAAATCTCGAAGAAAGAATACTTTCCCGTAGCGTAAGGAACTTACGCAATACGAGAGAACCTCTCGTAAGAGAACAATGTCCAAGCCATATTTCACCCAAAATAAAACATTAAAAGAAATTCAATTTTACTTCAAATCAATGCTGTTATTGTTAAAAACAAAAACTATTAAAAAATTGTTTACGGTCATTGAAATAAATATTAAAGGGGAAAAAACATAGAATTTAAAACAAAAATTAGAAATAAAATGAGCTGAATTACTTAAATTTAAATAAAGCTAAACTTAAATAAAAAGTAATAAAAATGACAAAAGCACAAAACTAAAATACTGAAACTAAATTAAAATAATAAGTAATTACACTAGTATATAAATAATACTAAAATAAAAGTTAAAGTTAATAACGCCTGCCACAGAAAAGGGGAGGAAAAACAAGTTATTCATCTATGGATTCTACCATTTCATGTTCTGGGTTAAATAAATACTGTGACTCTCACAATTCTGACTTTCCTCGAAGTTGATTATTATAGATTGAGAGTTTAAATCTCGCAATTCTGAGAAAAAAGTCACAATTACCTTTCATATTTGTGTATTCGGTGGCAGAAACAAGCTTATATAGTTAAATACAATTAAAGAAAACAATCTTGTCGATGATGAACACATGTCCAGGCCATATTATCGTTTTGTTTTTTTTTGCTTAAAGTCAAGGCTTATTGTTAACAAAAGCTGAAACTGTTAAAAATAGTTCAAGGTAATTGAAAAAAACGTAATAAATATTAAAGAGGAAAAAAAGTAGAATTTGAAAAAATTTAAAATAAACATTTCTTTCTCTTGAAACATTATTCTCAATTTAATGAGTTTATTCTCAACATTTTAATTCTGCTTTTTCCTCTAAATTTAACGAGATTCTTCTCATTCTTGTTAAACTAAAACTGTTAATTTGTTTATGGTAATTTAAATAAAACATAAATATTAAAGGGGGAAAAAACTTAATTTGAAAAACATTTGATTCTCAATCTTTTTCTCGAAACAACTTTATTCTCAATTTTAATTCAAATTTTTTCTCTAAATTTAACGAGATTTTCTAGTTAACAAAAACTAAAACTTAACAACTTGTTTACAGTAATTGAAATAAATATTAAAGGTGAAACATTTAGAACTTAAACAAATTTGAAATAAAATGAATTGAACTACTAAAATGATTAAAACTGAAGATAAAATAAAGCTAAAGAGAAATAAGAATACAAATTACAAAATTACTCAAATAATAAGTATTATAGTAGTATATAAATTATACTAAAATAACACTGTTTAGCGTTAATAACGCCAAATAAACATTTCTCGTTTTGTGAAAAAGTGCTTTAACAGAAATACTGGGGTTCCGCGTACATTTAACTTCAACAAACGGTATTAGATGTTGCCCATGGAGCGAAATAATCCTTTATAAATCAACACTATATAATCGTGTGACACTCACTTTTATGCCGTCCAGCTTGTACTCTAATAAGTTCTCTGGCTCTCCTAGCCCCGCCCACTCGTCGTCCGCCCCCACGTCATTGGACGGGCTGTCCAGGATGACCTCGAAGAAGACCATCTTCTCGGAGAACCTGCTGAAAGGTGTTGTCGAAGCAGATCTGATAGTCTCCCGCCTCCGTGGGCTCCACCCTAAAAAACAGCGGACCAATCACAGACGAGTAAACGGCAGACCGGCCAATCGTTCTGAGGCGCGGGGCAGTGGAAGGAAAAATAAGGTTAAAGTTATTTTAGCTATTGACGTAACGGTCTAGAGGCGCGCATTTACATTCAAAACACACAGTCGAGCGCAAAACCCGTTGGTATTATTGGTTTATTTAAAGGAATTTAATTACTAACGGGATTTAAGGACGTAAAGTATTGTAGTTATGAAGTTGCAAATAATATATGTTTTTTAAATATGCACACATTCACTCTTATTTGTATAATGCTAAATGTTTCGTCACATCAAATTCAGTTTTGATTTACATGAATCTTGTTAATAATGACAGTTTCAATTCAAAAGGGTAAAATATCGTAAAAATTAGTAGTTTGCGTCACTGGATATAACGGTCAGTCGCTGAACGTTTCCGTCGTAAAACGGTTGTCAATTATTATCTTACGATACACACTTTCACTGCTAAAACTAAAGCGTTGCACTAACAGTAATAATGCGTTCACACCAAACGCAAATTTAATTGTTTGTGCGAGTAGATTGCATTCAAACTCAACGCGAAGGACGGAAAGTGGGTGACTTGTTTGCCCGCGAACGTGCGATAATCGTCTCAAACGTGTCTTCCACGCAAATTGAAATATTAGCATGACGCGTAATCCTGTTATCCGCGAGTCAACGAGTAACGCAATGCGAATAATCGCTTCGTTTTGCTGTGCACACACCACAAGTCCCGCCTTCTTTGATTTGATTGGCCATCTCACTCATCCTCATATTATTGGTTTACTTAAAGTAATTTAATTACTAAAGGGATTGTAGTTATGAAGTTAACTATTTGCAAATAATATATATATTTTTTTAAATATGCACACATTCACTCTTATTTGTATAATGCTAAATGTTTCGTCACACATGAATTGTGTAAATGATATTTTCAATTCAAAACGGTAAAATAACGTAAAAATGAGTCGACCTGGTCGACCTTGCTGCTGGTAAGCCAAAACAATGGTGTCCACTATCCAGTGAGACAGCCTTTGCTTTGAGAGAGCACTTCCAGGAACTTAATATCGACCGACCGCAAAGGCTCAAGGGGAGGCCTCTGCAGAGCACTTAGGACTACTGAGAGGTCCCAAGAGGGTACGAGAGGAGAGCGAGGAGGATTCAGTCTCCCTGCCCCCCTCAGGAACCTGATGATCAGGTCGTGCTGACTTACCTTTTTGTTCTCCAAGAGATCGTGGTGGGCAGATATTGCGGCCACATAAACTTTGAGGGAGGAGGGAGACAGCCTTCGCTCCAACCCCTCTTGGAGGAACGAGAGCACGGACCCGATCGGGCATTTCCAGTGGTCTTCTTGCGGGAAGAGCACCAGGTGACGAAGAGGTTCCACTTCAACGCATAGGCATGCCGAGTGGACTCTGCCCTAGCGGAAGTGATGGTGGTGACTACCGTAGGTGGCAGGCCACTCAAACCTGCCGCGTCCCGTCCGGGAGCCTCACGTGGAGGTTCCACAGGTCGGGACGCGGGTGCCATAGGGTAACCCGTCTCTGAGTGAGGAGGTCCGGTCTCAGAGGAATAGGCCAGGGAGGGGCTGTCGCAAGGAGTATGAGTTCGGGGAACCAGGTCCGGCCATGCCAGTACTGGGCGACCAAAAGGACCTGCTCCTTGTCCTCCCTGATCTTGCACAGGAGCTGTGCGAGTAGGCTCACTGGGGGGAACGCATAATTGCGTAGGCCCCGCGGCCAGCTGTGCGCCAGTGCATCCGAGCCGAGCGTGCCCTCGGTCAGGGAATAGAACAGGCTGCAGTGGGAAGAGTCGTGGGAGGCAAACAGATCTACCTGCGCGTCCCCGAACTGTTCCCAAATCAGCTGGACCGTCTGGGGATGGAGTCTCCATTCTCCCGGGAGAGGCTGAAAACCGCGAGAGCTCGTCGGCTGCGTGGTTCAGGACTCCCGGAATATGGACAGCACGAAGGGACCTAAGGCGCTTTTGACTCCATAGAACGAGATGGCGGGCGAGTTGAGACATACGGCGGGAGCGTAGACCGCCCTGGTGGTTGATGTATGCTACTACGGCCGTGTTGTCTGTCCGGACAAGCACATGTTGACCCATCAGCAACGCTCGGAAGCGGTGCAGGGCGAACCGTACTGCCAGCAACTCAAGGCAATTGACATGCAGGAGGCGCTGGGGTCCTGTCCAGGAGCCCGCGGCTGCTTGTCCATTGCACATGGCACCCCAGCCCGTGGCAGAGGCATCCGTTGATACAACAACAAGCCTGGAAACTCGTTCTAAGGACACACCGGCCCGTAGAAAACTGAGGTTCGACCACGGGGTGAGCGCCTGTAAGCAGGCCCGAGTCACTTGGACCCGGAGCGTGCCAGACTGCCATGCCCATCTCGGGACTCGATCGCGAAGCCAGTGCTGAAGCGGTCTCATATGAAGCAATCCGAGCAGTGTCACCGCGGCTGCAGATGCCATATGCCCCAGGAGCCTCTGAATAGTTCAGTGGAACCGCACTCTTGCTCTCGATTTGACGGAGGCAAGTCAGCAGAGACTGCGCGTGCTCGCTCGTAAGCTGCGTGCACATGGCGACCGAGTCGATCTCCAACCCGAGAAAAGAGATCCTCTGCACGGGGCAAACCCTAGGCCGCGGCCCCATCAAGGGCAGAGAAGGCGGAAGAGGCCACCAAACGGTCGCGGGAAGCACGGGGACTTCCAGGACCGCGTGACCTCCTCATGCACCCCGGGAGCGAAAGGCATTGGGGGCGGGGCCCAACAGCTGTCGGGTGCCGCCCCCAAAAACCAATCACGCAACCACGAGCACCCGCGACTGGGCGGAGTTCCACACCAGTGCGAGACTCGCGGCTGCCCGAGATAACATGGCTGTCAACTTTAGGTCGGATCAGGCAGTGCTGACACACCCGGAGGCGGAGCACAACCTAATTGTCATCCCCAAAGGACTCCAGCCCACCTTGGGATGTGGCGATCGACATCTCACTGCTATCCGGAGCGTGAACTGAACGAACGAGGCGTCAGAGACGGGCCGTTGATTCAGTCCAACACTCGCGGGAAGCGATGTGCAAGAGGGGGGCGTGGCCCGAGGAATGATCGTCGGGGTTCTTAATACCACAGCATCGCCCTCAGGTCACCCTGGCCACCAGCCAAAGTACCATCTCACTCGGGGACGGTAGATTGGGGTGTGGCAGAGGGGACTCTCTCTCCTCACGGAGATCATTGAGTCTCGTCCGCGACATCGCGATGGTCACGTTCCCGCAGTGGAAACGTGACACATCCGCAAACACTGCCCGAACGTGCTGAAGCCCAAACACGCTCGAGCAGTGAATGTGCCCATAGACAGCAGCGGAAATCGATCGCACCCGGAAGTGCACGGGCGAGCCGTCTTGAAAAAGACGTGCCACGCGCAAGCTCTTTTTGTGAGAGGAAAGCCTCGCAGTCGATGCCGAAGCGCCCAGGGAAACACACACCAGCTGTCAAACGGACCACTGCGCAGATCAGCAGGCAGGAAGTATGCGAAAACTGGAACGCGCCGTCACACCAACACCGACTGGAAAGCTGCTCGTCTCGAAGAAGCTGACAGAGTCTCAGAAGGCTGTAGGAGTGAAGAGGTTGGTTCTCTTGGCTCCGAAAGCAGAAACATAATGCGATATTGCCACGTACTTCCTTATATACTCACGCTGTGAGGCGGAGTTACGTATGCAAATTCCGCATGCCCTATGGCATTGGCACGCCATTGGGCGTTTTCTCTAAGCTCGAAGATGATAGGCTTCTAAGCGAAACCCCCATTCGTTAGTCACTAACGTTACGTCGTAGTGACTGAACGAAAGGGATCAATTGTCGCCGCATCGTAAAATTATTGTAGAGTCACTGTGGTGAGATGGACTTTGTAACGACGTTTTAAGTGCCTTTTATGGGTCTTGGAAGTGTGAATGTACTGAATGCCAATGGAGGCCTATCTGAAGCCTTTCTCAGCCATCAGATTTCAACTAAAATATCTTCATTTGTGTTGATGAACGGAGGTCTTACGGGTGTCGAACGACATGAGGGTGAGGAATTAATTACAGAATTTTCATTTTTGGGTGAACTAACCCTTTAACTTAAATTACGTTATTAAAAAATTAATTTACCTTGCACTTGTCTCCTCATCGTCATCCTTCTTCTTTTTCTGTTTTTCTGCACCCGATGGATAGATTCGTTAAATTTTTTAGGTCAAATTTCCAAGTTCAGGGAAGACAGACAACGATTTTACACGGTGACGGTTGGTTGACTGCGGCGATGCCGGGCGAGTACAATCTGTAGTTAGGCGGCCCCCTAGTGGCGGCGGAGCTCTAAGCAGCCGCTTAGATCGCTTATAGGGAGAGCCGGCTCTGAGCGCAAGTAATGCTTGAGGAAAAGAATTAAAGTTCACAGAGTTTCAGTGACATTATTACATTAAAGGTCCCATTTTTCGTGTTTTTTTGAAGCTTTGATTGTGTTTACAGTGTGCAATATAACATGTGTTCATGTTTCATGTGTAAAAAAACAGTATTTTTCACACAATTTACTTATCTGTATACTGCTGTTTTCACTGTCCTCAAAACGGCCTGAGAATTTCCTCGTTCTATGAAGTCCCTCCTTCAGAAATACGTAACGAGTTCTGATTGTGCCAGCGGTTCCCGTGTTGTGATTCGACAGCAGCTTAGCTCACGTTGCCCGGAAAGGTCACGCCTCTTACCATAACGGGGAGATGAACGCACTCAAACTACAGCCGCTTAAGGCAAAACAAAGGTGATTTGACTCCGGGATGAAAATAACAGCGCCTGAACGCGACAAACGCAACCGAACCGAACGCAACGCTTCCTCTTCTCCACGAGGGAGCAACAAGACCACGCCCCCTTTTTCGCATATTCTTGTGGGCGGAGGTTAGTCGACAAACTGTTCTACTGACGTAATTAAAGCAGGATGTACGTGGATGTAGTCCAAACCGGCTGTTCGCTGTAGGCTTTGAAAGGGAACTTCTGTCAAATAAAATATCTCGCTTGGCATTGAACTTTGAGCTTTATAATTTTACAGGTATTATATATGCTCTAACAGCAACATTACACACTAACTAAAGTTTGAAAAATGGGATCACGAAGAACAGGACCTTTAAACAATTATATATAATGTTGAATATAATGTTGAATAATGAAATGGGGAAATATTTGTTGGGTCCTGATAATAATCCACTAATAATAACCCAGCAAACACAGTACGTTGTGACGACGTTGTCATTTAGTCATCATTTGGTCAGCGTGACATTATTTTATGACAACTTGTGAGGACGTCGTGGTAAATTTCCATTTTTTAGAATCTTCGTCGTGGGCACGTCCTCAAAAGACGTCGCTAGTTTATCCCACGGAGAACGTTGTGAGGACGTCGTGGTAAAGTTCAATTTTTTTAGAATCTTGGCTAACGTTCCAGAAACGTTGTTGGCACGTCCTCAAAAGACGTTGTGCGTTTATTTGGTTTATTCCACGGAGAACGTTGTAGCGACGTCCACTGGTCTCCAGATAACTTTCCAGATAATTGCATTACAAGTATGCCATTTGTATATTATATTGGACATTTACCTAATTCATCAAATATGAATAAATTAATAAATGAATCAATTTGAATGAGTTTTCAAATCGTCGTGTTTGCAAAAACAACAATCGTCAATAACAATATATGATTTATTCCACTGAGAACGTATTCAATCAACATTAACCATTGCCAGGTATTGTATTTCTCATGACATTACAGCTGTGCAGCTGCAGCTGTTTGCCCACTGAAGGCACCAGACAACAATAACATCACCTTTTGAGTTAAAACTTGTTGATTTTTTTCTAACCTAATTGTGTCCGCGACTATAGAAAGTGAATGTGTTTCCATCAGTATGACTGTGGCACTTAAATGTTTACATTGTGACTCAACTGGAAACAGCTGCTCCGGATCGATTGGTTGTGTGTTTGTCTCGTCAGATGCGCTGCTACTGTCTCTCTCGAGCTCCACAAATTGTCACACGGACATTTGAAGTAAGTGTGGAACCGGCCATGATAAAGTTTTAGCTCCTGTACAAGATTAGCTTCAGACTCTCTGTTCTTTAAGACTGGGTGCACCCAAAACCTTCTTCTCTGTCTTTTAAAGAAAATGAAAAGCTCCTCTTATGAAGGTAAATTGATGCCTTAAAGAATCGCAAGTGCAGGGTAAGATTTGTGAAAGTGTACATAAGATTGCAAGCGTAAATTAAATTTGTATGCGCAAGATAGTTTTGTAAAGGTGTAAATTGCCTTTCAAGTGTAAGAAAAAAATATTTGCAGCATTTTACTGTTATTCGTAAGTGTAATTCATGTATTGTGAAACTGCAGCTTCATGTTAACGCAAAATAAACATGATCTGTATTCTTCTGACTTCCATTTTTCCGTGCTAAGACTTTTGACATGTTTCTTTCGCCAAGATACGGCCAAAATCATTGCACGACTGTGAACATTGATTTGCAAGCGAAAACATCAGAGTCAGGAACTGCAAACCAGATTGACCGTGTAAAACCAGACTTTGTGGAAAAAATATAAACTGCTGCAAATGTCTAAATGACTTGTTGTGAACGTAGGGCAAAAAAAGTTCCCGAAAGAAACCGATTTGTACAGTTCCGTCTTTCTTTTAGCTGCGCTTAAAGTTTTGGCGCGATTCTCTCACTCGCTCAGTTTTGCGAGCTCGAGGAGGAAGGCGGGTCCACCTTCTTCTGTAGCCAATCAAATGAGCTGCTCGCTGACTCTGGATTTATCCTCATCTGATTGGTTCAATAAAGACCCCAGACGCCAGAACACATCTTAATCTTCATTTGGCTAAGAATTGTTCTCACTGCCGAAATTGTACTTTTAATGCACACATACATGTTAATAAATAAATAAATAAAGTACGGTTGCTTAATAAGCTGTACACCGTTCAAGGTGCATCTTTATCAACACATCTTTATCTTCATTTGGCTCAGCATTCCAAGCTAGTGTGTTAAGAAAGAAAATGTATATTCAGTGCATCATCATCATCATCATCATCATGACATGATAATAGTTTATCTTGATGATGCTAAAAGTATAGTATCTGCACTACTGCATGCATAATTTCATAATGTCTACTGATCAGGGGTGATTCCAGAATTATTATTATCATTATTATTATTATTATTATTATTATTATTATTATTATTATTATTATTATTTATTAGTAGTAGTGTTAGTATTAAATTATTATTTTTCCTTTAACATGTATTTTAAGGGCATCTCTAAATTATGCAGCATTTGTCATCTGTAATACAATCGTTTAACCTCTAGATGGCTGTATATCCCTATATATAAACATAAACATGGCTGTGTATTCCCTGTTTGCTGGGTTTTAATTCAGACATAATTAGTTAGTTTTCATTTGATTTGGAGATATAGATATATATATATATATATATTTATTTATGATGAAAGACTACTCTTTGTCAAATTTAAGTTTTTATATTGATTTGAAGTATCAGTTTTGTATTAGCCTACAGTCAAATCTGGACACAGAGAAAGCATTTTGTTATTCATACTAGCTACATATAATAGTTTGATCAGTCACACTATAGTAATCAGAATCAATACAGTGCGACCAGGACAATATTTCAAAATATATAATTGAGTGTTAAATACCATGAAATGTGGTCTGAAAAAGTCTTAATCAGAATGGTATTATTGGTTATTAAAGAATGGGTATTAAATGTTTTGATTGTAAAGTATAACATCAGCTCAGTGGTGTAAGCAGATTATATAATATATAAAATTTCAATGCAATTCCAAACCAATCCAATAACGACACACCAGCTCAAAATTCAGGATGAACACATATCAGTCTTGAACGGTGCACATTTTATTAAGCAACCGTGTGTAGCGTCTGGAGCGTCTCCCAGCTAGGATCAAAGTGATCAGAGATGCTTTCCTCCAAACAGCTCTGCATATAAATTACATTTCTGGCCCACTGGCTCCGGCTCGTCTGAGCCAAATTGCGCCTCCAACTGTTTAATGGCCAGCTAGAAGATGACCAGGAGAGACCTGATGGCCCGTTCTGAACTTCAATCAGATCCTAATCAGCCAGGACAGTTCCCTCACCCTTCAGTCTGAAGCGGCCGGGGGGTCGTGTGACTCTAATACACACACACACACACCCACACACACACACACACACAAGCATTCCCCTCTATTTAGCCTTTAATTAAACTATCCCAGAAATTACATATATGATGATTTCTTAAGTGTATGCATGCTCCCTATATTTCTTATGCTTGCGTGATGTAAGAGCCATCTTAAACGCTCCAAATTGCTCTGTATAGAAGATGCACTGCCTTCATGTCTGTAAACCCAGGCATGTCTGATGTCTAAATGCTCCTCTTTCTCTGTCTCAGTCAATGGTACAAAGTATATGATTATGAGATGTACCACTAGTATGGTTAGGTCTTTGGAGTGAAACTTTACTAAGTTCTGGCTCCCAGCAAGAACATTCCATTGAGTAATAAAGTCCGAACAAAGATTGGTCGTCTCAGGGAAAGTGGGCGTAGTTTAATGGATCTCAAAAGACGGTAACACGAGCATATCGGTGCTCAGTCATCTTGCCAGAACCCCGGACGAGACAAATTCCCTTTTCCTCCCATCTCATCAGCGCGGCTCGCGGGTTTTCGACCTGCGAGCCGGCGCGGTCCAGCCAAGCTGATGTTTCCTTTGAAGATCGACGCGCTCCGCGACGCAGTCAGCGGACGCACTTAGCTGGACGAGATGAACTTTCCCTTCCAAGACGACACCTTTAAAAGTCCCGCGGACCAACGAAGCTCTGGAAGAACCAAACGGAGAGAGCGCTTCAGCGCGCAAACTCTCTGGGAAACGCCAACGCACGCATCTTGCTTTACACAACACCAAGAAACCATGCAAGTATCAATTCTACCGAAATTTAGATGCGTTTTAAAGATTGTACCCCTGTTTAAGGTGATATTTCTTGCTGGCTCCAATGGTCATGTCTGGGAAGGTGTCGGATCGGACACGATCATACCCTCCTTCCTTTCCTTTCCCTTCCCCTCATCCTCCTCTTTACTTTCCACTATTCTGTAAATACATGTATTCTTTATGTAGTCATATGTAATCGTAGTATTAATCTTTATTAAAACCATGATATTCACGTTTTGATTGTCATTGTTTGCTCACGGAACACGAGTCCCTTTAATGTCAGATCTAAGCTACGAGCTCTTATAAGCATCGTTGAATGCTTTAATTAATACCATAACTCGGAAAGTTTGTCCTTTGTGGCCAGAGGGATAAACTTCCCGAAAATTGGGTAGGAAGAATAGACCTGGTGAGTGGATAAGGAATCTCCGCTCGTCCTTTAAACGGAACGGAGAGGAATTTTGAATCAACTCCCTTGAGGTTATTCTGTGATTATTTAATATAGATATATCTGTAGTTAATTACAATAAATTGTTGTTAACCATATATATATATATATATATTATATTGCATAAATACCGAGGTGAGGTATTCCCATTTTGGGTGATTTTGGAGATTGGTGATTAGATTATAACCCGTTATGATTAATCATAAATCCCTAAATATTAATACCCACAATTCCCTATTGAGCTAATTTTTAATTTAAATATATATGTAACCCTAATACGCTACATGTGTTTTATTTATTTATTTATTTATTAACATGTATGTGTGCATTAAAAGTACAATTTCGGCAGTGAGAACGATTCTTAGCCAAATGAAGATTAAGATGTGTTCTGGCGTCTGGGGTCTTTATTGAACCAATCAGATGAGGATAAATCCAGAGTCAGCGAGCAGCTCATTTGATTGGCTACAGAAGAAGGTGGACCCGCCTTCCTCCTCGAGCTCGCAAAACTGAGCGAGTGAGAGAATCGCGCCAAAACTTTAAGCGCAGCTAAAAGAAAGACGGAACTGTACAAATCGGTTTCTTTCGGGAACTTTTTTTGCCCTACGTTCACAACAAGTCATTTAGACATATATTGATCCATAAATGTATTAACTAAACTAAACAAATTTATTTATACGGTTTTACAGCAGAGAATGAAATGTTTGAGTTTATCAGTTCTATGTGGATTTCAAGTTTATGGACCAAGCACAACTTTATTCCCCGGACTAAAGGTGAGAAGTATATTTAAATAAAGGTGGACGTGGTATTTTGGTCGTTAGGACGTAGGCTACCTGCCACGTTCCAGCGACGTACCACAATAACGTCGCCACGATGATTATGGGAATCACAAAGTTACGTCGCTGGACCGTTATTTACAAAGCTGAATTTATCATCATTACTCCAGTCTTCAGTGTCACATGACCCTTCACTAATCATTCTTATCTGAGGATTTGATGCTCAAAACACATTTATGATTATGAGTTTTTATATTACAATATTTTTAGGATTCTTTGAAAGCTTTCTATTTAAGAGAAATGCTGTCCTTTTGAACCTTCTATTCATCAAAGAATCAGACAAAAAGTGAGCATATTCAGCATAAGAGACTAGGCGACTTAAAAAAAAAAAAAAATTTTTTAAAGTATATCCCAGTCTGAACTGTAGTACTGTAAGGCTTTGAATATTAACATCTAACCACTCTTGTGGGTTTGCTACTGTCACAATTAAAAACTGTGTAAGGGTAAAAACATGACAGGCAGACATGATGTAAGCAACACAGCTACAAATACTAACATTGATACTGGGTGTGCGAATGATCAAGAATTTACAATAGCCAATCGTATTGGTGGCACTGATAAAATTCTGCTTAGGGCCCCATAAGGGCTTGGGCCGGCCCTGCGTTCGTATCAATCTACTCGAGAATGCTTGCGTGACTTTGCTTGACTATTTCTTGTTTCGAATTGTTTAGTTTTAAAATGAAAATTTAAAGCTTTCTATACACATATTTCTCGTGTCTGTGAGGCTGAGTTTGGGTTTATTTGAGACGCTCCAGTTCATGTGTGTGATCGCTCCAGCGCCTCCATGTCACGATTATTGTCTGCTATTGCCTATTTGCTTATTTATTAAATCCAGGCAATTGAAACACTGATTAAAATTAAGATGGGCTACAATTTATACTAAACGAAATTCAAAATAATTTCTGACCCTATGTCTTTGACTTTGTCTATGCACTTTTCATAATAGCCTATTATTATTATTATTATTATTATTATTATTATTAACAAAATAGCTACAACAAGTACAGGCAAATTTCATGTCAAAACTGGATTTGAGCGAACGTTGTTTTACTGGTGAGCACGCAGTTCAGGAGTGGAGCATTCTCTTGGGCCGTGAGATTGAGCTGAGCGTCACACCGCACCGCTTCGCTCATTACAGGCTCGTTCTCGTCAGAACCCAAACGGAATGTAGCTTTTGGTCGCACTATGCCGTATTTATTTGCACATTTATCTTGAACCCCCTCACTGAAAGCATAACTAGGCCTACCGTAGTCGATAACGAGTAGCTGGTAACTGGTAGATCTATAAACTCATCCTTCAGGCATTTGACCGACTGGGTGGACACTTCAGCGTGAGAAATCGGGTGAAACCAATCAAATGCGTGTATCTCAGTTGGCAGCTCTGGAATTGTAGTACTCCTGTTAGAAAGCAAGTCTTGTTTATAACATATTTTGTTGTTTTGAGCACTTTTCTTCGCCTCTGAGCTTATTTTGTTTTAAAAACTAGATTTAAACGTTTTATGTCACGTCATTATCATAAAATATTTGACCATTCACTTTAAATTAAGTATTTATTGTGTGAAAGTGATAAAGAAAAACTGTCCTTGAGATGAAAGGAGGTATTTGAAGAAAATAGAGTATAATTATGGTAAATCCATTTGTTTCATCTTCAGATGTTGACCATGAAAGCGCAGATGGATGTGATCTGCTGTAAATCAGTAGGAACTGATCTGTCCATGCTGGATATTGAGGATTTCATCAGTGAAATCTGTCAGCTGAAGAAAGAGGTGGCGTCACTGGAGGCAAAGCTGAGAGAAAGAGGAGACAAACCCAACAGAGAGGTTTGAGCGGCTCATCAATTCATCCTTCAGCTCAATCAAACCAAAGTTTTGTTAGCTTCTCACTTCATATGCACATCTCAAATTAAGCCAGCAGCAAAATATGCCATCAAATCCCCAATATTACCTCTAGAGATAACAGCTGAGTAATGAGGCTAATATCAACAGGTTGATCTTTATTTGTGTTTGTCTGTGATGTGTTTGTCAGGATCTGGAGAAGGTTTCAGTGTATGTGACTGATGGGCCAGAAGCTCAGGATTCAGTCTGGAGATCCAGAGACACACAGGACTCAGAGCTCAGCCTCACTTTACTGTGTTATACTGACGCTCAGGATCATGAATCCGCTGATCAAACCTCTGACTGTAATGCTGGAGAACAGCAGATGCTGCAGACGCCACTGAAGATGTGCTCTGTCAAACTAGAGGACTGCAGGAACTTGATAGAGATGTAACAACATTGAGTTTCGGGGAATAATTAATTCAAATGGTATAAATATTCATGAGTCTATGAATATAATTAGCTTGTTGTACAGACAATATTAACTTATAACGGAACCTTTAATCATGTAAAAGTAACCTTTATCCAAATTGATTTCTTCATCAATTATCAATCTTACAAACCTTAAGAAACATTAATCTGCTTGATCAGGACAAATAATATTTCCCATGTTTGTACAATTTGTATTACTGAATTGTAACAAGAAAATCAAGCTTGATTGGTAGCTAAGATCCTACGTCTCATTGACTTCGATCTTTGTGAGCAAAACAATACGGATTCAATTAAAATAAATTATTGAGTTTTAATAAAACAACTAACGTATACAGAAACTACGATTCACACAGGGTAAATATTCATATATATATGTAGGAGAAAACAAACAACATGGTATAAAACAGGGAAAAATCAAACTTAACGAATAATATAAAGGGGGAGAGAATGATGGAAAGAGAGAATTAACGAGGGAGAGAGAGAGACAGAGAGAGAGAGAGAGGGAGAGAGAGAGAGACAGCTTCACAGCCCTTTCGCAAGAGACCTCAAGAAATTAACAATCCCATAAACAGGAATAATTCAGACAACCTTTTACACGCAGTTTGATTGTGAAATAAAATACTTGCATTACTATGGCTTCTCGTGTGTAAGTGTCTGAGTTCGAATCGTCAGGGGAGTTCGGTACGGGTCTTCGGGTGCAGGAGAATTTCTCTGAAGCTTAGGAAAGTCGTTAGAGGAAGCTGCCGTTCTTTCTCTCCGTGGCGGGGATGCCAAGGGTCTCTCTCGTTGTGGCGAAGGCCAAGGGGTCTTCCTCTCCGTGGCGAAAATGCAAAGAGTTAATGGTCAGTTCTCGTTCTTATAGATGAGATCACTGACGCCCAAACAGTTGGAGGGATCCAATCACGTCCGGGAGATAAAAGGCGCGAGTTTTCCTTTGTTCCTGGACACCCCCCCTCCTCTTGGCTAATCAAAAGGGGTGCTCATTTTAAACCTCTATTCTTAGAAAGCTGGTACTTTTGTAATAATGCATCTTGTTGTAATTTGTGAACGAGATTCTGTACAGTCGGGTTTCTGCGGTTTGAAAGATACCGCACACTATCATTCTGCGAATTGAGAGTGCAGAGATACAGGATTTCCACAGTTACTGGCGTACAAAGTTTGATTTACATAGAGTAAACATCCTAGCTATTTTAATACTGTCAGCATCCTGCCTCCTTGTTGTTTGTCTCCGGGCCTCTAGAGGTCCCCTGTGTTCCCCTCTTCCTTAGTTCTTCCTTGTGTGTCCTTGTTAACGTTATCCAGGTCAGCTGTGCCTTGTTTCCCCTAGAGTATTTAGCTGTGTTTTTTCACTTGTTCCTCACTCAGTTTTTGAGTCTTGGCTAAGCGTGTCCTGCTGTGTCCCCACTGAGTCCTTCCAAGCTGTCTCAAGTAAGGTGTTCTTAGTTATTGGTGTTCTCTGTTTTTGTTTTTCTCCCCTCGTGGAGTTTTTATTTTCTCATGTGATTCTTTGCAGTATCACTATTTTTACCTCAGTCTGAGAAGAACTTTTGTTGGATTTTTTGTGACTTGCAAAGTTCCTTTTTTTTAATTAATAAACCTTCCTTACCTGAAGTGTTGCGTGGAGTGTTTCGTTTGGGTCCAACATTCCCGCCTCTGTGGCTAAGTGGTAGATCTCTCACTCATCACACCAGAGACCCGAGTTCGAGCCCGGCTCGTGACAGAAAAACTGAGTCATTGTCATGGACCCAGAGACACTCAGTACCAAGGATCTGTTGGCGGTTATCATTCAACATGAGTCATCCTTCCAGCGTCATGAAGCTGTTCTCAGCCGACAAGAAGAGCTGATGGCTAAACATTCTCAACTCCTGGCCGATATGATGAGTTCCATCCGCCAGCTCTTTGATCGCCTTCCTGGTCCTGCACCTCCCTCTTTATCACCCCCTAGTGGTGACAGGCCTTCTCCAGTGGTGGAGCCCCGACTACCACCTCCCAAGCCTTTTGCTGGAGATCCTAGTTCCTGCCAGGGTTTCCTCACCCAGTGTTCCCTCACATTCGAGCTCCAACCCTCTAGTTTTCCCACAGACCGTTCCAAGATTGCTTACATCATTACCCTTCTTTCAGATAAGGCACTCTCATGGGCCTCCGCAGTGTGGCAGTCAAAGGAGCCCTGCTGTGATTTCTATACAGCGTTTGTGGAAGAGTTTAAGAGGGTATTTGATCATCCTGTCAGTGGTGGGGAAGCTTCCAGGCGTCTACTTACTCTCCGCCAGGGTTCCCGTAGCACGGCAGATTTTGCCATTGAGTCTCGGACCATAGCAGCAAGGAGTGGATGGAATGATGAAGCGCTGAGGGTCTGTTTCCAGGGAGGGTTGTCTGAACCCCTTCAAGATGAGTTAGCCACCTGGGAACCACCTAAGGATCTTGAGTCCCTCATAGCAATGGCCATCCGCCTGGACAATCGCCTGAGAGAGCGGAGAACAGTTCGCCGCCAGGGGTCTCAGTCCCAAGTTCCTCTGAGCAGGTTTGTTTCTCCTGTTAGTGTTCCTTCATCCAGAGCTTCCCAGGCCCCTGAACAGCTCCAGGATTCCCCGGAGGACATGCAGTTGGGCCGTTCCAGGCTTTCTCCTAACGAGAGGGAACGGCGCATGAGAGAACGTCTGTGCCTCTACTGCGGTGCTTCTGGCCACTTCCGCTCCACTTGCCCCGAGCTTTTGGGAAACGCCTGTCCCCGCCCAGCTACAGGGGGGCTGTGATGGGGAAAATTAGAGCTCCTCCTACTAATGCTGTCCTAGCTGTTCCAGCCACTCTGTCCTGGGAGGGCCACCAACACCGGGTCCAGGCTATAATCGATTCTGGCGCCGCAGGTGACTTCCTTGATCTAACCTTGGCTAAGAAACTTAAGATCCCAACCCAACTACTGCCTCAACCACAGGCAGTAACAGCCTTGGATGGCAGACCTCTGGAACCAGGCAAAGTCACAGAGGCGACTCAGTCCCTGCGACTTACCATCTTTCAACACCAGCAGGAGGAGACCTTCTATCTCATTGACTCCCCCGAGTATCCTATTATCCTGGGTCACCCTTGGCTGTGCATACATAATCCCCAGATCGACTGGCCTACTGGCACCATTCTGAAATGGGGTTCCACTTGCCAACTTACCTGCCTGCTACAGACTCCCTCAGCCCCTAGTTCCGAGTTTTATGAGTCTGTTGACCTGTCCAGAGTCCCCAGTGTTTACCATCGATTCAAGCCAGTATTCAGCAAGTCCCGGGCTACCTCCTTACCACCTCACCGCACTTACGACTGTGCCATTGATCTACTCCCTGGTTCCTGCCCTCCCAGGGGTCGAATCTTCTCCTTATCTTCCCCTGAGCGATCCGCTATGGATACCTACATTAAGGAGTCCTTGGCAGCCGGCATCATCTGTGCCTCTACTTCCCCACTGCTTTTGAGCTGCTTCAAGGGGCTTCCATTTTTACTAAACTGGATCTCCGCAATGCTTACCATCTCGTGCGGATCCGGCAAGGGGATGAATTGAAGACAGCCTTCAATACCCCCACTGGCCACTATGAATATCTGGTGATGCCGTTCGGGCTCACCAATGCCCCCGCAGAATTCCAAACCCTTATCAATGACATTCTCCGGGACATGCTCAATCTATTCGTCTTCGTATACCTGGATGATAACCTCATCTTCTCAAAGTCACTGAAGGAGCATGAGGGGCATGTTAGCAGAGTTCTCCAGAGACTCCTTGATAATCATCTCTACGTAAAACCAGAGAAGTGTGAATTTCATGTTTCCCGGACTCAATTTCTTGGGTTCATCGTTACTCCTGGCCACCTGGAGATGGACCCTAAGAAGGTCAGGGCAGTCCACAACTGGCCCACACCTGCCACAGTCAAGGAAGTTCAACGTTTCATTGGCTTTGCAAATTTCTATAGGAGGTTCATTAAGAATTTCAGCTCTGTGGTGGCTCCCTTGACGGAACTTACCAAGGGAGGAGGAACCAAGATTCACTGGGGCCCAGAGGCTGCAGGGGTCTTCGATGATCTCAAGCGGCGCTTCACTTCTGCTCCTATTCTTTCGATCCCTGACCCAGAAAGACCTTTTGTAGTGGAGGTGGATGCCTCAGAGGTGGGGGTGGGGGCTGTCCTGTCACAGAGGGGTGATGATGAAAAATTACACCCTTGTGCCTTCATGTCTCGCCGCCTGTCTGATGCCGAGCGCAACTAGCATGTGGGGGATCGAGAGTTACTTGCAGTGAAACTTGCCTTGGAGGAGTGGCGCCATTGGCTTGAGGGGGCTCCGCATCCTTTCCAGGTTCTCACAGACCACAAGAACCTGGAATACCTCCAGCAGGCTAAACGGTTGAACCCACGGCAAGTGCGATAGTCTCTGTTTTTTAATCGATTCCAGTTTCTCCTATCTTACAGACCTGGCACCAAGAATGTTAAGCCGGATGCCCTGTCTCGAGCCTATTCTCCTGAAACACAAGAGAAGCCCTTGGCATCAGTTATTCCGAGTTCTAGGATCGTCGCACCTCTTCAGTGGGAACTAGAAAAAGTGGTACGAGAGGCCCTTGCCCATGAGCCCGATCCAGGCGGTGGTCCCGCTGGACGCCTGCACGTTCCTCTATCTGCCCGGGCCCGGGTCTTGCAGTGGGGTCATGAGTCGCCCTTGACGTGCCATCCAGGTATTGCTCGCACCTTCAACTTCCTCCAGCGGCGGTTTTGGTAGCCGTCCATCAAAAAGGATGTTCAGGTCTATGTGGAGGCCTGCCCCGTGTGTAACCAGGGGAAGTCTATACGCCAGCGGCCCCAGGGACTGCTCCATCCCTTACCTATTCCCCGCAGGCCATGGTCGCACCTTTCTCTGGACTTTGTAACAGGACTTCCTCCGTCCCAGGGCAACACAGTCATCCTGGTGGTTGTAGACCGGTTCTCTAAGGCTGCCCGCTTTATTCCCCTGCCTAAGCTGCCCTCGGCCAAGGAGACTGCTGAGCTCCTCATGAACCATGTCTTCCGGGTTTTTGGAATTCCTCTGGACATTGTCTCTGACCGAGGTCCCCAATTCTCCTCCCGGTTCTGGGGAGCCTTCTGCAGGCTTATTGGGGCCACAGCCAGCCTATCTTCTGGGTTCCATCCAGAGTCTAATGGCCAGACGGAACGTGTTAATCAGGATCTGGAGACCACATTGCGATGTATGGTGGCCAATAATCCCACATCTTGGGCCACCTATATCGTTTGGGCTGAATATGCCCACAACACCCTCCAGTCCTCGGCCACTGGATTATCCCCCTTCGAATGCCAGTTTGGTTATATACCCCCATTATTCCCAGAGGAAGAGGTGCCAGTTGGTGTTCCCTCTGCCCAGCGCTTTGTCCTACGCTGTAGGCAGACCTGGAGGAAGGCCAGGCGTAACCTCCTTCGGACCTCCCAGAGATACCAAAGCCAGGCTAATCGCCGCCGCCGGAGAGCCCCTAACTTCCGAGCTGGTCAAAGAGTTTGGTTATCCACTAAGAACCTGCCCCTCCGGGTTGAATCCAAGAAGCTTTCCCAGAAATACATTGGCCCTTTTCACATAGCGAGGAAAGTTAACCCTGTTTCTTATCGTTTGTTTCTCCCTCGCTCCCTTAGAATTAACCCCACGTTTCAGGTCTCATTACTAAAACCTGTCTTGTCTTCTCCCTTTGCCCCCCCTCGCAGACCCCCTCCACCTCCCAGGATCATAGACGGCCAGCCAGCCTACACAGTGCACTGGATACTGGACTCCCGGAGGGTCCAGAACTCCTTGCAGTATCTGGTGGACTGGGAGGGCTACGGGCCGGAGGAACGCTCCTGGGTTCCAGCCAAGGACATCCTGGACCCAAGTTTGATCCGAGAGTTTCGCACCCGGAGGCCGGGGTGTTCGGGAAGGAACGTCAGGAGCCGTTCCTAGAGGAGGGGGTCCTGTCAGCATCCTGCCTCCTTGTTGTTTGTCTCCGGGCCTCTAGAGGTCCCCTGTGTTCCCCTCTGCCTTAGTTCTTCCTTGTGTGTCCTTGTTAACGTTATCCAGGTCAGCTGTGCCTTGTTTCCCCTAGAGTATTTAGCTGTGTTTTTTCACTTGTTCCTCACTCAGTTTTTGAGTCTTGGCTAAGCGTGTCCTGAGAAGAACTTTTGTTGGATTTTTTGTGACTTGCAAAGTTCCTTTTTTTTAATTAATAAACCTTCCTTACCTGAAGTGTTGCCTGGAGTGTTTCGTTTGGGTCCAACATTCCCGCCTCTGTGGCTAAGTGGTAGATCTCTCACTCACCACACCAGAGACCCGAGTTCGAGCCCGGCTCGTGACAAATACATCGTATAAAGACATTATTATGCTGCGTTCACACCAAACGCGAATTGAGCGTCAGGCGCGAGTGATTTCAATGTTAAGTCAATGGAAAGGCGCGTTGACGCGCGTCTGGAGGTCCCGCGGCGCGAAGGACGCGAATCCGCCTCATTCGCGCGTCCAGTTCGCGCGAATGGCGCGAATTGGACGCGAATTGAGCGTCTTACGCGATACGCGCGTTACACGCGAATGGTGCTTTGGTGCATTCACGCGTTTGAAGCGAATTCGCGTCTGACGCCCGAGTTGAAAAATTTGAACTTTGGCGTCAATTCGCGCCGCGTTAACCAATCAGGAGCCTGCTCGCTGCTGTCACGTGGTAAAGTGACGTGTATGAGAAACCCTGCATAAATTAAAAACAGTACTATTGTGTCACAAAATGTAGTTTTAAGACGTTTTCCGGTGGGAATGTAGTTGTTTAAAGCTCAAATCTGTGGTTTATTTATAAAGAGAGCGCCTATTTAAAACAATAATCTTGTGTTTTTGGAATTGTGAGATCCAGGCGATCACCGGGCAATCACTGCTCATAACCCCGGCGAAGGCAGCCTTTCCTCGGCCAGTCCTTCTGGCTTCTGCCGCTGGCTCTGATGTCCTGTAGTGGTTCGTCTTGTGTAGATCTAACAGCCAAGCTTTGCTCTCATGAATCTATAATTTGTTGTCTGCCAAATCGTTTTGACTGAGGGCAAAGAGAAGTTTAATAACTTTATATTTTAAGGATATTTAAATATACATGTACTGAAGATGATGTAGGAGTTGCCTGGACCACATTTGTGTGGCTATTAATGCTTAATATATATGTTTAATGAAAATGAAAAGAGGCAGTGGTGTTTTATGACATATTTCTCCTGGAGTGCCTTGAACGCGCGTCAATTTCGCTTCAAACGCTCGATTTCTACGCGCGTCCAATTCTCTGCGGACGTGCGAATGCATTCAAAATGTTCGCGCGTGAAACTAGACGCGGTAGACGCAATTTTGACGCTCAATTCGCGTTTGGTGTGAACGCAGCATTAGGGAGGCAGTTTTGGTCCACATGGTTCATATAAGGCAGATGTGTGTGTGTGAGTCACACAAACAGTCCAGTGTCTTGTCTAAGTATGTGCACCCATTCGCACAAAGGGTGTGTGTGTGGGACCCACGAATAGACTTTTGTCCACTGTAGTGGACATTATATTTTAGGGGATTTCTCTGACATCATACATGTCACATGTCACAGTCTGGATGTCCTTTTAAAGAGCATATTCGGGACTTTACAGAGATAATAAAGGTTTGGAGGTTTCACCAGGACAACAACAACTTCTTGGTCTTTAAAAACGGCTGACATTAATGTTTAGCACTCTTATGGAAATATGATAATATTTTTTAATTAAAATTTAAATCTGATTAATTTTCAGATTGTTTGTTATAAATCAACATCTCAGGAAAATGTTATGGGGTTTCTGATCAAAATACGACTTTCTGTTACAAAACAGGGCATTGATTTCATAAATGACCACTGTAGAGGACGCCGGGACTCGAATCTTGTTTATCAGGCATTCTGGAGACATAAGTGAACAGGGAATGAAACTACATATCAATATTCCTATGAAATATTAGATATTATTATGAAAATGTTGCCAATTATTACTCCCATTATTACAATTTGTATTTTCATTACATGTTGCACCAAGAACACATTAATATGCAAATTAGATGCGGTGAATAGATATATTGTATTAAATGGGAAAATCCAAGTATGGTCATTTTACCCTCATATTTCATAAAGTAAAATGGTATATCAATGCATTCCGTTATATCTTTCATAACATAGTTCAGAATCATCCTTAAACAAAGTTTGTTTTAAAAAAATCCTGAAACCTAAAAATTGATTGGTGAATTAAAAATAAATCCCATTGTTTTTGCCTATACATGCAATTTCATGTCATTTTATTTTTTAAACAACTCAGTCCTGGTGTCAACTACAGAGGACATATCATAACATATGAATAAAATGTAATTTTTCAAAAATGTTTTTTTCCCCATTTGTTTCTTATGCTCTAAACAACGTTAATGACATTAAAAAATACTTAATTCAAAACACTTTTTTTTCTGGGTCCCAGGAGGTTAATACATCGTATAAAGACATTAAATCAACACAATATATATATTTAAACATAAGGGAGGAAGTTTTGGTCCACATGGTTCATATAAGGCAGATGTGTGTGTGAGTCACGCAAACAGTCCTGTGTCTTGTCTAAGTATGTGCGCCCATTCGCACAAAGGGTGTGTGTGTGTGGATGTGAAGTCACGTGAATGTCTCGGGCTATAAAATTCAACGCTCTTATCTAATTAGTGGAGATAGTCACATCAACACAAAGGCCCTTTTGTTTATGTATGATCTGATTAGAAAAGTCACGAGATGCTGTGAGGAGTTCAAGCTTCCATGAGGAGGAGGAGGATGGGAACGATGGGACAGAAGCTCAGGATCATGGATCCGCTGATCAAACCTCTGATTGTATACGCTGGAGAACAGCAGATGCTGCAGATGCCACTGAAGATGTGCTCCGTCAAACTAGAGGACTGCAGCAACTTTATAGATAGCAGAGGAGACGAAACCACAGTAGACGAACAACAACACCGCTTTAAGGAGGAGGAGGATGGGAACGATGGGACAGAAGCTCAGGATCATGGATCCGCTGATCAAACCTCTGACTGTAACGCTGGAGAACAGCAGACGCCACTGAAGATGTGCTCCGTCAAACTGGAGGACTGCAGGAACCTGATAGAGAGCAGAGGAGACGAAACCACAGCAGACAAACAACAACACCGCTTTAAGGAGGAGGAGGATGGGAATGATGAGGTCTTCATTCCTGCAGGTGTGTTTCTCTCATGATGTTTTGTTGTTTCTCATGACTCTTGAACGTCATTCTTTGGTCATTCGGCAGAGACTCTGTAGGATCAGGTTCATATTGGCTGTTGGTCTCTGATGCTCCTGATCAGGTTTGACCTCAGATCATGTCAAATAATAGGGGAATTGATGGCCATAGTAGGGCTTGTATAAATATCTGATAGTAGGGCTGAACGATTTGAGGGAAAAAATATACGTATATTTTTCATTTTTAATAAATTTGCAAAGATTTCAAACAACTTCTTTCACGTTGCCATTATGGGGTATTGTTTGTAGAATTGAGGAAAAAATTATGAATTTAATTTGCAGTATGACATTGTCCATTTCTAAATTATGGCTTATCATAAACTTGACTAGCTAATGCCATGGGTATCAGTGGAAGACCGCTAACATTAATGCGCTTGGGAAACAAACTTATTCTGCCTAAATAAAGTAATAATCACTATATTTATAACTAGTATATTTGTAGTTCCAGTCCCCTACATTGTAAATCATAAGTTAGGCACTTGGGGAGTGAACGAAAGTCGTTCCAGCACATAATGGATTTACTGCATTTTAGAAGGCAGGCGGCTTATATATTATATTTTGCTGTTGTTATTTATCAGAACTTAACTGAACTTCCAATCTTGCTCATAATAATAAGTTATATTTATGAAGCTTACCACATCTATTAATAATACTGGAAACTTAGATTTTTTTGTTTTGTTTTTGTTTTTAATACATTTTATTTATCAGAATTTTTTTTATATATTTTTATGTTCCTCTGTTCAGTTGTGACAATAAAACAAACAAGTTTATTTTTAAACTGCATTATCATATTATTTTAGAGATTCATGAATAACTACAAATAACTAATGTAAGGGAAAGCTTTTTTTACACGTTTCTGTTATATATATATTTTTTTTTTTATTTATATATATCGGGCCGATATATCGGAATATCGGATTTTTAAATCATCAAATATTTGTATCAGTATCGGCCTTAAAAATCCTTTATCGGTCGGGCTCTAATTTGAAGAACAGTCAAGATGACAGTAGACCAATGTTGTTGAATGTTGATTTTTCGCATATTTTGCTAACAAATGATTGTGCGAGAAGATTAGCATGAGAACTTCCGGATTAATGTGGACGTAGCTTAACTCCATCCGAGTACAGTTTAATGTTTTAACTTTTTAATAATGTTTTGTTCCTTTCAGATGACAACAGCGGTTCATCTTCTGATGGAGATGATGAAACGGCCTCAAGATCAAAAGATCAGCCGACGGCCGAGAGATTTTCCTGCATCACCTGCGGGAAAACATTGAGCTCACAGGGACGTTTAGAGAGACATGAGCGAAGACACACAGAACAGAAAGACTTCACCTGTGACCTTAGCTTTCCTATCTTAAAAATAAGGAGACGCCATTCAAAAGAGCACAGCGTGAAGAAGCAGTTTCACTGCGAACAGTGCGGGAAGTATTTCAGCACCAAACAATATTGTGATGTTCATAAGCGACTCCACACGGGCGAAAGGCCGTTCAAGTGCCCTCACTGTGAGAAAAGATTCATATACTCATCCCATCTGACGGTACATGTGCGTGTTCACACCAATGAGAGGCCGTACCAGTGCAGCGAATGTGGGAAAACCTTTACATACTCAAGTTCTCTAAAGTCACACCAAAGAATACACTCTGATGAGAAACCATATCAGTGCAAACACTGTGATAAACGATTTCGTCACAAATCTTGTTGGGTTTGTCATGAGAGGATTCACACTGGAGAGAAACCGTACTTGTGCTCCGTCTGCTGGAAGGGCTTTTATAATTCAACTGAATTTTTATTTCATCAGAGAGTTCACACTGGAGAAAGACCGTATCACTGTAGCGTTTGTGGGAAGAGTTTCAGTAAACATTATAATTTACAAAAACACAAGAGGATTCATACAGGAGAAAGACCATACAAGTGTTCACACTGTGACAAGACATTTGCTCAATCAGACGTCCTGAAGACTCATGTACGAATTCATACAGGAGAGAAACCTTACCACTGCTCCATCTGCGGCGAAAGATTCACTTATTTTGGTAGTTTTCAGACCCACAAGAAGAAACACGCTCAAGGCAAGGCAAGGCAAGGCAAGGCAAGTTTATTTGTATAGCACATTTCATACACAGTGGCAATTCAAAGTGCTTTACACAGAAATTAAGTTAAAATAGTCATAAGTGAATAAAATAAAAATATATATAGTATAACAGTTATAATAGGAATTAAAAGGAAATAAAAATAAAGGTGAAAATCTGGTGTGGAGTCAGGTTTACTTAAAAAATATTTGTCAGGTAACTGTGCGTTTAGACAGTACCCTTACAGACAAATCTTCCTGGACAGGAACACCAGGGCTATCTCTACTTTGTTCGACCATCAGAGCGGATCTACACAGTCCTTCCTCAAATCTTCTTGGCCTAACTTCCTCTCACCACCAAGGCTATACAGATCTATCCGTCAGAGCAGATCTACACGGATCCTCCTCGCACCGGAGGGATTTCGATTTATCGCTCCCCCGTCTCTCAACCTCTTCCACCGAGAAAGCCTTAACAAAATAAAAAATAATAAAAATAAAAAGTATAATTAAAAACTAAAAATAAAACAGGGTTAAATTGAAACACATAATTAAAGTGCAAGCAGTTCGGACAAAGCACAGAGCTCATTGAGTAAATGCATAAGATAAGGTGCAATCAGTCGGACGTACAGTGGCATAGCTCATTCAGTAAATGCACAGCTGAACAGATGTGTTTTGAGTCTGGATTTGAAAGTGGCTACTGATGGGGCACATCTGATCTGTTCAGGAAGCTGGTTCCAGCTACGGCTGGCATAATAGCTAAAAGCAGACTCTCCTTGCTTTGAGTGAACCTTTGGTATTTCTAACTGACTTGATCCTGATGATCTGAGTGATCTGTTGGGTTTGTATTTAATTAGCATATCTGCAATGTATTGAGGTCCTAGGTCATTGAGTGATTTATATACAAGTAATAGTACTTTAAAATCTATTCTAAATGTAACTGGAAGCCAGTGTAAAGATCTGAGGACTGGTGTGATATGGTCATATGTTCTGGTTCTGCTCAGCGTTCTGTCTAATGGTCTTTTTGGGAAGGCCGGTGAGGAGACCATTACAATAGTCCACCCTACTGGTAATAAAAGCATGAACGAGTTTCTCTAAGTTTTGCCTGGAAATAAAGCTTCTAATTCTTGCAATATTTTTCAGATAGTAAGCTGATTTAGTTATTGCTTTGACATGACTACTGAAACTCAGGTCTGACTCCAAAATCACACCAAGATTCCTGACTTGATTTTTTGATTTCAGACCTTTAGCCTCAAGATATGCGTTCACCTTGAGAATTTCATCTTTGTTTCCTAATGTAGTGATTTCAGTTTTGTCTTTGTTTAACTGAAGAAAGTTTTGGCACATCCAACTGTTAACTTCATCAATGCATTAACATAGAGAGTCAATGGGGCTGTAGTCATTTAAAGTAAAGAACAAACCGATCCAGAATCATCATAATGGCCCTCATTTATCAATCTTGCGTACACCAATTTTCCAGCATACACCTGGCATACACCCAAAACCACGGTGACTGAGATTTATCAATATGGACATTGGCGTACGGCACGCTCAAATCCTACGCCAGCTCAGGAGGTGGTGTACGCACGTTTTGAGTTAGTGCGAAAATGCGCAGAAAAAAAATTCCTAACACCACAAAACGCACTGACAAAGATATGCTATATTATGACCCACTGTAAAAAAAACAACAACAACAAATAAAGCCCTATTCGCACGGGATAAGTATTATCTGGGGACCTCGTGTGATTTAGAAATTACCCCCCCACATCTGAATTTTGCGTGGCGCATTCGCACGGGATAAGCTGTGATTTTACTCGAATTTACTGACTTATCTCCCGGATATGATGTTACTTGAATTTTTTTTTTCGTTATATAGCTGTATGAAATGATAAACAGTCGTATCGATATCATTTTGATTGTTTTATAGTAGGCCTAATACAAATAATTTCGTATAATAACAATATACGACGGAAGATTCAGTTTCAAAGCTAATGTAAAAGTGCCCATTTAAGCGAGTTGTCATTGTAGGCTACTTTTCTGTTTTTGTGTTTTTCATTAAGAATAATATTAAACACACCATTCAAGCAATTACTCCCAAATTGTGCTCATTCTAAAGTGAAAGTAGTAGCCTATAATCCGCGCGGCCGCACGGGAAGTCATAACGGTGTGCATTATATGCAGCCTAGCTCCATTCTTCGTGAAAGATAAAGATAGAAATGCGCACAGGACACAAAAACCTTGCAAAAATTATATACGATCTGCCTAATCCCGGCCAAATAGATGCCGATTCGCAAGGGACTAATATTATCACAGGACCTCGGTGTTCGGCGAAATATGGTAGGTCATTTGCGGGGGGATTTTTACTTTACATATTACAGACATGGCCGATTTGCACGGGATTAATGCTGCCTTCACGTGCTCTCGGAATTATTGTAAATTCGAGTTTCCTAGGTAAAAATTGCACATGAACGCACTCCACTTTCGAAATTTTAATGGGATGAGCTCGTAATCTCGACTTCAGAAGTGGGAATTATCACATTTCCGATTGTAGCGGCCCTTTGGCGTCGAAGAATGAGGCAGAGAGTTTCTGACGGGTGCTCTTGTTTTATTTTTACTCAGATGCAATAAACTTCATGGCTGAAGTGTTCATGGTCTCAATTCTTTGTTGCAAATTCTCTCTCTTTGCACCATAACAATAGCATCACAGCACATGGCACCGTAAAACTACAAGAAAACAAAATAACAAAAGAAACAAACATATTTAAAGTAAAAATTCATAAACAAACAAACAAACATTCACTACACATTTAACTTTGTTCAAATTAATCAAATCTTACCAAAGAAATACATGAAACAAACTTAACATACCTCGCTCTGCTTGCCAAAGGGACACAAAAGTTTGAACCATTTTTCCCCGAGTTGATGTTAGCTCGGGAACAAACGTGCACTGCCATTGCTTAGTTTCCTGTTTACTTATACACGTTAGTGCTCCCTCTAGTGGTAGCGCAAAGCGAAGCAAATTAAAGGGGAAGGCCATTACACCGATAGCACGTGAAGGCAGCATTAAGATCACAGACATTCTCTGCGATTATTACAAATCACCAGAGCTCCCCACATATACTAATCCCGTGCGAATAGGGAAGTAATTATAAACTTCAGTGTTTATTTTTGTGCAACATGGACTTCAATGTTTAATTTGTGTGACTTTACCAAAGCATTTGATATGTATTCCTCCAGTTGCGAACCTGTGCGCTTTACCTGACGTTGGTTAGGCCTGGCAGCTGCGCACGGACTGGGACTGAACATAATTCAGACTGACAAAATAATAAAAATGACATTCTTCTTCTTTTAAATAATAATAAAATAAATAATAATAATAATAACGAAATTCTTCTTCTAAATAACAATAAGCGTCATTAATAATACAAATCATAATAATAATAAGAATCTAACAAATTGTCATGCAATTATATTAATGTGAATGAATGGTCACATCATCATCACTATTGTACACCCCAATACATGTGACTTGATACGAAATTAAATGCTAATTATTTCAAAACACATGCTGTAAAATAATGAATTGTGATAGGTAATTTCTCATCCAAACAGCTATTTAAACTGGATTTCCACCGTACACCTTTTTGTGGGCGCCTTTAATCCCACTCTTTAAACTCCCAAATAAAACAATTTAGTTTTTTTTCCACTTCCCTGGTGATGGTCTCGATCTCCTCTTCTTTGCCGTCTTACGAGTGTCCATGGCGTAAAATGAGGGCGTGGGGGAGGCGGAGACTTGAATATATAGGGGCGTGTTATTCTAATGACGATCGTTTTCAGCCGCTGCATTTATCAAGGGCAGGTTTTGCGTACGCCTGGATTTCAGAGGTGCGCACAGCTTTATAAATCAGACGATGAGAGGAGTGTAAGCATAATCTTACGCCAATTTATCCTCCTGGGACCCAGAAAAAAAAGTTTTTTGAATTTAGTATTTTTTTATGTCATTACATTGTTTAGAGCATAAGAAACAAATGGAAAAAAATTTTTTTTTTGAAAAATGATATTTTATTCATATTGTAATGACAGGTAGTAACCTAGAGGGGTCGTTGTTCTAGTCTAGGGCGGGGAAGCCAGAGAAGAAGTGATAGACCGGATGTTTTGGTTATGTTGTACATGCGGTGAAGCTAATAAACCGAACACAGAAAGAACTCACGAGTCGGTGTCTTTAAAGTATTAACAGATGCCTGTAAAGGATATATACAGACATTACACATATGTTATGATATGTCCTCTGTAGTTGACACCAGGACTGAGTTGTTAAAAAAATTAAATGACATGAAATTGCAAAAACAATGGGATTTATTTTTAATTCATCAATCAATTTTTAGGTTTCAGGTTTTTTTTTAAACAAACTTTATTTAAAGATGATTCTGAACAATGTTATGAGAGATATAATGAAATGCATTCATATACCATTTTACTTTATGAAATATGTGGGTAAAATGACAATACTTGGATTTTCCCATTCAATACAATGTATCTATTCACTGCATCTAATTTGCATATTAATGTGTTCTTGGTGCAACATGTAATGAAAAAAGAAGTGTAATAATGGGAGGAAAAATTGGAAACATTTTCAAAATAATATCTAATATTTCATAGGAATATTGATATGTAATTTCTTTCCCTGTTCACTTGTTATGTCTCCAAAATGCCTGATAAACAAGATTTAAATCCTGGTGTCCACTATAGTGGTCATTTATGAAATCAATGCCCTGTTCTGTAACAGAAAGTCATATTTTGATTAGAAACCCCATAACATTTTCCTGAGATGTTGATTTATAACAAACCATTTGAAAATTAATCAGATTTAAATTATAATTAAAAAATATGATCATATTTCCATAAGAGTGCTCAACATTAATGTCAGCCATTTTTAAAGACCAAGAAGAAGTTGTTGTCCTGGTGAAACCTCCAAACATTTGGTATCCCTGCAAAGCCCCGAATGTGCTCTTTACTGGACATCCAGACTGTGACATGTGACATGTATGATGTCATAGAAATTCCCTAAAATATAATGTTCACTACAGTGGACAAAAGTCTATTCTTGGGTCCCAGGAGGATATACGCCCGTTTCTACGCAAGATTGATAAATGAGGGCCATTGTCTTCTCATGCCTTGACTGGCGCCCTCTGCAGGCATTTGTTATAATACATAATGCACACAAGTTGATTATGTTTGTTGCTTTATGTATTTTAGCAGTGTTGTTCAATAAAACCATATGAATACTTGCTTTTGATACTTTATTTGAACCCCATTGTTATTACATTTTAAGTCTTAGAACACTTTCACCACTGTGGCCTTCAGATGAGCTCAAGAACAGTGTGTAGAGCTTCATTGAATGGGTTTCATTTAAAAAAACAAAAAAACATTCGCCTTATGATTTACAAAGGTATGATTTTTTTTCTTATGTGGTGGAAATGGACTTCCATACTAACGGCATACACATGATTTAGCCTACATTTATGACATATAACTCATATATTTTCATTAACAGAGTACATGTATGTGAATGAACTGGTTAAAAGTGGGACTTTGCTCAAGATTAACCGTTAATAGAGCTATTGAGTAAGTATAACTATTGTATATTGTACTAACAGTTGTGCTGTTGTGTGGAAATCTGCATAAATATCACAGAAGAAAGATGTGTGTCTGATCTTTACTTGAGCCCACATGAAAAAATACTATAGCCTAGTATATTATATTATATTATATTATAGTAAAATTACTCTATATAGTAAAGGTACTACATCATACGGTAGTATTAGTCAATTGCTAAACTATAGTAAATACTGAGGTATACTACAATTTACTGTAGTATTACTATAGTGTGGTTCAAAAACACTATAGTATTTACTAGAGTGATTTTACTAGTATTTTTTCACATGGGGAGATTCTCACGAATTGTCTTATTTCTTCAGTTAGCCTAAATCTTTAGGACCATTAACAAATTTTACATTGTGACATTTCACTATACATTATACTTATAATTCGTATAATACCATTCCCTGTAAACACTAAACAGGCTTACAAAGATCGTCCGATAAAATAACGGTCATAAATATTTTAAGGCGTGGCTCAGGATGGGCTCTGAGGAAAATATTATCACGATGCAAAAACATTTAGATAGTCTTAAATTGTGCTTTATTTAGCACTATATATGTTTTTCTTTTGATTTTGGGCGAACTATTACCGTGACATTTTCGTGTGAGACTATTCATCCCACATGAAAAAATACTATAGTATATTATAGTAAAATTACAGCAAAATTACTCTAGTAAATACTATAGTGTTTTTGAACCATATAGTAAAGATACTACAGTATATTGTAGTATATTATAGTATTTACTACACTTTGTTAATTTACTGTAGTATATTTACGGTTCAAAAACACTATTTACTAGAGTAATTTTACCATAGTATTTTTTCATGTGGGATAACACTACACCTTTAACTGTAAACAGGCTTACATATAGCGAAAGATCGTCCGATAAAATAACGGTCATAACGATTTTAAGGCGAGGCTTAAGGATGGGCCAGTTCAGAGGATCAAGATGCAAAACACCCACATGAAAAAATACTATAGTATATTATAGTAAAATTACCCTAGTAAATACATACTATAGTAAAGATACTACAGTAAATTGTAGTATATTATAGTATTTACTTTGTTAATTAACTGTAGTATTTACTACGGTTCAAAAACACTAGAGTAATTTTACTATATATACTATAGTATTTTTTCATGTGGGCATTTAGATACTCTTAAAGTGTGCTTTATATATGTTTTTCTTTAGATTTTGGGCGAACTATTACCTTGACATTTTCGTGACAAGTGCTTGACTGTCAACACTCGCGTAAATTATCTCAGACACAGCTGTACAATTGTATTTCACTAATGCAAAAGTATTTTTTTATGTATTACTAAAGGATTTTATGTATTGCTAAAAGTATTTTATGTATGTAATGAAAGAAGGGTTAAACTACACTAACATTGTCTCTGTTCTAACGCCCCATCTCTTGACGGACATCCGCGGTGGCCAATAGGAACGCGCGGTTTGAACCAGGGCTGTCCTTCAGAAGTTTATGGTGGTCTGCTGACCGGATGGGAAAACTTTCCGCCGTCACTTTTCTCTCACTGTCTGACAAGTGGAGTTTGACATCTCGAGTCGGTTTTATTCGTGTTAAAACGGGTTATTTTGAGTCACGGCAGTCACGCGAGTTATAAAGTGATCGGTGGAGTTTCTCCGTGGTGTTTGACTAAAGCTCGTCATGGGGAACCGCGGGATGGAGGATCTGATCCCCCTCATCAAAAAACTGCAGGACGCCTTCAGCTCCATCGGCCAGAGCTGCAGTCTGGAGCTGCCGCAGATCGCGGTGGTGGGCGGCCAGAGCGACGGGAAGAGCTCGGTGCTGGAGAACTTCGTGGGCAGGTGAGCAACATCTGTTTACTACACTCGACGGAACCCAGCAAACATTGGTCCGACGGCAACGTCGTGTCCCTGGCCAAAAATAGTCGCGGTAGGACGGCATAAATCGGTAAAAGTATGTAACACAGAACATTTCTTAAAAATGCACTCAGATACATTTGTACATGTCTACAGTTCTCTCCGGTTGCATATATAATAGTTACTTTGACTTTTAGCTACGTGTAGTTCAATATATACCCTGTTGTGAATCCGTCGTGAGAGGACGTCACTATGGTGACGTCTTTTACACGTGCATTTATAGTCAATGACAGTGGCGTGCACAGACCTCCTCAGGGGCAGAAGGACCAAAAAGGGCACAAAAAAAATAACAAGAATAAAATGTATTTTTTATATAATTTAAATTCATTTATTTATGACATACATCACCTGTATTTAAAGCAGTATGCGTCTGTCTGTTGTGTTTGTAAATATTTTAACCAAAAAAAAAGGGGGGGGGGGGGTCAATTTTGTTCTCCACTGGCTTATGGTTAAAACCATTCTTAAAAATATTCCATATTTCCTTGGCATTCTATGAAAAGACATTGATACAAATACAATGCTTAACACATCAAACAAAAACAGGGAAATTATGAGAATATTACTATATATATATATATATATATATATATATATATATATATATATATATATATATATATATATATATATATATATATATATATACTTTGCTACAAAACAGTGAGAATCAAGCAGGTAATTATGAAGAATTCATGTTCAGTTTTGTTGATGTTGTAAACCTGTATTATAAGTATGAAAGTATTTGCTATCATGAAATAGGTAACATTTTACAATAAGATTTCATTAGTTAACTACATTTGTTAACATGAACTAATAATAAACTGCCCTTCTACAGCATTTATTAATCTTAGTTGATATTAATTTCAGCATTTACTAATACATTATTAAAATTAAAAGTTGTATATGTTATATTAGTTAATGCACTGTTGTGTCAAGTAACATGAACAAACAATGCAGCTGTATTTTTATTAACTAACATTGACAAAGATTAAAATAATATACAATAACAAATGTATTGCTCATGGTTAACGTTAGTTCATGTTGGTTAATACATTGACTTTACAAATGAGACCTTCATGCAAGTGTTACCATGATATCAAATATATAAATTCCATACAATTTAGAGTTTGACATGGACTTTTTCATTTCATTTGACTAGATTTATTTTCCCGAACTAATAACAAGAGGATGTGCTATGCTATGGTCTTGCATAAAAACAAATTGAATGACATTGTTGTCAGACTCAGAATGCTGCTGCTGAACTCAAGACTGGAGTTATGCTTTTATTATAATTAAGCATAACTTGCACGCTCCCGCAACCTTTACAGTAGCGTGGTGGTAGGATAAATATACATTTTCTGTAGGCTATTAGCTTACCTGCTGATCGTATAGTTTGAAAACTCGCGCGGCTAATTGCTGTGCTGTGCGCAGGCTGCTTGTATAGAGATGAAAATGTAACTCCGCCTACCGATCCACCTCCGCCAAAAAAAAAAATAAAAAAAAAAAAATACTTTTTGTAATATTGTTAGTGGTAAAATGGTATATAAGCGTATTGTTATTCATTAAAATATTTATAATAATAGTAATAAATATTATTTACTATTACCAGGGAGGGGCACATTACATTTTGAGACAAAAGGGGCAGGGGCTTGAGCCCCCCCGCCCCCCCCCCCCCCCCCCCTTGTGCACGCCACTGGTCCATGATGACCCTCTGAATCATTGTGAAATATGCAGAAGCTGCTTACACCTTGCATGGTTAATACTGCAATAATTAATTTAAGTGCCCCAAGTAGTTTTTAAGGTTGTGAATAGACGTCCACTGACGTCCAGTACACGTCCAGTCAAGACCCATAAAAAAAAAAACCTTTATGAAATACAAGATTTAGCCTATATTTAATTTACTTTTAATATAGGCTAAAATATATTTAAAATCACAAAGTGCTCTGTGTGTTTAAGTGATTGTGAATGTGAACCCACTGCATTTGAGTCATTTTTTATGTATTCGTTGTTATTATTTTTATGGAATGTATGCATATACATATGTAAAAAAGTAATATATCCTATAACCATTAAGTCTGACTTGAACTGTGCTGCCAAGATGTAGTAACAAAAGATATTAATAAATCTAGCGATATTTCAAAATCCCGCGATATTATAGATTATCTCGCGAGATAGCGTCCATGCGTTCTCCTGTTCCTTTTTACAAACACGAGGAGAAGAGGACTTGAGGAGAGAGTTTGATAAAAATCTACTGTTGGGTGAGTACATTTTGTAGTATTTGATAAATTTACTTGAGTTTTACTTGTTTAACATGAAGGAACCGAAAGAAATGATGCCCACGTTGTCAACAGAGAATTACTTTGAGTTTTGGCTAGAATTAGCTAGTAGGCTAAACGTTACTTTCAACTTAAACACGTTTAATTATACAGTACAAGTTATTACTGTAACCTATTAATGTAGCCTTTTGAGAGTTTCTTTCAGAAAGTAATGCTTCCATCCCCCAATAACACCCATTTAGAGCAGAACATCTTTTATAGAGTAAAATAAAATGTAATGCATGTTGATTACATTTTTCTATTGTTTAACTCATTATTCATTCATCTTGTTCCATGTTTTTTTTTCTTTTATTGAGCTGTGAGATCATTTTTTCAATACATTTTGAAAATAAGTGCATGTCATTTACCTCAAATTTTTCCTGTTATTTTAAAAATAAATCTATTCTCTTTCCTCAGATGCTGTGAATAGGTGGACTCTGAGATTGATGCAGTAATGGCAGAACACCTGAATCACTCTCCAGGAAGAGCTGTTGGTGATGGTTACAAAAAAATTACAAACAAAATAACTACTTTAATGTGTTTAAGGGATAGTTCTCCCAAAAATGAAAACTGTCGTCATTTACTCACCCTCGTGTTTCAAACCTGTATACCTTTCTATGTTCTGCTGAACATAAAGATGTTTAAAGGGTTAGTTCACCCAACAATGAAAATTCTGTCATTAATTACTTACCCTCATGTCGTTCGACACCCGTAAGACCTCCGTTGTTCTTCGTAACACAAATGAAGATATTTTAGTGTAAATCTGATGCTCTGAAAGGCCTCCATTGGCTCAACTTTACACTCTCAAGACCCTTAAAAGACACTAAAGACTAAAGTTACAAAGTCCATCTCACTACAGCGGCTCTACAATAACTTTATGAATCGGCGAGAATAGTTTTTGTGCGCAAAAAAACCCTAAATAATGACTTGCATAGTGATGACGATTTCAAAACAAATCGTGAGTCGAATCAGCAGTTTGGATCGCCAAATTTCAGCAGTTTGACACGAGATCCGAATCATGAATCGACTCACTGATTCATAACGCTTCGAAGCTTCATGATGCCGTGTTTTTAAATCGTCATCACTATGTAAGTCGTTATTTAGGGTTTTTTTGCGCAAAAAAACTATTCTCGCCGATTCATAAAGTTATTGTAGAACCACTGTAGTGAGATGGACTTTGTAACGACGTCTTTAGTGCCTTTTAAGGGTCTTGAGAGTGTAAAGTTGAGCCAATGGAGGCCTTTCAGAGCATCAGATTTACACTAAAATATCTTCATTTGTGTCTGAAGATGAACGGAGGTCTGACGGGTGTCCAACCACATGAGGCTCAGTCATTAATGACACAATTTTCATTTTTGGGTGAACTAACCCTTTAACCCTCTTCATTTGGGATTTACACTCAGGGTCTACACCCCAGGCAACAAAATGTAATTTTGTAACAAAATTGTAATTTTACTCTGTTTATTAATGTTTTTACTCAACATCTGTGCAGTTTTTGGAGAATTTATAATAATTGTTAAATTTATATAAATAAATTAAAACACAAAATCAGTTTATGTAAAATTCACTTTATAAAAGACCCAAATTTCTAACTTTCATTCGTGGGGATAACATGGATAATTTGACATTGTTTAGTGTAAGATTTTTGCCCATCCTTTGGAAAATACAGTTTTATAATAATTAAAAAAAAGACTTCTACCAGTAAATGGCTGCAAAGCTCCACTATTTGACTGACTGAAAGACATTTTTCAGTTGGATTCATATCTAAATGTTATGAAATCACAATTATAACAATTAAAATTAATTAATTTTGTCAAAGTTTAGTATTTTTTTTGTACTGAAAATATTTTTTTTCAATGTTACATTATGATTAGAATCAAACCAGAGTCTTTAGAATTTATCATTTTATTTCAAACATCTGATTTTCTTATAATTCTACAAATTGAATGTACACTTCAGTTACTAACTGTAACAGAACAAAAATTAACAGAAATTAACAGTTATATTACATATTGAGTAAAAAATACACAACATGAACATCAAAATGCTATGAACTGAACAGCAATAACAAATTGAACAAATATTCCTGTATGTGTGTGTTTGAGCATGATCATTTTGCATTGTGGATGTTTTATGCATTGTTAGAAGTGTGCCACTTCATTTCTGTATGCGTGTTCTGTTGTTTTTTTAGGATGAATTTTGTCCATTTTCTAAGCGGCCTGAGTGTGACTTTTTTTTGTCACACGAACATAAAAACAGATATCAATCCAATTAATTGTCTTTATTTGTAGATTTAGAGAGTGTTGACAACCGTACAAAGTCTCATGCCATTTGCACAAAGGGAACTTTTTTTATTTTATTTGAGCAAACGTCCCTAGAAGAATGTTTGTAACCAAGTAGTTCTCACCTCCCATTAACTACCATAATCATTTTTCCCTACAATGGTAGTTAATGGGAGGCGAGACCTGCTTGGTTACAAAAACATTTTAAAACATCTTTGTGTTCAGCAGAACATAGAAATGTGGAATTCATAGATTTGAAATGTGAGGGTGAGTAAATTAATTTTAATTTTTGGGTGAACTATCCCTTTAAATAATGATAATTCAGTATTTTGTATTTGTTATTTTAGTTTGGTTAATGGATGTTAAACATTAATGAAAGAAAATCTGTGGCTGTTTAAAAACAATAAAATGTTTTGCTAAATCAGAACATGCTTCTTTTTGCTTATGTCCACAAATGTGTTCTTGTTTGTGATGTACACGTGATTAAAACGTTTCATGGACGTTCAGGTCTGACTGGACCGATTTTTAACCTTTTTAGAACCTGTCAAAATGTGTAAACCAAGACATAATTGATTGCATTTCACGATGTTACACAATGGGTGTGTGATTATTTTATATGCAGGCTTATATATACACACTTAAATTATGCAGCAACACATTTAAACATCCAGAAGACGACGCATTTAGACGTCCAGGGACGTGCAGAAAAGACGTGGTATTCACGGCCAGATGACGTCGAAGACGTCCGTTCAACTTTCATTTTGGAACTATTTTTCAACCATGACGGGACGTGTCGGAGGGACGTCTTTTCAACGGTCATTAAACGTCATAATGTTTGCTGGGAATGCTCATAATATCACAACTTCAGATTAACAAAAATGTTCGTAAATGTGTCTCACAAAACGTTCAGTGATCACTACTAGTCAAAAATTAACAATTCCAGACTCTAAAAGGGATAGTTAACTCAAACATTAACATTTAAAGGCCCGTTCAATGTCGCTTTCTCAACGACTTTGACAAGGCCCACCCAGCAAAACGTTGAAAAGACGTCGAAAAGACGACATTGCCAGACGTTTAAACAACGTTCAAATTTGGTTGAAAAGTGAAAGGTGAAAAGACGTCTAAATTTTAGTGATGCACCGATCATGATTTTACATGGCCGATTCCGATACCGATTTTTTTCAAGAAAACTGGCCGATTCCGATACCGATTTCCGATTTTTTAATTTTTTTTTTAACACAATAAAAGAATGAAAGTAAACATGAACTAGATGTTTATTTGGTATTTAACAGGCTAAATTGGCTTTTGGCTAATGAAAACAAGTCCGCAATTTGAAATTAACAAGAAATTTAATTGGAAATTAAAAGACTGAGGTGAAATTAAAGGCAACAACTGCATATTCTGCAATCCAAACAAAGATGTTACTTAAATCAGCATTTGTTTTTAAATTCAGTGTACAGAAAAAAAGTCTTTACCAGTGAATTTAAATAAAACCAAAGTATATAATTGTTCCAAAATGTTAAATCAAATAATGTTTAGTGCAACGAAAAAAAACTAAGAAGGTGCTTTTTAAATCAAATTAAGTCAATGTAATTAAGGTAAAATAAAAGGTAACACTTTAGAATAATGGTCATTAGTTAACATTAGTTAATGTATTAACTAACATGAACTAACCATGAGCAGTACATTTGTTACTGTATTTGTTCATCTTTGTTAGCATTAGTTAATATAAATACAGCTGTTCATGGTTTGTTCATGTTAGTTCACACTGCATTAACTAATGTTAACAAGATTTTAATAATGCATTAGTAAATGTTGAAATTAACATTAACAAAACTAATAAACGCTTTATAAGTGCAGTTCATTATTAGTTAATGTTAACTAATTTAGTTAACCAATATTAACTAATGACCATTATTCTAAAGTGTTACCAAATAAAAATGATCATCCTATAGCAGGGTTTTTCCTGGGTCAAAAATGGTCTTCGGTGGTTTCTGACAGACATGGTCATCCACACACACAGTAAAGAACTCTACCTACGTGATCTGTGAGCGCAATACTGACAATACATGTAAAATAAATGCAAAGAAACTTTTGTAATTTTTGCTTATCTTATTTTGACATCTGATATTATGTATGATTAGGGTTGGGTATCCTTTGGGTTTTTTTCGATTCCGGTGCCAAACCGATACTTTTAAAACGGTTCCGGTGCCTAAACGGTGCCTGAACCGATACTTTTTTTTTTTTTTAAAGGCCACCAAACGAGGTGGATGACATTAAATGGCTTTTTGTTTATTTATTTATTTATTATTTAAATTGAACCATTTATTAAAAGTTTAATGTATACTTAAATGTATGAATATAAATAAATACAAAACACAATTTACTTATTTACAAATTATAATTGACATATTTACAAATTCACAGTAAAACCTACACAGTAAAATCCCCAGAGTTAAATTAACACTGCTCAGAGAACATTTGGTCCCACTCTACAGAGTGTTAAAGTAACACTGAATCAGTGTTAAAGTTAATGAGATAATTAAGAGATTAATTAAGTGATAATTGACCATTAGTGGTGAACACCTGATGATAATGAGTAGAATCACTGAAGGAAAGAGAAAAAGAAAAACACAAGAACTACGACTGACTATTAAAAAGACATTCAATCTCTGAAGATCTCAGCAGAGGAGGATTAAACAACTCCACAAACAGCATTACCAGCTTCACACATTACTAACCAGACAGACTTTATTTCTATCAGATGACTACAGAAGCTCTTATTGAGGTTTAGATGTTGATGTTTTATTGAAAATTAAAGTTGTTTGAAGTTACCATTATTGTGATTAGTGTTTGCTTTAATTGGGCTCTTGACCCTTGACTTGCCAACATAAGTTTTTCTCTGGCTGCTGTAACTGTTCGTTACGGTGAAAATGGCAAGAAAATCTTGACGCTTGTTGTTTATGATACAGTTGTTATCATCATATAGTGCCTAATTTGCTGATCCCCTGAAAGTCATTGATTATAGGAGCATTGTGATTCTAGGGCAGAAGATCCAGCAATGTTATCATCAGAGAAACTAAACAATTATCGAAATTTTTTTACGTAAGATTTTATACTGCGGTTTAATAACACATCACACAATAAGCACTTCTATCTCCTGCGAGTTTTACTCACACACACATATCAAGAATCTGCCTATGAATCTCAACAATGGTGACATGCTTCATGCCACAATGCATTCTGGGTGCATCACGCAAAACTCATCTATGGCTCCCAGAATGCATTGTGGCATGAAGCATGTCACCATTGTTGAGATTCATAGGCAGATTCTTGATGTCTGTGTGTGAGTTCATCTCGCAGGAGTTAGAAACGATTAGTGTACAATCGGTTGCAAAACTTATTCAGCTTTTCTGATTAAAACAGTGTTGGATCTTTTCTAAAATCACAATAAAAAAAGTGAATAGTATATTGCTCATACTCAGTCATAAAATCAATGAATTAAATCATTATACAATGATCATATTCTCATCATCGAGCAGCCGACAGCATCTGATTGTGTTTACTCTTGCTATAGCAAACTCAGTTACAGCAGCCAGAGAAACACTAATGTTAAAAAGTCATCAAACTGCCCAACTAAAGAAAACACTGATCACCATGATGGTCACATTAAAAACTAACAATTTTCACAACAAAATCAAACAAAACATTTGTTAATTCTCAATAAGAGACGTCTGACAGAAATAAAGTCAGTCTGGTTAGTAATGTGTGAAGCTGGTAATGCTGTTTGTGGAGTTGTTTAATCCTCCTCTGCTGAGATCTTCAGAGATTTAATGTCTTTTTTATAGTCAGTCGTAGTTCTTGTGTTTTTCTTTTTCTCTTTCCTTCAGTGATTCTACTCATTATCATCAGGTTTTCATCACTAATGGCCAATCATCACTTAATTAATCTCTCAATTATCTCATTAACTTTAACACTGATTCAGTGTTACTTTAACACTCTGTAGAGTGGGACCAAATGTTCTCTGAGCAGTGTTAATTTAACTCTGGGGATTTTACTGTGTAAGCCACCCAACTACAACAAGCCTAATATAACTCTAAACAGTTACAGTAATAACAGCAGTCGTCTGTATTCTTGCTCTGCTACAAAACAGCTTCGAGCTTCAGCTTTATTTTGAAATATGATCATATTCTCTGGCTAAATATTTTAGAACACATCGCCTTAATGTTTCCATGGTGACGCGTCATGTTTCTCACATGACACACAGCAGCCGCAATAGCGCTGACAGCTCAGCTGTATCGGGTTTATTTCGTTTTTTCTTTTTATTCAAAATATTCACAAACTTCTTAACTGTGTCACGAACTATCTGATGTTCAAATGTGTGAGTGAATGTGTGTTAGTTGATCTATAAAGCGCAATGGGCGGCGCCATGTTAGTTTGCGCCTCAGAATCGGATCTGTCGGATTTACAACACTTGAGTTCATTCTCGTCTCACGAAATACATGAAAGTAAGTGACCAGTGAACTGGAAGAAGAATAGACAGTTACTATATAATGTGCATGTATCTGATGTGAATAAAACACGTAACGTTAGTCAAATTATAACCGTCTGAAAGGATTGTCATTGCCGCTTTCATAGACATCAGTGTGTGTTTTTTGCTAGTAGCCTACTTATGAGCATTTAAATGTCTGAAACATGGGCGTCGGAACCATTGTATGTGGGTGGGACAAGACCCACCCACTTTTTACGATCAATGATATTGGACCCACTCACTTTTATCGTCTCTAACATTTAGCACGTCTGTTTACCTACCCCTAATCGATACACATAATCGATATTAAACACATAATAGACGCTTTATTTCCACTTTTCTAATATTTTCTTAATTTGTATTGAAAATAAATGCCTTTCCGATTTGATATGTGATGGGAAAACGGAGAAGATAGATTTCGGCGAATGCGGGACTCGAACCGCGGGTCGGTTTGTGTCAACTAGATGACGTGCGTCTTACCCCTACACTACTGTCGCTTTCAATGGTATGGCGATTTACGTAAATTTGTCTTTCCCACCTATACGTTTACCAAGTAAAGTGGTATATTTGTACTTAATGTAGTTGGCATCTAACTCCAGTAAAAAATTCTGAGGACCCACCCACATTTTTTTTGCTTCCGACGCCCATGGTCTGAAACCTGAAATAAACATGATGTGGTTGAAAACACTGAATAGTTGTCATGAGTTGTGATGTGACCAGCGCTGAGCGTCTGTCTCTGGTTCAGCCAAAGCGCGAAAGCACGTTTGAATTTTGGCACCGAAATGAGGAACCGAAATCTGCGTTCTGATTCGGTCCGGTACATACCGGTTATATAAGTACCGGTGCCATATTGGAACCGGATTTCGGTACCCAACCCTATGTATGATCTCTACCTTGATGTTTGTTTCTTTTGATCCTCATTTTTACACTATTTAATGATAATTGTTTTGGTATAATCATATCATTATTAAAAAGTAGCATAAAAAATTAATAAATAGCCTAATTTTCTACCATATAGAACAGACTAAGAGCCCCTATTTCTGCCCCTGGGGCCGGGCTTCGGGCCAATTTTCACGTCATACCTCAAACGCGGGCTTTTTCCTTCATTTTATATTTTAGACATTCATTAATTAAAAGAAACAATGAGGTGTGCAGCGCTGGTGGAAACAACATGAGACTATGACAACACGACTGTCAAGATGGCTCACAGTGTTTAGAGTATCGCCGCAAATGAGTAAAGCAAGCCAACACGCAAACTGCCGAACCTCTTAGATGCTCAAAAACACAATCATCTTCATTAAAATGAATGAGACTAAATGCTCTTACAGTGCTTAGATCACTCGTTCTGATATTGCGGTCTTTGATCTTGAAATGAGCTGATGAATAGCCTATAATGCAGCTCATAGGCTATCTGTTGCTTTCGTTGACATGAACTCCGTTAAATGTGCATATAGTGCAAGAATTGAAGATCGGATTTATATTAATTTTGCGGAGAGGTGTAAGTTAAGACAACCTGCCTAATTTTTATTTATTTATTTTTGAACACTTTTCCTCAAAAAAAAAAACTTATTATAAGCAAGACAAGTTAAGTGTTGATTTAAGAGGATAAATGGATCAAACATGTGTTGTTAACTCACTCAGTCCGCTTGGTCGTTACTTAAAAAAAAAGAAAACTTTAATTTAACAATCAAAAAAATGCTTTAAACATTTTTCTAAATTAACTTAATAAAGAAACGAAACGAAATATAACTATTTTAATGGCTGCAACAATGTGTAATAGGGAGGAATGTTTACTCAAAAAAAAGGTTCTATATGGCATTAAAATAAAAAAAACGAATTAAATAAAAAATAAATAAATAAATAAAAAAAACACGTCACGTCACTTCATTTTATTTGTTTCTTTTGCGCCATTGCGAGCAGCATCAGCCTCAGCTTGTCAAAAATGCCTTTTTACTGTTGTGGTGGTGATAGTAGGCTAAATGTTTAAACCAACATTGTGATGCTTGAAGTGTTTTATATCTATGGATTTCATTACAAGTAAGACAAGTCCAGTGTTGATTTGAGAGGCTAAATTGATCCAACATGCGGTTAACTCACTGTCAGCTGCTGTCCGCTTGGTCATTACTTTAAAACAACTAAAACTTTAATTTAACAAACAAAAAAATGCTTTAAAAATGTTTCTAAATTAACTTAATAAAGAAACAAAACAAAATATAACTACTTTGACATTAAAAACAAAACTGAACTATTGTAATAGCTGCAACGATGTGTAGGCCTAATAGGGAGGATAAAAAATAAAAGAAAAAAATCACGGGACTCGGGCCGATAGTTTTGGTAATCTGTAGGACACGGCCGGGCTAGGGTCTAAGACTAACTACAATTAAACAACTGAACGTGCCACTCGAGCCAAACTAACGGCCGTCTCAGCACATCAGCAGCAGCAGTCAGATCATATTCTACACAAGAGCGAGGAGCTAAATTACAAGATGATCGCGGAATATTTGGTTTTAAAGCGATGTAAAAGCGCCTACTTAAGGGAGTTTGTCATTGTACTGTTTTGTTGCTATGTTTTTCATTATAGAATAATAGCTAATGAACCCGCCCCTGAATTGGCAAACCGAAAGTAAACGCGGCGCAGAGCTGCATGCGTTCAGCCGCTCAGCGCACAAGCACAGCATTGAGGGAAACGCTGAGGGAATATTTTTTCACCGTCACATCCCTAACGTATAAAAAGGATAATACATTTTGATTATATTATTCTATTTTCCACAATGTCAAACGAACGCAGTTTAACCCAAAATGCAAGCTCAGACATGGCTTCTGCCATATAAGCTATTGTGCAGTTGTGCGCTCTGCTGCAGGGAACACTAAGAAAAAGAAAATATAATGAGGCTAAAAATGGCTTGGCTATAAGATAATTGAAAAAAGTATTGTATTTAGTGATTTTATAGTGTAAACATATGCAAGCGGAAATGAGAGCCGTTTTGAGCGGGATGCCAGGTGTTCACGAAAAAAAACAACAACAACGAATATTCGAATCACAAATTTGAAAATCGAATACCAACCCATCGAACGAATATTCGAATATTCTGGTCCAGCCCTAAACATCTCTGGAAGATATTACTGAACATGTATTTAACCATAGCAAAAGTACATTTCTTACCTAAGTTTAGTTTTCATCTCTGTTTTTTGTGTTTATTTAAAATAAGACAAATCCGATAATATCTTAATCTTATATCTGTTATTTAACAGTTGAGATGTTCTTTAATGCTGATCTAACAGCAGAAGACACGAGCCGGGTTTAAATCCCAGTTGTGCAGATGAGGTTACAATGAGCCCCTATTAGAAATATGCCATTATATTCTATACTTTTATGAATTCTTTTGAGAAACCATGAGAAAAGGGTGAATAATGACTGAGAGTTAATGTTCAGAAATTATTAATTATTATTATGTTTTGAACTATGCTGCAATAGCTGTATTTAGCGATGTGTTTGTAGTCAAACTCAAAAATGCTTATATCTTTAATGATTCAAAAATCCCATTATTTTATTTTAAAAAGTTAATAATTGTATTTTGTTGACAAAATATTATAGTTTGTCTTGTATATTTTTTTATTATAACAGGTAACATTTTAAGCTGTCATTTGGTCATGTTGTGGCCCACCACATGTTATAATGTACCCCAGCTATGGGGCATGTTGTCACATTTCACTTCCATTCTTTCGGGGTAAATCAAGAAAAAAAGTATACACTGTATTACTGAAACAAAACCACATAATTGTTCTAGACATGTGTGCAATTAATGTGGGAAAAAATAAATACTCTGAACCCCAAGCGGATTTACACAAACTGAGAAAGTCAAAAAGCGTTAGGTTGAGCCGCTCTCCCCTACATTGTAAAATGTAATTTATTCCTGTGATCAAAGCTGAACTCTTCAGAATCGCATGATCCTTCAGAAATCATTCTAGAGTTGATGCTCAAGAATCATTAGGGGCCAAGCACCGAAGGTGCGGGCACCTATTGAAATCGTTAGATTTCTTATTATTATTATTCCGCCATTGAAGTCTATGGTAGCCCATAGAACCGCTTGCGGGAAAGTTGTGAATTTTGGCACACAGATAGAGGACAGGCCCAGCATTAACCACACCAATTTTGGAATCTCTAAAACAATCCCTCTAGCGCCACCACCTGTCCAAAGTTTGACTCGTATTTTTGCTAATAACTTTTGAACCATAAGGGCTAGAAACACAATTCTTTTTTCCTCTGATTCCTTGGCTCAAGCCAATTCGAATGCATTCGAATGACGTCCCTATGACGTCATTTTCCGTCATAATAATTTTCCCGCCATTTTTAATTAACAGAAAAAACTACTTTTGCGAACTCCTCCTAGGCCGTTGCTCCAATTTGCACGAAAATTGAACCAGATCATCTTCAGACTATGTTGACCGAACCGTATTAGACTCAAGATGATTAGTCAAACTATTATTGAATAACTCTCGAACGAAATCGACAAAGTGCCCACAAAAATGAAAGTCAGGCTCTATCTCCGCAACGCTTTAGCATATTCTAACCAAACTTGGTGTGTGTTATGCCACCCATGACCTGAGGCTGCCTGCAGCGTTTCGGCGCAGTGCCACCTAGTGGTCCAGAGATACAAAAAATTTATATTTTTGATTATAACTTAAGAACGCTTTAGCCAAATATCACAAAACTGGTCTCTTTAGAGTCGGGGCATCACGCCGAGCCATACCATACCCAATTTTCCCATATCAACCATTTTGGGCGTCGGCCATTTAGAATTTTGTCAGAAAGTGCTATGTATTACAAACGCATTGGCGTATCATTACGAAACTTGGCATGTGTCTTTGTCACCAAGCCCTGAAAGTACTCAAAAAGTTTCAAGGCAGCGCCACTTTGTGGACAAAAGTTATAATGAATTTTCCAATAATGCTAATAACTTTTGATTAAATTTGACTATAGTCATAAAACTGGTTTTAATAGATTCCTTGGGTCATGCCAAAAACATAGATTCCAATTTTACCATATTTGGCCAAACATTCTGTTCGCCATTTTGATTTCCTTCAGAAACCTACTTTTTCGAACTCCTCCTAGACTATTTACCTGATTTTCACTAAAATCGAATCGTAACATCTTCAGACCATGACAGCAAAAAGTTATTAATTTTGTGTCAACAGACAAAACCTTTTTCATATACTGCAGTGACAAATTTGAGCCATTATGCCAAAATGACTCGTGAGGCTGTATCTCTGCAATGCTTTGACATACTGACACCAAACTTTGCCTTTGTCATTGTCATCTCACTCTGACCACACCACATCAATTTCGTTACTGTGCCACCTATTGGTCAAAAGTGATAAACCATTAAATCATATTATTAGTGACTGTATATATGATTTTTCAGCCATTATTGCCTAAAATCATCTTAAAATGCCTTTAATTGCTCATTGTTGCAGTTGGTCTCACCCTCCCAGCCATGTTGGTATGTCTTGTCGTCTTCTTTGCGCTTGGCCCCGTTAATGGCTGCTCGCAGCTATATTTTGTAATTATTATCAATGTTGAACACAGTTGTGCTGCCGCACATTTTTGTGGAAGTTTTTTTTTTTAACAATTTAAGTCTTTACTGTGACTTTTGATAAAATGAATCCATCTTTTCTGTATAAAGATATATATATATATTTTTTTTCAAATATTTTTTTTTTTTATAAAACAGCACAATGGCCAATTATAAAAACATTAGAATTCAATAAAGCGGTGTTCACCCAAAAATGAATTGTCATTAATTACTTACCCTCGTGTAGCTCCAAACCCATAAGACTTTTGTGCAAAAAACAAATGAAGATATTTTTAGCAAATGCCTTGTGTGCACAAAAAAAGCGTCTTATTCACAAATGATGTATCTTTGACGCATATTCACAAGTGCACCAGCTCTCACAGCAACACAACACGGATGCATGGTGCTGAACATGTGTCAGATATACATTTTGTGAATAAAGATGCTGTTTTTTTGCGCACACAAAGCATTCATGTTGCTTCATAAAATCGAGGTTAAACCACTGGAGTCATATGGATTACTTTAATGATGTCTTTACTACCTTTCTGGGGTAAACTGTGAAATGAGGGGACATAAATCTCTCAGATTTCATTAAAAAGATCATTTGTGTTTCAAAGATGAACAAAAGTCTTACAGGTTTGGAACAACATGAAGGTGAGTGATGAAACTTTAGTTAAATTTGATACATTAGGTAAATCAGACAACATCAATTAACTTCTTGTTCTTCTGCTCCTTCCACCATCCCAATCACGACAGAAGCTTCCACTTTGAATGCTTTAGCCTGGCTGTTTTTCTCCAGCATCTAACGTAAGAAAGAAAACAATAACAGAAATGTAAATGAAAAACAACAAAAAAAACAATGGTTGTCCAAAATGTAAAGTGTACACCATCACTGTTAGGGCATTTCCACCTCAGGGCACAAAAGACTGGAAACTGACTAATAGCATGAGAACAATTTACTAACATTTTCAACAGTTTTGTTACTTCCTATACATTGCAAATGTTGCACAATTAAAATGACTATGCAAGTACTACAAAAAAGTAAACTGCTGAAATGTTAAAAGGACAGTACACTGGATATACGGTCATCTTGTACTGACCCTCATGTCATCACCAAAAATGTTATGATTTTAAAATGTATGGGTTTTCTGTCAATACAATGAAAGTCAACGGAACACAACATTGTTTTCATTGTATGGGCAAAACAGTTCTTCAAATCTCAAATGGCTTTGTCTGTATTACCCAGAAGAAAGTCATATTGGAGCAACATGAGGGTGAGTAAATGGCAGAATCTTGTCAGAAAGTCTTTGTTAACAGAATAACAATGATTTTAACTGTAAAGGTGTTAAAATTAAGTGTAAAGGTGTAAAAGTTCTCAGCAAAAGAAAGCTAACTGTACCACTTTCCACCCATGGTTTGGCATGTTCAGCACGTGGTTCATCTCAAATCTGATGCCGCATTCGCATCTATAATATGGTTTTTTGAAAATAACAACACGTAAAACAGACAGAGTTAGGCTAATGTATGTTTTCATAAAGGGACTTTGGTATTACTTACCAGTCATATGGTTCATAATGTCTAGAGATGTTCTTCGACAGGAGTATGCTCCATCTATGGCCATCAGCCAGGAAGAATCTACGCACATTAGTGAAAAATATTTAGTAGCCTATACAATACCAGGTTTATTAGAAATAAACTATAGCAGAGGTAAAATGCAGAATAGAAAAAGAGTAATATACAGATATGCAAAAAAATTATCCTAAAATAACAGAATTTACATTTTTAGGTTTACTTATTTAGTAATACTAATACAGTGTAAACAATAAAAGCCTTTTTAAAAGAACAAAAAATGTGTGTGTATATATATATATATATATATATATATATATATATATATATATATAATTTTGCAAAAGAAAATTACAAATGCATGGTGATATACATTTAGGTTAACATTAATTAGCTTACTTCCAAACAAAACTATCAAAATATCTCATCTAACGTTACACATAAGATGTGATTTTAAAAGCCCCAACTTCCATAAACAAGAGCTCAAGTCTATAACTTAGTTAATGTTAGCATAACGGTTGCAACAGTAGATGCTAAAGGACTTTTTCCGAAGACACTAAACCATTTCTATAAAGTAATATTCAACGCAAGCGTGTCATTTACATGAAAGAACGTGTCAGTAACATTTGTATGTACTATTTGTGTAATTTTAGGCACTAAACTTACCTGAAATTATGAAAACAACAATGAGAGACGGAGTTTTGCAGCTTGTCTCTTGTCAGTTGAGTTGAGTTGACGCTCCGTTCCCTTTCGAAAGGGAACTCGCGCTGCGTCAGCTTCGACGCTACGGGGAACGCCTCCGGCGTGACAGGTGCCTGAAATCACATTGAATCACGTCAATCCTATTGACCGGCGGCAGCCTATGATGTCATCAAGGTGCGACCAGGAAGTATATAAGGGCGCCTTGCCAACATGACAGTATCTCTTCGTCTTCAGTGACTGTTTTTTGCCTGTTATCGCATTTGGAAGCGTCAACAAGAATGAAGTGTGCTAAGAAGCAGCGCCACTTCCGCAGGTGCGTGGATCCGTGTACCAGGTACCTTACACCTGATGACACGCACACACTCTGCGTATACTGCCTGGGGGAAGAGCACGCACGGGATGTTCTCAAAGGGAACATCCTGTGCGAACTGCGAGCGATTTCCCATGAGAACGCTCCGCTCTCGTCTGGCTTTCTCCTCGAGGGGAGAAAGCTCAGCAGCTGGGAATGGCCCCGCTCGTGCTGAGGCTGAGCGGCGGCTTCAGACCTGGGGTTCTCAGCTGGATCTGGCTCGTCGTCTGGAGACCGGTGTAGTGCTGGCAGACGACGAGCCAGATCGCGAGGGGCAGACCTCGGAGGAGGAGCAGGATTTGGGTTCCTCCCCCTCGTCTGCTGCTTTTCCGTTTGAGCAGAGGATGGTTGAGGAGGCGAATGAAGCGCCTGAGGCTGAGGCTTCTCAACCATCCTGTCCCATGTATGGGGAGCTGTTGGAGGTCATGGAGCGTGCTGCAGGTAGACTGCAGCTGCCCTGGCAGCGCGTTAGGAGAGATGACGTGCGTCCAAGTAGGATGGACGACCGTTATCTCTCCGCCCATGACCAACCAGCTCCCGGGAGTCTTCCATTCTTTCCCGATCTCCACCAAGAGATCGCGAGAGGATGGAAGAAACCTTATTCAGCCCGTATCCATCGACATCAGCGGGCTAATTTCGCTGATGTCGAGGGATTGCCCGAGGCTGGATATGTGGCGTTGCCGCCCTTAGACAAGGCGTTTGCGAACTACCTCGCCTCCGGGCGGCTATCGACACTAAGGGCTCCCACCCTGCCGTCTGAACCTCTCAGGACGACCGCGCGCCTGAACGGCACGGCATACATGTCGGCGGGTCATGCCGGGGCAGCCTTACACACGATGGCAGTATTACAGGCTTACCAAGCAGACCTGCTGGGGGACCTCGATCAGGGGGTGGGTCTAACCCCTGAGGCGGTAGCCGAGCTGCGCCGGTCCACAGATCTGTCTCTCCGGGCCACCAAACAAACTGCTTTCGCCATCGGTCGCTCGATGGCGGCGATGGTGGCCACGGAGAGACATCTGTGGCTCAACTTGGCGGACATCGGGGGGAAAGAAAGAACTTTTTTCCTTGATGCCCCAGTATCGCCCTCTGAACTTTTCGGCACCTCCGTAGAGGCGGTGGTGGGAAAGTTCAGAGAGGCGAGGGCGCGCTCGGCGGCATTTAGGACATGTATACCGCGGATGTCCGGGACAGCGCCCAGGCGGTCGGGTGTCCCTCTCCCGTCTCAGTCTGAAGGCTGGAGACAGGAACAGCGAGCCAGCGTTGCCTCTCGAGCGCCCCCGCCGCGAAGGAGCGGGACGCTGAGGAGGCGGGACACCCGCAACCGGAAGAGGAGGGAAGCCGGGGCTGGCAATCGGAACCAGCGCAGGCAGCAGACTCCGCCCCCGAGGGCGCGGAGATGAATGCTGTTCTTTCCCTTCCTCTGACTTTTCCCCGGGCGCTCTTACATCAGGCCGGTGGGCCTATGATGAGCAGGAAATGTAAGATTCTGACGGCCCGTCTGGTTTGTTTGTTGAAGCGCCCCCCTCAGGGCGGCGGGCGGATACTAGCTCGACGGCTGGTTTGACGCGCCGCGAGGAGCGATTGGTGAGTCCCCTCTATGAGGGCGAAACATTTTCAAAACTATGTTTTTCAGGACTTTTTGAACCATCGCTCCCCTGAGAGGGTGCTGGGGAAATTTTTGGATCATCGTGGGATTCCGCAGGGCCTGCAGCTCCCCGTGAGTAAGCTAAGAACGATCTTCTTTGCAAACATTATGTGGTTGTGTATGTATGCCTCGCTTTTGCTAGTAGAGTCTTGCTGCCTCTCTGTGTTATGTTTCCCCACTATGTGGGTAACTGATTCGCGCTCTTGCCCGAAGGCTTGTGGTGGAGGAGGCGAGCTGTGTTTTTCCTAGCGTAAAAGTGGGAAGTAGCTGAAGACCGGGTACGCGCTAATGCGCGAGCTGTAGTAAGATCTGCGCCCAGCTCTGCGGGGCTTTGGGAAAAAGGGGTTTTTGGGGCCTCAGTAATATTAGAGGTGATAATATTTCTTTCCCGAGCCCTGAGTGGATCTAGTGCGGTCTTACGTCGCACCACTTGGCCTAGGCTTTGTCAAGGATGGGGGCGTTCCCTTTTAATGAAGATGTTCGCCCCTGGCCTGTCTTTTTATTTAAGAACATGGCGTTGTTTATGCATCCTTGTTTCAGCCTCCTCTGTTACAGAGTCGTCCGGCCAAGGCCCGCCCCCTTCTCTGTGTTCTGGGGTCACGTGTAATGCAGACGAGGTGTTGCAGGAGACAGCGACTTTGCCAGTGGTCGTGGGGCGGAGTGAAGCGTCTTTCGCTGGTTTGCGATCAGACTTTATCTGCCGTTTCCGCCTTTCAGAGCTTGGTGGCCGCCATTCTGGGTTCTATTTTCTAAAAGAAAAGGTTTTGTTTCACCCTTGCTCTATGTCTCTGCTCCACCTCCTTTAGGGCTCGGGTTGAACTGAACATCGGATAAACCTAAACTGTGGATGTTCTGGTCGCATACTTCCCTGAAGCCCGAGCATTGCCATTGGCTGACGCCCTCGCTTTACGGTTGGCCGCTGCATGGAAAGTAGACAGCCGCCCCGAGGCAGGTGACGTAAGTTGTACTCCCCTCGCTTTAGAGGGTCTTTGTTTAAGCACTTTCGCTGAGTACACTGCTGTTGGCAATGTGATTAGGTCCATGTTTGTAGGCGCTGCCAGAGAGACTGCGCCGTCCTGGGGGCCCTAGGACACGGCGAAGCAGTTGTCCCTAGCTGCCTCTGGGATGGAGCCAGCCCCAGGTGCGGGCGTAGGAGCCAGCCGGTTGTTAGTAGCCAGCTTGGGCAGTCTGGGCAGCTGGACTTCAGGACAGGTAGTAGGCGTCAACCGGCCTCCCTGCAAGGAAGTCTCGACGCCATGGCCCACGAGTGGGCCTCAGAGGATCTTCTCCACTGGTGTCGACGTCAGCAGTAACTTCGTCAATTAGTCTCCTTGGGGATGAGTTCCCAGGTGTGAACTGGATTTCCAGACTTTGTCAGTAGCAGACAGCTGCTGCCAGCCCAGGCGCAGCAGCCAGCCTTCTTTAAGGCCGCCCTGAGGGGTAGGCTCCCGGTTTTGGTTACCTTCGCTCAGGTGGTAGGCCCGATTGGCCTCCCTGAGGGTCTGCTGTGGTCAGCAGGCGCTGCCTGGTCTCCCCCGAGGGGGCACCACTGGCATTGAGTCCCTCGATGGCTGGTATAAGCTGCTAGTAGGCGCTGGATGGCTAGCACGAGTGCTAGTAGGTAGTAGGCCTCAACCGGCCTCCCTGAGTGCCGCTGAGGCGGTGACCATGAAGTGCTATGAGTAGCACGTTCAGCTAGGCTGTGAGTGCCCGATATCTTTGCAGTTGGAGGCCCGCCTGGCCTCCCGGAGGAAGCGAGTCCCTGGTCTTCCCAGCTACCTTGAGGGCTAATGCGACTGCAATCAGGTTTCAGGCCCGTATGGCCTTCCTGAGGGCGAGCTCCTGTCTCATGGTCTCTGGATAGGTCCAGTCACTGAGCAGAGGGCTGTGATGGAGAAATGCCCGGCATTTTTGCAGGTGGTAGGCCCGCTAGGCCTCCCTGATGATGCGAGTCCCTATCTTCCCAGCTACCTCGAGGGCTAGCACGACTGCGATCAGGTTTCAGGCCCGTTTGGCCTTCCTGAGGACGAGCTCCGCTGTTGGACACGCGAGCAGTCGGCAAGGGTTACCAGGTGGAGGCTCCTCTCGGCCTCCATGGGGAACATGTTCCCCTGGCGGGAACACACAACTGGCTTTACTCTGACAGCTAATGGTCACCCGCTATCAGGCGCCGGTCTCTGGCCGTTTGCGAGACCTGGAGGCGGTGTTTTTACCCTAGCACGACGAGACGTTACTGCTGCTATGCGGTCCCCACGGGAGGGGACCTTCATAGTCTACCTACTGCATGGCTACCTACCAGGCAGGCTTATGAGCTCCTCTCGAATGAGGGTCTACTATGAGCTTACAGCCGCTTGGCGCTGGTTAAGGGTTGTGGGCCCCTCGGGGCCTCCCTGGCATAATCAGCCTGTAAGGCCTCTGGCCTCCTAAGCACGTTTTAAAGTAGGTGCTTGGTAGATCCGAGGATCGAGCGGCTAAACTCCCCTCGCTGGCAAGGGTTATATAGCACTTCGCTGAGAGCTGCTCTCCGGGATAACCCGTCTCTGAGATCCGGCTAGTGGATGTTACTGCCTTTCTTGCAGCACCCTAGCGGGATGCCTCTTCGGAGGCGAGTACCAGAGGCTCTGTACTGTACAGACAGGGTTGACCGTATTACGTGTTCCACATTAGTCTGGGTCACCTGGTCAGGTCTCCCTGGTGGCATTCGGTGAGAACCTCCCGAATAGTGACTGGCATAGGGTTCCCTCGTAGTTCCCTTGCCACGTTCCCTTAAAGGAACCCCTTCTAAGTCGAATGGGCCGGTTCCAGGCCTTCGAGCAGGGCCTGGGAAGGACCTCATGTGTGTGAAGGTTCCTTCTTGGGCGATAGCTTGGGCTATGACCGTAGGGAGCGCTGTCACTGACAGCCTAAATGTGACCAGAAGGGGAGTGGTTCAGGCATCTCAGTAGAATTTGCTTGTCTTGACAGTTGTCACTGCCAGTGGGCATGCACTCCCGTCGGCATGGCGGCGTTGGTATATCGTTCCCCGTAGCGTCGAAGCTGACGCAGCGCGAGTTCCCTTTCGAAAGGGAACGTCTCAGGTTACGAATGTAACCATTGTTCCCTGAGAACAGGGAACGAGACGCTGCGTCGCTGTGCCATGCCGCAGGGCCTGCCTGCCGAAAACAGTCCCTTCAGACGATTAGATACTGTCATGTTGGCAAGGCGCCCTTATATACTTCCTGGTCGCACCTTGATGACATCATAGGCTGCCGCCGGTCAATAGGATTGACGTGATTCAATGTGACTTCAGGCACCTGTCACGCCGGAGGCGTTCCCCGTAGCGTCGAAGCTGACGCAGCGTCTCGTTCCCTGTTCTCAGGGAACAATGGTTACATTCGTAACCTGAGACGTTTCCATGGTAACGCCCTCTGCGCCAGTTCAAATGTGACGTGAATGTTCAGCGCGCGCGCCCATTAAAACACGTAGAAGTCACGTAGAATTTACATAAATGTCAAATTGAGGGAGTGAATTATTTGATAATCAGATCAAATGTCCTGAAACTTGATACATTAAGTGGATAGCAGGCCTATGAACCTAGCCTACATCAAACTGTAAATTGAATGAGAATAAAGCAGTAGTAAGAATGTAAAACTATTTTTAAGTCAGATTATATAGGTTATAATAGGCTATAGGCTACATAAGGCATGAATATATTTTTTCTCATACTGTATATGTACAATTACAGATGTAACATGAAGCATTTTCTATGTATTTTTTTACATATATTTTTAAAAGCATTTCAATATATTTAACAGTGCACTTCACATATAGCTAAATGTGAATATATTACATATGGGTGCAATTAAAATGAATTTATTAATATGCTATATAAGTGCTCCAGTTTATTATGGTCTAATGGTGTTTAAAATACTGTGATATTTTATGGGCATACTGAATGTAGTGATTGTTAAATGTTCAGAAATAGATGTACTAATACACAGCACAAGCGTTTTCAAAGAGATATGGCCCACTAGGGGCGATTCTTTCTGGATTATTGCCATGCCAAATCATACAGTAGGCTATGTTTATATATGGTTTGCGAATGTACTGCTTATACACAAATCATTTATCTGCTGGTTGTTCGATGACACGCACGTAACTTGAAACCATTTCTACAACAATCTATTTCTTCACTTGCTTTAATAGACGGACTTATGTTAATGGCTATAGTAGGACTAGCCTATATTATGTGGTCCAAAACAGACGCGCATCTTGGGCTAAATTTGGACCAAATCTGACGGACTAAACAGAGCCCAGTTTTCGACGTCTTTTTTTTGACTAAATTTAGACAAAATCTGACGGACCAAATTGAGCCCAGTTTTCGACGTCTTTTTTGGGCTAAATTTGGACCAAATCTGACGGACCAAACAGAGCCCAGTTTTCAACGTCTTTTTTGGGCTAAATTTAGACAAAATCTGACGGACCAAACAGAGCCCAGTTTTCAACGTCTTTTTTTGGGCTAAATTTAGACAAAATCTGACGGACCAAATTGAGCCCAGTTTTCGACGTCTTTTTTGGGCTAAATTTGGACCAAATCTGACGGTGTCACGTTGCGCTGACGGAAACTGAGGTGAGGACTCAAATGCAGGAAGTGAAATGAATTTATTATAAAAAGAAACATAAACACAAACAAAAACCCACAAGGGGGAAAACATAACAAATATCAAACAACATAAATTAACCAAACAACATACCAAAACGGGTCAGGGAGTGGAACACAGGTAAGGGAGACGTAGACATAACAACGTAAGCACAAGGACTGAGAACACAAGGGAACTATATAAAGGGGAAGAAATCAGGAGGGAACAGGTGGAAGAAATCAAACACTAATCAGATAACAAGGGGGAGGGATCAGACAAAGACATGAGCACAGCCCAAAATAACAACACACCACATGTGCTCCACAAGACAGGACAGACATGTGACATTACCCCCTCCTTAAGGAGCGGCTACCAGACGCTCCACAAGAACAGGGCGGGACCGGGAGGACAAACCAGGAAGGAACAGACCAGGGCAGGGCGGGGCGGGAGGGACAGACCAGGGCAGGGCGGGGCGGGAGGGACAGACCAGGGCGGGGCGGGGCGGGAGGGACAGACCAGGGCGGGGCGGGGCGGGAGGGACAGACCAGGGCGGGGCGGGGCGGGAGGGACAGACCAGGGCGGGGCGGGGCGGGAGGGACAGACCAGGGCGGGGCGGGGCGGGAGGGACAGACCAGGGCGGGGCGGGGCGGGAGGGACAGACCAGGGCGGGGCGGGGCGGGAGGGACAGACCAGGGCGGGGCGGGAGGGACAGACCAGGGCGGGGCGGGAGGGACAGACCAGGGCGGGGCGGGAGGGACAGACCAGGGCGGGGCGGGAGGGACAGACCAGAGAGGGACGGGGAAGACAGACCAGAGAGGGAAGGGGGAAACAAAGTTCAGGCGGCCGGGGCGGCCCGCGGAGTTCAGGCGGCCGGGACGGCCCGCGGAGTTCAGGCGACCCGCAGAGTTCAGGCGACCGGGGCGGCCCGCGGAGATCAGGCGGCCAGGGCGGCCCGCAGAGTTCAGGCGACCCGCAGAGTTCAGGCGACCGGGGCGGCCCGCGGAGTTCAGGCGGCCAGGGCGGCCCGCGGAGTTCAGGCGGCCAGGGCGGCCCGCAGAGTTCAGGCGACCCGCAGAGTTCAGGCGGCCGGGACGGCCCGCAGAGTTCAGGCGGCCAGGGCGGCCCGTGGAGTTCAGGCGGCCAGGGCGGCCCGCAGAGTTCAGGCGACCCGCAGAGTTCAGGCGGCCAGGGCGGCCCGCGGAGTTCAGGCGGCCAGGGCGGCCCGCGGAGTTCAGACGGCCAGGGCACTGGAACCGACACCGGCTCAGGCACTGGAACAGACACCACCTGCTCAGGCACTGGAACAGACACCACCGGCTCAGGCTCAGGAACAGGCACCACCGGCTCAGGAACTGGAACTGGCACCACCGGCTCGGGCACTGGAACTGGCACCACCGGTCCAAGTGTGTGCGAAGCCCACACGCACCACATGGCTGTGGCCATAATGGCCAGTGTCGGTGTCACTGAGGGCTCAAGAACAGACGTCTCCGGCTCAGGAACAGACACCACCGGCTCGGGCACTGGAACAGACACCACCGGCTCGGGCACTGGAACAGACACCACCGGCTCGGGCACTGGAACAGACACCACCGGCTCGGGCACTGGAACAGACACCACAGGCTCGGGCACTGGAACAGACACCACCGGCTCGGGCACTGGAACAGACACCACCGGCTCGGGCACTGGAACTGGCACCACCGGCTCGGGCACTGGAACTGGCACCACCGGCTCGGGCACTGGAACTGGCACCACCGGCTCGGGCACTGGAACTGGCACCACCGGCTCGGGCACTGGAACTGGCACCACCGGCTCGGGCACTGGCACCACCGGTTCAGGAACAGACACCACCGGCTCAGGAACAGGCACCACCGGCTCGGGAACTGGAACTGGCACCACCGGCTCGGGCACTGGAACTGGCATCACCGGCTCGGGAACAGACACCACCGGCTCGGGCACTGGAACTGGCACCACCGGCTCGGGCACTGGAACTGGCACCACCGGCTCGGGCACTGGAACTGGCACCACCGGCTCGGGCACTGGAACTGGCACCACCGGCTCAGGAACAGACACTGAAATAGACACAAGTATAGGCCCAGACTCAGGAACCGACACTGGCTCTGGCTCAAGAACCGACTCTGGCTCCGGCTCAGGAACCGACTCTGGCTCCGGCTCAGGAACCGACTCTGGCTCCGGCTCAGGAACCGACTCTGGCTCCGGCTCAGGAACCGACTCTGGCTCCGGCTCAGGAACCGACTCTGGCTCCGGCTCAGGAACCGACTCTGGCTCCGGCTCAGGAACCGACGACTCTGACTCTGGCTCCGGCTCAGGAACCGACGACTCTGACTCTGGCTCCGGCTCAGGAACCGACGACTCTGACTCTGGCTCCGGCTCAGGAACCGACGACTCTGACTCTGGCTCCGGCTCAGGAACCGACGACTCTGACTCTGGCTCCGGCTCAGGAATAGACGACTCTGGCTCCGGCTCAGGAACAGACGACACTGGCTCCGGCTCAGGAACAGGGACCACCGGAACAGTGACCACCGGAACACGGACCACCGGCACCGGGATGGAGGGAACCTTTCTCCTCCTCCTTCGTTTCGGAACCACAGAGCTCGGAACCACAGGAACTGGAACCACCGGAACACGATCCACCGGAACACGGACCACCGGAACAGAGTCCACCAGAACCGGATCACCCGGAACTGGGACCACTGGCACTGTGACCACCTCCCCGGTAGCTCGCTCCTGCTGGCGAGCGAGACCCTCCACCATCGCCTCAAAAGTAACCCTCTCATAGGCACTTCTGAGCAGCCAATCCATGGGCTCATCTAGTGCATGATTAAAAAGGTCCTTAAGAGCCTCATTGTTGAGTCTTAGACCCTCCGCCGCTCCAATGAAATCATCCGCAAACCTCCTCAGATCAGCCCCCCGTTGACGGAGAGACACCAAGGCCTGAAACTGAACGATTCTCTCATAGTGGGGGCAAGAGATAGTGGAGGCTGGCGGGTGAGGCGAAATCTTCCTCTGCTGAGTCCTCGGCATGGTGCTTACGTTCTGTCACGTTGCGCTGACGGAAACTGAGGTGAGGACTCAAATGCAGGAAGTGAAATGAATTTATTATAAAAAGAAACATAAACACAAACAAAAACCCACAAGGGGGAAAACATAACAAATATCAAACAACATAAATTAACCAAACAACATACCAAAACGGGTCAGGGAGTGGAACACAGGTAAGGGAGACGTAGACATAACAACGTAAGCACAAGGACTGAGAACACAAGGGAACTATATAAAGGGGAAGAAATCAGGAGGGAACAGGTGGAAGAAATCAAACACTAATCAGATAACAAGGGGGAGGGATCAGACAAAGACATGAGCACAGCCCAAAATAACAACACACCACATGTGCTCCACAAGACAGGACAGACATGTGACAGACGGACCAAACAGAGCCCAGTTTTCGACGTCTTTTTTGGGCTAAATTTAGACAAAATCTGACGGACCAAATTGAGCCCAGTTTTAGACGTCTTTTTTGGGCTAAATTTGGACCAAATCTGACGGACCAAACAGAGCCCAGTTTTCAACGTCTTTTTTTGGGCTAAATGAAGGCTATGACGGGCCGACTTGATTTAGCCCAAAAAACAACGTCCAAAAGACGTCTGGTGCTGGGTGGGGGGGTATGTCTGCAGCTCGGAGAACTCCAAATGGGGGCGGGAACTCCAATATAGGGCGGGATCTCCACGAGCAACAACTTTTGCCATTGGCTGTGGATTCCGCGAATTGTCAATGAATTACATTTCAAAATAAAAGGGCGCAAATTAAACAGCATTTTAAAATAAAACTTCCTTAACAAAATTCAATTGATCTTATATATACAATTATTTATTTAAATATTATAATATAAGTAATACATTTTAAATCATAATTTATATGTTAAATATTATATTTAATATATAAAATGGTATAATACATTTTAAATGTTATAATATATTATAGTTTTAAAATGTGCTACACCAATATATCCGTGCCTTTTTAAAAAATTACCATTATTTTTCAAATCATTACGGCATCTCTTGTGTTAGACTGCACAATTTAATTGGAAAAAGAACACTAATAAATACAAAAAATATTGCTTTAATCCAAACAATACATTGGAGAAATGTAATAGTTTATACCATGTGATACCATGTATGCACACTTCAATATACTTTTACAGTAATAATCAAATATACATATATTTTTGCAATTCTTAATTTCTTTTTTAATGGCTGTAATGTAAAAAGTTAATAAAGATAAAAAAGACAAGAATGCATTTCAACTTTTCAACATGTTTTATTGTTCAGCTTATGTTATTTAAAACCCTGTAGAAATGCACGTTTAACTGATCACGTGATGATCATAAAAGCTTAAACGTGTAATATGAACAATAAAAATAATTCATATAATTCCAGTTCATATAATTCCATTAATCAATGTGATCCAACTAACTTTTCATGAGAACAGATGGAAATACTCTGTTTTCAATATAAATAATGACAAAGCAGTCCTCATAAAGCTTAAATTGCCATCTAAAAAATTCATGCACATCAGTGATGACATGATGGTAAATACATCAGTACGAGGTTGTAACAGCTGCGCCCATTTCATCATGCTCCTTAGCTCTTGCAAATCTCTTGACTCGTGATGCTTCTGTGGAAATGTGCAAGACACGAATGAATGTGGTCTGTTATGACTTCATAGCAGGGTATGTCTGTAAAAGAGAAAAACAAAGACTGGCAAACTTGTTTCTGGTCAAAACTCTTACTGTGGGGACTGGACACGTCCTCTTCTTTGGTATCCGGAAGACAGGTGTGAAATTTCCCTTCAGAGTTTGTCTGCCCTCCTCTGTCCAATGTGCAAATCTTCGCCCATAACTACAAATGCACATTTAAAAAAACAAAACTATATAGTTTTATTTTAACAGTTGTATTAAATGGTTGATTTCATTTGATTCAGTTTGTACCTCTCTAGATGAAAGTTCTCCATCAGAATTACACACCACCACCACCTCCTAAGATCTGGCATGTCCTTCTAAAAGGGAAACGTTTCTTTTAAATAATTTCAATTTAATATTAAGTCATGTAGACACAGGGGGAACACTCAAATTACTCAGTTTATCACGACTGCTTAAAGAGACTACAATTCAAAACTTACAACGGTGAAGTCAAAACAGACATCCATTGCCATGTACCAGATGTACTGCATATAAAAATAAAATTTTAACAACATGGTTGTCATGCACTATAGTTGAACAGTGTTAAAATTAGGTTTGACTGTCATAACAGTATCAGTTAATTGTAGTTCTACAAAATGTCAATTTAATTTGTTTAAGGTCCAAATATTAACTTGCCATGATCATGAAGATTCCACAATCATTTCCATAATCCTGTGCCGGAACTCCCTGTTTGAACAGACAACTTTACAGTTATTTATTCACTGTGATAATGCAAGAAGAATGGTTCATAATCACATTTTGTGTATGGTTACCTTTAAATCACATCCATTTTTTTCTGACCACTTTCCAGGTACAAGATTATGTGCAAGTTTCCTATAAAAAAAGGATGGTGAAGGTTCTATTAGCTTGGAACACTGAATTAATCAACCAACACTTTTAAACACAAACTGATGCAAGAATAGTACATACTCTAAAGTCACACATAAAGTGTTCCCTGTTAACTGCAGGCCAGAGAACATGACCGCCAAATGAAACATAACAGGGAGGCCAGGAGAACGTGGCTGCCAAAATGCATTTCTTCCTTAAGTAACCTTAGGACAGTTTGGTAGGACATGTCTCCAAATTCTCCTTGTGTCTTGTGGTACAAAGAGTCCAGAAAGACAAACTCTCTCTGCTGAGGCTTCATCACCTACATGCAGGAAATATGCAATCTAAACCAGAAACAAATGCCACGCTTCACAGAATAGGCCTTTGAAGTTATTATTGCCGAAACACTTTGAAAACATTACACAATACAATAAAATACAATACAATACAGGTTGACAGACATACAATCCCCACTTGATTGCTAAAGAGGAGAGGCGTGAATATATAAACTACTTACACATAGCATGTAGTGTCCTGGAACCCACAGTGGGAAAAACAGAGCTTCTTTCATAGACGCATCTGCCTGATTAAAAAAAAAGAAAAAGAAAGAAAATTTGTAACGTTATTTTTACAAAAAATTCAACCAAGTACTTAACTGAACTGTGTACAGTACTCTATATAGGCAAAAGAGCCGGTCAATATCTAAGACACAGCATCTCATGAGGTAAAGCATTTGAAACATGCTCTCATCCAAATTGTAAGGTTCAAAGTCCTATTTCTAGTGTATGACAGTGATGTCACTGAGCTACTGAATATACATTGATTACGGTTACATAGACTAAAAGCTAAGTAAATATCTCTTCTATGCAAATTTGCAAAACTTGATGTAAGTTCTATCTAGCCCAACTTACTGGGAGAGATATTAGAGGATCACAGTGTGTAGGTGAGAGCCAAGTTGGTGGAATGTGCAATGAAGAAATAAATATGTCCTTCCCCTGCAAAACAATAAAAAACAATCCAAAAGTCTTAACTTTTTAAACTATGAATAGACTCGACTGCACTGTTAAATGTTGGAAGTATTATACCTGATTTTGTGCCATACTGCGCACAACATCCAAACATGCATCTCCTACCTGTTTAAAAGATAATTTCAAAAAGAAAAAAAAAATGATATATATATATATATATATATATATATATATATATATATATATATATATATATATATATATAATATATATATATATTTTTTATATATATATATATATATATATATATAATAATGCATATATACTTATAACATTCTCATCATAACATGCAACAGGGGTAACAACTCCACTAGAATGGTACTCACAAATGAATCCATGTTCCTTTGCAGACCAAGAGACAACCAATTCTCCCGGGTAAGGCAGACTGATCCCTCCTTAACTATCAGCTCCTTGGCTGGTTTACTTGCATCCAAGACATAGTTGATCTGAACATTAAAAATCAATGTTATGTAAACTCATGGCACATACATACATGCATACATACACTTTCTAACATACCAGTTGGTCTTGAATGTGATGCCCCTTTAGTGTCCATGAAACCCTGCAGGGCCTGAGGTTTGCGATTTGGCTGAGAGAAGTAGTTATTCTTTTCCATTTGTGAGAAAAACTGTTCAACCACTTGACTGTTGATACGGCCAGCAAGTTCAGGAACCAGCTCAATCTTCCTTAGCACATCTTTCTCATCCTTGGTATTTCCCTCATGCAATTTATCATAGAGCACATAATGCTCAGATGATCCTGTTAAGGGATGCCCATTTACATCAGGAGTTTCCTTTGCCTTTATTAACCACGGAAGTCTAACTGTAACCCTCCCTTCTTTAGCATGCTGGATGTGTTCAGCAGTTGGGTTTAGTAATCTTCCCTCATGAGGTGAAAAGGGCAATACTGTGGGAAATCGTATATTTCCATGAGTAGCAAGTCCTCTGGCAAAGTCATAAATTACTATGTTTGGAATGTGCTGCCATGACATCAACAAGTCCATATAGTCCCTTGGACTTTCTGCTCTCAAGTTGAACTTCAAACTGTACACTATTCCACATGGACACATTATTGTAGCCCAACCACCTAAGAATATAAATATAAAACAAATAAAAAAACCTTTAGCAACGCACAATACTCATTCCACAAATAAGTATAACTAATATAATTAGTAATAATAGTAATATTTACCTGAGGCACCCCACACTTTGGCAAATATTTTGTCATAGTCACTACGATTCATTATTTCAGTGCGAAGACGCAGAATGAGATCAATTTTAGACCCTGATGAGTTCATGCCACAAGACTTGCATAGTTTTTTCACCTCTTCCACCTGTCAAACAGCAAAAACACAAATATTAAGCATTATATTTTATTTAAAGACTAAGCAGGGCTAAACATTAACGCTTGTCTGGGACAAGTGGATTTTTTTAAGGGGCAAGTGAAAGAGAATTAACATTTTTATAGAGTTTTATATTTATATGATACAGTTAAGCAACATCACATGACCAAGAGTGCTGTTTTCCTGAATACCATCACGACTGAAAATGACACTGATTAATTTGACAGTTCCATAAACAATTAATGAACATTAAGTCTCTTACATTTTAGATGTAATATTGACTGTTTTTGTTCTGTTTTAGCAGCGAAAAATAGTTCCAAACAAAGATCACAGCAGAACCATAGCGCATCTCACAGCAACAGTGAAAGATATGCAGATTTAAATATGTCAAAGCTGATTGAACACTGTTGAGAATATTGCTTCAGAATAAATTTACAACACACAAAAAAACTATTTTTTACTCAGACAAGTGAATGACAAGCACGTGAATAGGCTTAATGTCGAGCCCTGCTAAGAATACATTCATTATGGTGAAAACAAATGTGAAAAGAATGGTTAACCTTCATTGCCATCACTTGTTCCAGAAGTCTATCTTCAGGAATTTCCACATTGGCCTTCTCAGATGATGTTAGTGATTTGTGTACCTTCTCCCACTCGGTGTTGTAGACCACATTCGAGTTCCTGGTTTGTGGCCCAATCCAGGGTGCCCATTTATTGTAGTCAGGCTGTACACTAAACAAGTTTGTTTCCTGATCTGTAAGTACGTAGGTAAAAGAAAATAACATTAAATCAAAGTATACATTAATATTGTATGAAATCATGTTAAGTAATTTATGCCTTACTGAAGGTTTCTCTAAGTCCATCAGAAATGATTTCTGAAGAGACTGAAGTCCAAAATTCTTCCATATCTACCATACCAGTGTACTCTGATGGAGCAGGGATTTCACTTACTGTGAAAGACAGTTGCAGCAAGTGTATAAATATACTATGATGATAATTCTTTCAGTAACACCTAAAATTAGTATGTAAAAAAATAATCCTCACCTGGCAGGTTGAAAACTCCCTTCTTATGCAGATCCATTACAACAATGGCTGGATTGGAGCCACATTTTACACACGAGTATGTGTATTCGTGTTCTGTCAAAGCTTCGAAATGCATGTATCCCCGCAGTATACGGCTGTGCGGCGGTAACTTCACATCTAATGCCAGTTCCATGGTCTCAAAAACCCTTCCTGCTGCTGTGTGAGTCTATAAAAGTAAAACATTAAAGATAATTGTTATATTAATAACATTGTTCTATTTATGAATTAATTTTTTTAACAATATTTAATTAAAATGGACATAAAGATGATTTATGAAACAAGTTATATCACATGAATTGCAAAATTCAGAAATACTTAAAATTTTATTACAAGCAAGGACTACATAGTCCTACAACCTAACCTGGAGAGACGCCCGTAAATACAGACAGAAGTGAAGGCTAAGAATGACATGGTCATCATAGTTGTGTACACCATCAGCCCACTCTTGATATCGGTATATCATTCCACAATAGAAGCACTTTTTATAGTATGTTGATATGCCTGGATATTTGATACAAATACATTATAAGAAAAAAGGATTATAGTTAAAATGTGTTTTTAATGCATGAATATTATAACAAGGAATTTGTTCTGTGCAGCTTTTTCCACTTACCTTCAAAGATACGCGTTAGTGTTACAAGTTTTGCACATTTTGATAAGAGAATGGGGTCACTAAGGACTCTTTGTCCACTGCATTCAGTGCAAAACATTTCAGATGGTATGAATTCTTTTGGGGGGTGTTGCTCAAATGATGGTGTCAATACATCCTTGGGAAGCTTGGCTGGCAACTTCTTGCGTTTCTGGATGTATGTGAGAGTCCTTAACAGCTCTTTTCCAAGTGGATACTGTTGGCTATCACATGAAATCTCACCCTCTTCCAGATGATTGCCTGTGGTTTCCTCTGCTTGTTCTGTAGATTTCACAGATTTGAACAGATGCCGTTTGTTTTGGAACAAAAACCATTTGGCAATGAACTTATGTATACAGGATGCCCGTGGTTTAGCACAAGTACAATGCCAGCTGTTTTTTTTTTAGTTGTAGACCACCATCACTCGCCCTACACGACTATAGTACGACAGTTTTCGCTCCAAAACAGAAATATAGTGGATTGTGTCAGGTCCAATGTTGACAGACACAGCAAGTGGAGCAGAGCCAGCATTCTTAAGCCGTTCAAAACACATAGCTTTTTTTCTACACCAAACCAATGTGCAGCTACCATTTCGTTCAATGCGTTTTCTTCCAGAGTGCAATAACTAGAAGGCACAGAACAGTAATCTAGTGAGCGCAGGTGGCAACATCGAAATGTCTGGTGTCCACTTCTGCCAGCAACTTCAGAGTAGAGGCAACACTCTTCAAGCTCACACTCGATGTGCTGTTTTGGCCCCTGAATACTATGCTGGACATGAACAGGAACAGGAGGTCCACGAAATGCCTTTGCCACTGCATAAATGCCTAATTGTGGGTCTATAGGCTGACTCAGTAAGTGGTGTTCTTTTGTGATATCTGGGAACTTTGATGAATGCCTTCTTTGCATATGGCGCTTCAGATTTTTTAAATGCAATGACATATTGCAGTGAGGACAGTCCACAATTGTTGGACTTGATTTAATAGCTCTAACAGGCCGCCGGGTCACATATTCACAATTAATATTACCAGGCTGGTCCTTTACAAAGTGATGGCTCAATGCGGAGACGCTGCTTTGGCATGACGTGGAGACACTGCTGGGGCTCAACACAGAGAGGCTGCTGGGGCTCAACACAGAGAGGCTGCTGGGGCATGACGTGGAGAGGCTGCTGGGGCATGACGTGGAGAGGCTGCTGGGGCATGACGTGGAGAGGCTGCTGGGGCTCAACACAGAGAGGCTGCTGGGGCTCAACACAGAGAGGCTGCTGGGGCATGACGTGGAGAGGCTGCTGGGGCATGACGTGGAGAGGCTGCTGGGGCACGACGTGGAGAGGCTGCTGGGGCTCAACACAGAGAGGCTGCTGGGGCTCAACACAGAGAGGCTGCTGGGGCATGACGTGGAGAGGCTGCTGGGGCTCAACACAGAGAGGCTGCTGGGGCATGACGTGGAGAGGCTGCTGGGGCTCAACACAGAGAGGCTGCTGGGGCATGACGTGGAGAGGCTGCTGGGGCATGACGTGGAGAGGCTGCTGGGGCTCAACACAGAGAGGCTGCTGGGGCATGACATGAAGAGGCTGCTGGGGCATGACGTGAAGAGGCTGCTGGGGCATGACGTGGAGAGGCTGCTGGGGCATGACGTGGAGAGGCTGCTGGGGCTCAACACAGAGAGGCTGCTGGGGCTCAACACAGAGAGGCTGCTGGGGCTCAACACAGAGAGGCTGCTGGGGCATGACGTGGAGAGGCTGCTGGGGCATGACGTGGAGAGGCTGCTGGGGCTCAACACAGAGAGGCTGCTGGGGCTCAACACAGAGAGGCTGCTGGGGCATGACGTGGAGAGGCTGCTGGGGCTCAACACGGAGAGGCTGCTGGGGCATGACGTGGAGAGGCTGCTGGGGCTCAACACAGAGAGGCTGCTGGGGCATGACGTGAAGAGGCTGCTGGGGCATGACGTGGAGAGGCTGCTGGGGCATGACGTGGAGAGGCTGCTGGGGCTCAACACAGAGAGGCTGCTGGGGCATGACGTGGAGAGGCTGCTGGGGCTCAACACAGAGAGGCTGCTGGGGCATGACGTGAAGAGGCTGCTGGGGCATGACGTGGAGAGGCTGCTGGGGCATGACGTGGAGAGGCTGCTGGGGCTCAACACAGAGAGGCTGCTGGGGCTCAACACAGAGGCTGCTGGGGCTCAACACAGAGAGGCTGCTGGGGCTCAACACAGAGAGGCTGCTGGGGCTCAACACAGAGAGGCTGCTGGGGCATGACGTGGAGACACTGCTGGGGCTCAACACAGAGAGGCTGCTGGGGCTCAACACAGAGGCTGCTGGGGCTCAACACAGAGAGGCTGCTGGGGCTCAACACAGAGAGGCTGCTGGGGCTCAACACAGAGAGGCTGCTGGGGCTCAACACGGAGAGGCTGCTGGGGCTCAACACGGAGAGGCTGCTGGGGCTCAACACGGAGAGGCTGCTGGGGCATGACGTGGAGAGGCTGCTGAGGCTCAACACAGAGAGGCTGCTGGGGTTCAACACAGAGAGGCTGCTGGGGCATGACGTGGAGAGGCTGCTGGGGCATGACGTGGAGAGGCTGCTGGGGCTCAACACGGAGAGGCTGCTGGGGCATGACGTGGAGAGGCTGCTGGGGCTCAAAACAGAGAGGCTGCTGGGGCTCAACACAGAGAGGCTGCTGGGGCATGACGTGGAGACACTGCTGGGGCTCAACACAGAGAGGCTGCTGGGGCTCAACACAGAGAGGCTGCTGGGGCATGACGTGGAGACACTGCTGGGGCTCAACACAGAGAGGCTGCTGGGGCTCAACACAGAGAGGCTGCTGGGGCTCAACACAGAAAGGCTGCTGGGGCTCAACACAGAGAGGCTGCTGGGGCATGACGTGGAGAGGCTGCTGGGGCTCAACACAGAGAGGCTGCTGGGGCATGACGTGAAGAGGCTGCTGGGGCATGACGTGGAGAGGCTGCTGGGGCATGACGTGGAGAGGCTGCTGGGGCATGACGTGGAGAGGCTGCTGGGGCATGACGTGGAGAGGCTGCTGGGGCTCAACACAGAGAGGCTGCTGGGGCATGACGTGGAGAGGCTGCTGGGGCATGACGTAGAGAGGCTGCTGGGGCATGACGTGGAGAGGCTGCTGGGGCATGACGTGGAGAGGCTGCTGGGGCATGACGTGGAGAGGCTGCTGGGGCATGACGTGGAGACACTGCTGGGGCTCAACACAGAGAGGCTGCTGGGGCATGACGTGGAGAGGCTGCTGGGGCTCAACACAGAGAGGCTGCTGGGGCATGACGTGGAGAGGCTGCTGGGGCTCAACACAGAGAGGCTGCTGGGGCATGACGTGGAGAGGCTGCTGGGGCATGACGTGGAGAGGCTGCTGGGGCTCAACACAGAGAGGCTGCTGGGGCATGACGTGGAGAGGCTGCTGGGGCTCAACACAGAGAGGCTGCTGGGGCATGACGTGGAGAGGCTGCTGGGGCATGACGTGGAGAGGCTGCTGGGGCTCAACACAGAGAGGCTGCTGGGGCATGACGTGGAGACATTGCTTTGGCTCGTCGTGAAGACGTTGCTGGGGCTCAGTGTGGAGGCAATGCCAGAGCAGTTTGGTAAATGACTTCAGAAATCTTTTCTCCTTATCCTTGTGTCTATACAGCCTGGGCAATGGAAATGGGGCGATACCCTGCAGTGTTGGTGGCATTTGTATATTCTGAAACCTAAAAAGTATTTTTACATAATAAAATAACATAATTAGTAGTACTTGTGGTGGTAATGATGTTTAAGGTTAAGTTTAATTGTCAACTAAAACATAAGAGTTTTGATATACTGTTGAATTTGTTCAATTGTCAAATGAGCTCTTACCTGTATAGTCCAAAAATGTATTTAAATGCACAATAATATGTGCTTTTCCCTCAGACTCAAGTCCTGTCTGGAAACGACAGACAGGACAGTGGAAGGATCCATGCTTATACTGTACGGAAAGTGTCTGCCCAGATGAAATTATTGATCCATGTACCTAATATAAAAATCAACATTAACACACACTAAATTATCACACTAATTTATCACTCATTATTAACAACACAAACTGCATACTGTACATTTCTTAAGCGTTAAAAGTTGAGGAAAAAACATGATAGAAACTCCATGAATCATGCTGTCTAAGAATCGTCATTAGGATTCTATCTTTCCCTTAATATCAATGTCAACTACACACCAGAAAACAACATTACGCTTACATTTGTCATTAAAACGAAAAAAATACATAAACTTTCAAACTAACGTTATATCAAACGATCTCGTATCGCATGATCGACTTACCTTCGGTGTCATTTTCTTTAGCGTGCTTTGAGTGTCGTGTAATCATGAATCATGCTGTCCAAGAATAGTCGCTAGCATTCTATATTTCCTTTAATATCAATGTCAACTACACACAAGAAAACAACATTACACTTACATTTGTCATTAAATAAACAAATATTACGTTAAAAATAACGTTATTTCAAACAATCTCGACTTACCTTCAGTGTCATTCTTTAGCGCGCTTTGAGTGTCGTATTTTCCTGTCAGTGGGAAGCCACGCCCCCTTTTGGAGTTCTCCAAGCTGCAGACATACCTACTTGACGACTTTTCCCCCCAGCTGATGACTAAACTATAATAAACACCGACAGCCAATCAGATTCCACCCTGCTGTCAGGAGCATTTAAAGCGGCAACGCGCCCTTATAATAAACAAAACGTCATCGACGATTCGTTATATTTGTAGTTAAAGGGATAGTTTACGCAATAAAATGAAAATTACGCTAGTTTTCGGAGTTATATTAAAAAATGCCTCTTGCAGTTAAAAACACTTACGACGTCTCCAGTTACGCTTTATTCGTAAGTTGAATACGGAAGGCAGTCCTGCGGCAGCTAGATATTTGACTTTATGACGTGTTAAATATGGATATTTGTCTTACACAAACCCATTGATTCGCTTCAGAAGGCCTTTATTTGGAGATGGATGTACTTTTATGATGGACAGATGCACTTTTATGATGGATAGATGCTCTTTTATGATGGATGGATGCTCTTTCATGATGGACGGATGCTCTTTTATGATGGATAGATGCACTTTTATGATGGATAGATGCACTTTTATGATGGATAGATGCACTTTTATGATGGATAGATGCTTTTTTATGATGGATGGATGCACTTTTATGATGGACGGATGCTCTTTTATGATGGATAGATGCACTTTTATGATGGATAGATGCTGTTTTATGATGGATAGATGCTTTTTTATGATGGATGGATGCACTTTTATGATGGATAGATGCACTTTTATGATGGATGGATGCACTTTTATGATGGATAGATGCTTTTTTATGATGGATGGATGCTCTTTCATGATGGACGGATGCTCTTTTATGATGGATAGATGCACTTTTATGATGGATAGATGCTGTTTTATGATGGATAGATGCTTTTTTATGATGGATGGATGCACTTTTATGATGGATAGATGCACTTTTATGATGGATGGATGCACTTTTATGATGGATAGATGCTCTTTTATGATGGATAGATGCTGTTTTATGATGGATAGATGCATTTTTATGATGGATGGATGCACTTTTATGATGGATAGATGCACTTTTATGATGGATGGATGCACTTTTATGTTGGATAGATGCACTTTTATGACGGATAGATGCTGTTTTATGATGGATAGATGCTCTTTTATGTTGGATAGATGCACTTTTATGACGGATAGATGCTGTTTTATGATGGAGAGAAGCACTTTTATGACGGATAGATGCTGTTTTATGATGGATGGATGTACTTTTATGACAGATAGATGCTGTTTTATGATGGATGGATGTACTTTTATGATGGATAGATGCACTTTTATGATGGATGGATGCACTTTTATGATGGATAGATGCACTTTTATGATGGATAGATGCACTTTTATGATGGATAGATGCACTTTTATGATGGATGGATGCACTTTTATGATGGACGGATGCACTTTTATGATGAACAGATGCACTTTTATGATTGATGGATGCACTTTTATGATGGATGGATGCACTTTTATGATTGATGGATGCACTTTTATGATTGATGGATGCACTTTTATGATGGATAGAAGCACTTTATGATGGACAGATGCACTTTTATGATGGATGGATGCACTTTTATGATGGATAGAAGCACTTTTATGATTGATGGATGCACTTTTATGATGGATGGATGCACTTTTATGATGGACGGATGCTCTTTTATGATGGACAGATGCACTTTTATGATGGATGGATGCTCTTTTATGATGGACGGATGCTCTTATGATGGACAGATACACTTTTATGATGGATGGATGCACTTTTATGATGGACAGATTCACTTTTATGATGGATGGATGCACTTTTATGATGGACAGATGCACTTTTATGATGGACAGATGCACTTTTATGATGGACAGATACACTTTTATGATGGATAGATGCTCTTTTATGATGGATGGATGCACTTTTATGATGGATAGATGCTCTTTTATGATGGATGGATGCACTTTTATGATGGATAGATGCTCTTTTATGATGGATGGATGCACTTTTATGATGGACAGATGCACTTTTATGATGGACAGATGCACTTTTATGATGGACAGATACACTTTTATGATGGATAGATGCTCTTTTATGATGGATGGATGCAGTTTTATGATGGATAGATGCTCTTTTATGATGGATGGAGGCACTTTTATGATGGACGGATGCACTTTTATGATGGACGGATGCTCTTTTATGATGGATAGATGCTCTTTTATGATGGATAGATGCATTTTTATGATGTATGGATGCACTTTTATGATGGACAGATGCACTTTTATGATGGATAGATGCTCTTTTATGATGGACAGATGCACTTTTATGATGGATGGATGCACTTTTATGATGGACGGATGCACTTTTATGATGAACAGATGCACTTTTATGATGGACAGATGCACTTTTATGATGGATAGATGCTGTTTTATGATGGATGGAGGCACTTTTATGATGGATAGATGCACTTTTATGATGGACAGATGCACTTTTATGATGGACAGATGCACTTTTATGATGGACAGATACACTTTTATGATGGATAGATGCACTTTTATGATGGATAGATGCTCTTTTATGATGGATGGAGGCACTTTTATGATGGACGGATGCATTTTTATGGTGGACAGATGCACTTTTATGGTGGACAGATGCTGTTTTATGATGGATGGATGTACTTTTATGATGGATAGATGCACTTTTATGATGGATGGATGCACTTTTATGATGGATAGATGCACTTTTATGATGGATAGATGCACTTTTATGATGGATAGATGCACTTTTATGATGGACAGATGCACTTTTATGATGGACAGATGCACTTTTATGATGGACAAATGCACTTTTATGATGGATAGATGCTCTTTTATGATGGATAGATGCACTTTTATGATGGATAGATGCTCTTTTATGATGGATAGATGCTCTTTTATGATGGACAGATGCACTTTTATGATGGACAGATGCACTTTTATGATGGATGGAGGCACTTTTTTGATGGATAGATGCACTTTTATGATGGACAGATGCACTTTTATGATGGAAGGATGCACTTTTATGATGGACAGATGCACTTTTATGGTGGATAGATGCTCTTTTATGATGGACAGAGGCACTTTTACGATGGACAGATGCTCTTTTATGATGGACAGAGGCACTTTTATGATGGACAGATGCACTTTTATGATGGACAGATGCACTTTTATGATGGACAGATGCACTTTTATGATGGATAGATGCTCTTTTATGATGGACAGATGCACTTTTATGATGGATGGAGGCACTTTTTTGATGGATAGATGCACTTTTATGATGGACAGATGCACTTTTATGATGGACAGATGCACTTTTATGATGGAAGGATGCACTTTTATGATGGACAGATACATGTTTATGATGGATAGATGCTCTTTTATGATGGATGGATGCACTTTTATGATGAATAGATGCTCTTTTATGATGGACGGATGCACTTTTATGATGGATGGAGGCACTTTTATGATGGACGGATGCTCTTTTATGATGGATAGATGCTCTTTTATGATGGATAGATGCATTTTTATGATGGATGGATGCACTTTTATGATGGATAGATGCTCTTTTATGATTGACAGATGCACTTTTATGATGGATGGATGCACTTTTATGATGGACGGATGCACTTTTATGATGAACAGATGCACTTTTATGATGGATAGATGCTCTTTTATGATGGATAGATGCTCTTTTATGATGGATAGATGCTCTTTTATGATGGATGGAGGCACTTTTATGATGGATAGATGCTCTTTTATGATGGACGGATGCACTTTTATGGTGGACGGATGCTCTTTTATGATGGACAGATGCACTTTTATGATGGATGGAGGCACTTTTATGATGGATAGATGCTCTTTTATGATGGATGGAGGCACTTTTATGATTGACGGATGCACTTTTATGGTGGACAGATGCACTTTAATGATGGATAGATGCACTTTTATGATGGACAGATGCACTTTAATGATGGACAGATACACTTTTATGATGGATAGATGCTCTTTTACGATGGATAGATGCTCTTTTATGATGGATGGAGGCACTTTTATGATGGACGGATGCACTTTTATGATGGATAGATGCATTTTTATGATGGATGGATGCACTTTTATGATGGATAGATGCTCTTTTATGATGGACAGATGCACTTTTATGATGGATGGATGCACTTTTATGATGGACAGATGCACTTTTATGATGAACAGATGCACTTTTATGATGGACAGATGCACTTTTATGATGGATAGATGCTGTTTTATAATGGATGGAGGCACTTTTATGATGGATAGATGCACTTTTATGATGGACAGATGCACTTTTATGATGGACAGATGCACTTTTATGATGGACAGATACACTTTTATGATGGATGGAGGCACTTTTATGATGGATAGATGCACTTTTATGATGGATAGATGCACTTTTATGATGGATAGATGCTCTTTTATGATGGATAGATGCTCTTTTATGATGGATAGATGCTCTTTTATGATGGACAGATGCACTTTTATGATGGACAGATGCACTTTTATGATGGATGGAGGCACTTTTATGATGGATAGATGCTCTTTTATGATGGATGGAGGCACTTTTATGATGGACGGATGCACTTTTATGATGGATAGATGCTCTTTTATGATGGACAGATGCACTTTTATGATGGACAGATACACTTTTATGATGGATAGATGCTCTTTTATGATGGACGGATGCTCTTTTATGATGGACAGATGCACTTTTATGATGGACAGATACACTTTTATGATGGATAGATGCTCTTTTATGATGGATAGATGCTCTTTTATGAAGGACAGATGCACTTTTATGATGAATAGATGCTGTTTTATGATGGATAGATGCTCTTTTATGATGGATAGATGCTCTTTTATGATGGATAGATGCTCTTTTATGATGGACAGATGCACTTTTATGATGGACAGATGCACTTTTATGATGGATGGAGGCACTTTTATGATGGATAGATGCTCTTTTATGATGGATGGAGGCACTTTTATGATGGACGGATGCACTTTTATGATGGATAGATGCTCTTTTATGATGGACAGATGCACTTTTATGATGGACAGATACACTTTTATGATGGATAGATGCTCTTTTATGATGGATGGAGGCACTTTTATGATGGACAGATGCACTTTTATGATGGACAGATGCACTTTTATGATGGATGGAGGCACTTTTATGATGGATAGATGCTCTTTTATGATGGATGGAGGCACTTTTATGATGGACGGATGCACTTTTATGATGGATAGATGCTCTTTTATGATGGATGGAGGCACTTTTATGATGGACGGATGCTCTTTTATGATGGATAGATGCACTTTTATGATGGATAGATGCTCTTTTATGATGGACAGATGCACTTATATGATGGACAGATACACTTTTATGATGGATAGATGCTCTTTTATGATGGACGGATGCTCTTTTATGATGAACAGATGCACTTTTATGATGAACAGATGCACTTTTATGATGAACAGATGCACTTTTATGATGAACAGATGCACTTTTATGATGAACAGATGCACTTTTATGATGAACAGATGCACTTTTATGATGAACAGATGCACTTTTATGATGGACAGATGCACTTTTTTGATGGATAGATGCTGTTTTATGATGGATGTATGCACTTTTATTATGGATGGATGCACTTTTATGATGGACAGATGCACTTTTATTAGGGATGCACGATATATCGGCAACATATCGTTATCGGCCGATAAATGATTATTTTTGATGTTATCGTTATCGGTCCAATAAGAAAATTTGACCGATATAGTCAAGCCGATAGATAATGTATTATTTCCTTCAGCTGAGACGGACGCGCTGTCCACCATGATGGGTTTGAATTGCTCTAAATATGTTTGGAATCACTTCGAAAAGGAAAATACAGTTATGTGCAACATGTGCAGCGCAAGTCTTCTATAATCTACATAAAATGATAATGAGAATAGAATAGGCTGTAAAAGAGCGTTGTGTTTCAGCGCGTTTGTTGAGGGAAGAGCGCGCCCACGGAGTTACACCTTCATGACGAGCAGTCAAGTTCGCTTGTGCATTCGCGTCATTTTAAGCATATGTAAGTCGTAATATTACGTTTTTGTAGTATAAACATCTGATTAAAGTCATATAGGATGTGTTTGGTTAAGTCAATAACCCGCAGCGCTTCACTGTACCGGTGATCATCTTAAGTTTCAGCACGCTCTTAAACAGGGGAAGAGCATCCACAGGAGTTAAAACCCTTCACCTATGCGTGATTTTGTGCTAATATAAGTTGTAATATTATATTTATTTTGTATAAATATCTGATTGTTCTCATATATGATGCGTTTAGTTGTTAATTAAACTTCTAAGCGCTTCAGTTTATGGTTGTTCGTTCATTCTCTCCAGCTTCAGCGCGCTCTCAAACAGCAACATTATTCCTAACAGACTAGACTAATATTACAGATGTTTACTATTACTGTAATATTAAACTTTTTTTTTTTTTCAAAAACACAGAAGCATTATTTTTTATAATTAGCACTTTTATTGTTCTCGTATCATTTCCATCAACAATATGGTTTGATTAAAACCATTTCTTTATCGTCTGTGCGGAGGTTATTTCATGCACTTGCATTCTGATTCTTTATTATGCAGCCTAAGTAATGCTGTTCAATTACTTGTTTGCATTATTTAGGTATATTATTTTTATTTTTTAGACAATATAATTTTTGGTAACATTTTACAAATAAGGTCTCATTTTATTAATGCATTAACTATCATGAACAAACAGAGAGCAATAACCTTTGTTTCTTTTAGTAATAAAATGTTTGTGTTTTGTAACAGTCCATTCACAGTTCATACCTAATGTTAAAAGACACAACTTTGGGTCTGAATATGTTGAGATTAACATGAACTAAAATTAATAAATCCTGTTGAAGTATTGTTCATTCATTGTTGGTTAACTAATACTAACAAAAATTAAACCTTATTGTAAAGTGTAAAAAAAAAAAATTTGGCCATAGGAGTGTAAAATTAATTTGAAAAGTTAAGGAATCTCACACTGGTTCAAATAGGCTACTGTAGTGTATAGGTTTGATTTATGTTGAAGTGTTTGGGACATGGCTTTTAATGGTGAGCCTTTTGTTTTTGTAATCAGGCTCTCAGAGTTTATTAGGGGTTCAAGCATGAAATGCTGAAACCCTATTGTAATTGTAAGGATTCGTAAAACGCATCGTGCAGGCCAAACCGTAAGGCCTAGAGACATGAAACCTGGCCAGATGGTAGGCCTCAGTTTGGGGACAACCTATCAGAGTATGACCCCGAATGGCCCATAGGTGGCGCTACAGCAACCAAAAGTTCAAAATTGCTCATAAGTCTTAGACCGTTTGTCCCAGGATCAAGTGTTTTATATCGTTGGAATCCTTGGCTCAAGGCAGACAAAATGGCTATCTCCGATTTGGATGTAGGCAGGGAACATTTTCTGCTATGTCGAATTTTGTCCAAAACCTACTTATGCGAACTAGTCCCTGGTTTTTTGCCCGATCGGAACCAAACCAGTCTAGGACAATTCTCTGGACTCTCTAGATCAATAATTATTGAAAAAAAGTTCAACTTTTGCATTTAGGTGGCTATAACAGGGTCATTTAGAAAAGGGGCGTGGCAAAATACACTAAAAAGCCTATAAATCCCAAATGAAAACGCAGAACTTCACCAAAATTGATGAGCATATGTGTCCGAACATGGTGAGGAAGCATGCAGAGTTTCATGGAGATCGGACCGTAGGTGGCGCTATAACTGGCAAAAAGCCTTCATTCTTATTAGGGGTTCAAGCATGAAATGCTGAAACCCTATTGTAATTGTAAGGATTCGTAAAACGCATCGTGCAGGCCAAACCGTAAGGCCTAGAGACATGAAACCTGGCCAGATGGTAGGCCTCAGTTTGGGGACAACCTATCAGAGTATGACCCCGAATGGCCCATAGGTGGCGCTACAGCAACCAAAAGTTCAAAATTGCTCATAAGTCTTAGACTGTTTGTCTCAGGATCAAGTGTTTTATATCGTTGGAATCCTTGGCTCAAGGCAGACAAAATGGCTATCTCCGATTTGGATGTAGGCAGGGAACATTTTCTGCTATGTCGAATTTTGTCCAAAACCTACTTATGCGAACTAGTCCCTGGTTTTTTGCCCGATCGGAACCAAACCAGTCTAGGACAATTCTCTGGACTCTCTAGATCAATAATTATTGAAAAAAAGTTCAACTTTTGCATTTAGGTGGCTATAACAGGGTCATTTAGAAAAGGGGCGTGGCAAAATACACTAAAAAGCCTATAAATCCCAAATGAAAACGCAGAACTTCACCAAAATTGATGAGCATATGTGTCCGAACATGGTGAGGAAGCATGCAGAGTTTCATGGAGATCGGACCGTAGGTGGCGCTATAACTGGCAAAAAGCCTTCATTCTTATTAGGGGTTCAAGCATGAAATGCTGAAACCCTATTGTAATTGTAAGGATTCGTAAAACGCATCGTGCAGGCCAAACCGTAAGGCCTAGAGACATGAAACCTGGCCAGATGGTAGGCCTCAGTTTGGGGACAACCTATCAGAGTATGACCCCGAATGGCCCATAGGTGGCGCTACAGCAACCAAAAGTTCAAAATTGCTCATAAGTCTTAGACTGTTTGTCCCAGGATCAAGTGTCTTATATCCTAGGAATCCTTGGCTCAGGGCGGACAAAATGGCTATCTCCGATTTGCTCGTCCTTCAGGCGCCAATTTCGAGTAAATTGCATTTATTTGAAAAACCTATTTTTGCTGTCTTCTCCTAGATTTTTGGCCCGATTGGAACCAAACCACAGCAAGACTATTCTCTGGGGTCTGTCAATCAATAATCATCCAAAAAATTTAAAATTTCAATTAACGGTCGATAAGGGGAACCAAAATCTTTGATGGCACTAGGGCCATTTTTACTAAAATGGTTATAAATTGTGAACGGAAAGAGATTTTTTTGCTACACTTGGGATACATGTTCATGAGCTCATTTTGTGGTCACGTGAAAAAAATCGCAACAATTGGCCACTAGGTGGCACTTTAAAACGGTTATAACTTGTGAACGGAAAGAGATATTTTCGCAAAACTTGGGACACATGTTCATGAGCTCATTTTGTGGTCACGTGAAAAAAATCATGACAATTGGCCACTTGGTGGCGCTATAAAATGGTTATAAATTGTGAACGGAAAGAGATATTTTCGCTAAACTTGGGACACATGTTTATAAACTCAATCTGAGTGACATGAAAAATATTGTGACAAATAGCCACTTGGTGACGCTATAACTGCAAAAAATCATGAAAATAGATACAAGCGCACCCAACTGTTAGTCTACTGAAAATTGGCATGCAGTGTCTTTGTCCAGGGTGCCATGATAGTCTATGAGAACATCGGTGTATCTAAAAAAACTGAGAATACGTCAATGGCACAATGCCTTGAAGGAGCCTTAGAAGTTTCAAGCCCGTGTTTTTTTCACAGGAGTGTTCTCCTAAGAATCCTTGCCGAGTCCAACAATACCAAACATGCCAGGTTTCGCTTTATGGTTTTTGTAAGTGTCATTTAGAGCTTTAAAAAATGTTGGTTATCTTCAAAGCCGTTAGTCTGTTCGAGACAACAACAAAAAAACTAAGTAAATTTGAAAACATAGGTAAATAGCTAAACAATAACGCCAAAATGTTAAAATTATGATAGGAACTGACAAAAAAATTTATTAAATCCAATCAATTTCACCCATGGATCATTTTGATGCTCTCACATGTTTGAAACGAACAATGATGGGACTGGCGAATCCCCGTCCATACTGTCAATGACCGTTCGCAAAGACCCGCCCACTTTAGTTACTGTTGCTATGTCTGACAAGCGACGCCACTCTCACACCACACCAAGTTCTCACGCAGTGAAAAATAAATAGCGGATCAGAGAAAAGGCTGCGCGCTGACAGACAAGTACTTTTGATATGAAACAAAGTCTCACCTATCAAATGTAGTCATTTTTTAGAGACATTTAAACAATAAATACCATTTTGTGACTCTTTAATGTGTCTGATAGATCGCTGTAGACTCGAGACTCAGTTAAAGCTGCTTGTGAACCGATCATCTCTTCCTTCTAGTTAATTTATATCATTAAAATAAACATGAATGAACATAAAACAAATGTTGTTTTAAAGTGCTAAGACGTCAGTACACTTTGTTTTTCAAATTTAAATCCTCCTATGTTAATCTACTAACTTTCCTGACTGCTTTGTTGGACAAAATGGCGGATTATGATTAGTCAGATCGCCTGTCAATCAAACTCCCTGCGAAGTGTCAATTGAGAATAGGCTTGTTTGAGATGAGCAAAATCTGTGCAGAACCGATCACCGGTGATCAGCGCGAGATGCATGCTGGTTACAAATGTGTCAGAGTGCGGTCTGCCTTGCTCTGATGTCATGCTGATGTATGTCAAAAATATCTTGCGAGCGCAAGGCGCACGTGTCAGATTCTGCAGTCGCGCGCAGTTGCTCTCCACCGACTGCGCTGATCAAAAGCATGATGGGAAACGACTTGCTGACGACAGCTTAATGCTCATTGGTTTAAACAACTGTGATGTATTGTTCTCTTTTAAAATGTTTGATTTTAAAACTCTAATATCATGTTTTATGTGTAAATGTTGTTTGTGAATATTCCCAAACTATCTGACAGTGCGATCTCTTTGGGTAATGCAATTTATTTTTTATAAAAAAATAAAAAAAATAAAAAAAACATGTATGTATTAAAGAAAGAAATATTGATAAACATGTATTTGGAATGGAATTAAATAACAAGTACTTTGGGTGTCTTGTTCATTTTATTTATTTTCATATAAAAGCAACATAACTTGAATTACATCCAGTTTATTAGCAAAACTGTGCACGAGCATGAATCGCGTGAATCCCGCGATATCCATCTTTGATTTCGCAGGTGTCAGATCCACTGTGAGTAGAGAGAACTGTCCGGCTTGCCTGTGCTTTTTTCACTCCTCCCCTCACTGCAGCCGCCTACTCTCGCATACATTTCAGGCGAGGCAAGGCGCATCTCAAACAAGCCTATTGCCTGTGCGCACAATCCTGATCTAATCAACACATAGGAAAGCCCGGAAAATCCCACTATAATGTAAGAGAGCATCTTTTTTTATGTATTTGGACCTAGGCCTAACAATGTTTTATAGTGCGCTGTCCCCATTGTTTTTTTGTTGTTTTTTTTGTTTTGTTTTTGGTGAGCGTAGGCTACTCCTGATTTTGTTAGTCATCTAATGTCTTATATGCTGTGTATGATCATATCCTGCCCTATTCATGGTAGCCTACTCGCGGACATTGCGTCATCAATTGCGTCATCAAGGGGCCTGCCTTGATAATCCTACTTAAGGGTCCGGTGTTGGCTCGTTCGTTACGCCACTGAATATAATTGTCTAAACTCCTTATTAAAATTACATATTTACAACAAATCTGACACATATATACAGTATGGGCACACTTTGAGTACTACTAATAAAAGTGGTGGAGATCAGGCAAGACTATAAGAAGACTCAGGCAAAAGGTGCTATAACTGTAAAAACGCTTTAAAACCATATATTTCCTATGGTAAACTGCCTGTATAGGCTGTAAATCGACTTTTTCATCTATGATGGCAGTTGTTAAATGCTTGCTAAATAAAACTTAATGTCTTTTGATGCTTGTGTGTTTAAAGGCCTTAAAGGCCTTAACTGCTTGAACCCCGATGAATGCTGCTTGCAGCTTTAATTAAAATTTGTATTTAGATTTATCGGCCAATATATCGGTTATCGGCTTTCAAATATTAAGAATTATCGGTTATCGGTATCGGCCAAAATGTTCATATCGGTGCATCCCTAACTTTTATGATGGATAGATGCTCTTTTATGATGGACAGATGCACTTTTATGATGGATAGATGCACTTTTATGATGGATAAATGCTCTTTTATGATGGATAGATGCTCTTTTATGATGGATAGATGCACTTTTATGATGGATAAATGCTCTTTTATGATGAATAGATGCTCTTTTATGATGGATAGATGCACTTTTATGATGGATAAATGCTCTTTTATGATGGACAGATGCTCTTTTATGATGGATAGATGCACTTTTATGATGGATTGATGCACTTTTATGATGGATAGATGCTGTTTTATGATGGATGGATGCACTTTTATGATGGATAGATGCACTTTTATGATGGATAGATGCACTTTTATGATGGACAGATGCACTTTTATGATGGATAGATGCACTTTTATGATTGACAGATGCACTTTTATGATGGATAGATGCACTTTTATGATGGACAGATGCACTTTTATGATGGATAGATGCACTTTTATGATGGACAGATGCACTTTTATGATGGATAGATGCACTTTTATGATGGATAGATGCACTATTATGATGGATAGATGCACTTTTATGATGGATAGATGCACTTTTATGATGGATAGATGCACTATTATGATGGATAGATGCACTTTTATGATTGATGGATGCACTTTTATGATTGATGGATGCACTTTTATGATGGATAGATGCTCTTTTATGATGGATGGATGCACTTTTATGATGGATAGATGCACTTTTATGACGGATAGATGCACTTTTATGATGGACAGATGCACTTTTATGATGGACAGATGCACTTTTATGATGGATAGATGCACTTTTATGACGGATAGATGCACTTTTATGATGGATAGATGCACTTTTATGATGGACAGATGCACTTTTATGATGGACGCTTTTATGGACTTCAAAACAGAAACAGCCATTCTGGATATTTATTAATAGGATATTTATTAATAGGATATTTATTAATAACTCTGCTTGTGAATGTCATACACACCTAGGATGACTTAAGGGGCAGTAAATCATGGGGTTGTTTAAATATTTGGGTGAACTATCCCTTTAAAGGCATAGATATTGTTGTTGGTGTAAACCGGCCTTAAAGGGATAGTTCAAGTTCTAAACCTGAATGACTTTATTTCTTCTGCTGGACACACAAAAGATATTCTGATGAATATAATCAAACAGTTGACGTCCATAGTATGGAAATGCACCATTTACTGACCTTTATGTTGACACAAACCCGTTTTTATGAGCGATTTCTGCAGATCTGTTCAACAATACAGCAATTCATTGTGACCGCACGCGTGTCTCTCTCCGAAAGCACCATCACAGTCGTCCATAATGTGACTCAGTTTATGGGAAGAATGACGGCATACGGGCTGGAAATGAAGATAATAACTGTGTGTTTGAGACAGATTTCAGCGTGTGCTGACTTGACATCTTCAGGATTCCTGCTTGGGCAACAGGAAGACACACACACACACACACACACACACACACACACACACACACACACACACACACACACACACACACACACACACACACACACACACACACATATACACACACACACACACATATATATATAATCTCATGTCAGTGCACTTTGCTCTGGGAAGTGAAACATGATTTCTCGTCTCTAAGGGTGTGTGTGTGTGTGTGTGTGTGTGTGAGTTATTGCTCTTTTCTCAGTTTTCAGTGTGTAGTGATGAAGTTTACACACACTCTCTCTGTTTCTCAGAGACTTTCTGCCCCGAGGGTCCGGCATCGTGACGCGCAGGCCTCTGATTCTCCAGCTGGTCTACAGTAAAGCGGGTAAAACACACATCACACCTTCTTACACACATCACATCCTCGAAATTATATCACAATAATACATTATGATGGCGCTAAAAATCATCTTTGAATTACAGTTTGCTCACAAAGAAAACCTTTATTTTGACTGGGTTTCTGCGGGTCTTAAAGGTGCAGTGTGTAAGTTTTAGCAGCATCTGGTGGTGTTGCTCGCCCCTCCCTTTCAGAGCACATAGAGAAGCTATGGTGGCCCACACAGGACAAACATGTCGAAAGAGGGAGCAGAGAGTGACTAGTGCTCTGTAGAGAAGTTTGTCCCTTTAGGGCTACCGTAGAAACATGGCTGCACAAAATGCCGTCCTCACTGTAAGGGACCCGCGGTGTGTGTAGATAGAAACGGCTCATTCTAAAGTAATAAAAACATAACGGCTCATTATGTGAGGTCTGAAAACAGAGTTATGTGTATTATATTGCATTTCTGTCAATAGATCCTCATAAATATTACACACTGCACCTTTAAAACAATGTAAACTGAATGTGATGTGTGATTATTATCACAAAAACAGTCTAATTTATCTTATTAGTAGGAAGTATTTGAGATTTTTAAAAGAGAAAATGTGTTAATGTTAAATTATATTGCATTTCTGTCAATAGATCCTCATAAATACTACATTGAACCTTTAAAACAATGTTAACTGAATGTGATGTGTGATTATTATTACATAAACAGTCTAATTTATCTTATTAGTATGAAGTATTTCAACATTTTTAACACATTTTCTGTTTTAAAAATCTCCATTATATTGCATTTCTGTCAATAGATCCTCATAAATATTACACACTGCACCTTTAATTAGACCCTCCACAGTTTAAGGCCTTATAAAATGTCTTACATTTCATCAGAAAGTCTAAAATTCAATATCATGGCTTTAAATATGATTTCTGCGTTGCGGGAATGGAAGAATCCGGTCATAAAAACTGTAATTTACTGTATAATGCAGATCAAATGTATGAATAAATGAACAGTCGGTCCATCTCTTAAAGGGCCAGTTCACCCATTAATGAGAATCCTGTGGTCATTTCCTCACCCTAACGTTAGACTTTCCTTCATCATATAAAGCCATGGAGTCTCTCCAGAACATCTGGAATCATCCGCTCAATGATCCGTATGGATCAGTTTCTCTTTATGAACTTTCTGAAGTTGCTTAGCCTGTCAATGGAGGACAGAAATCTCTCATTTCATTACAAATCCCTTCATTTGTGTTCAGAAGATGAGTTTGGCATATTTAATCAGAGCATTAAGAAGTCGATTTATTCCAAAAACACGACTAAATAACTCAAACGCACACTAAAATGAACAGGGAATATGATATTAATAATGTGATTATGGTGTATTAATGTGTGTTTCTGTAGAGTATGCCGAGTTCCTGCACTGCAAGGGCCGCAAGTTCGTGGACTTTGACGAGGTTCGGCTGGAGATCGAGGCGGAGACGGAGCGGATCACAGGGTCCAATAAGGGGATCTCTCCAGTGCCCATTAACCTGAGGGTGTACTCGCCCTTTGGTGAGCTCCTCTGGGGCTGTAGCTCCTCCATCTTCAGTTATTGATCTCACCCCCTCTCCTCCATCAGGGGCCCACTTTCACAACCTTTTTTGACCTACTGGTGGAAAAGGGTACTGCATGTCTAAAAATAACTTTATTTTTGTAATAGCTTTTTTTGTCAGGGAGATAGAGACATCAAACCAGTGTCATTCAATAGAAGGGGACATCAGTTATTGATCTGACCCCTCTCCTCCATCTTCAGTTCTGGATCTGACTCCCTCTCCTCGCCCAATGGTGAGCTCCTCTGGGGCTGTAGCTCCTCCATCTTCAGTTATTGATCTGACCCCCTCTCCTCCATCTTCAGTTATTGATCTGACCCCCTCTCCTCCATCTTCAGTTATTGATCTGACTCCCTCTCCTCCATCTTCAGTTATTGATCTGACCCCCTCTCCTCCATCTTCAGTTATTGATCTGACCCCCTCTCCTCCATCTTCAGTTATTGATCTGACCCCCTCTCCTCCATCTTCAGTTATTGATCTGACCCCCTCTCCTCCATCTTCAGTTATTGATCTCACCCCCTCTCCTCCATCTTCAGTTATTGATCTCACCCCCTCTCCTCCATCTTCAGTTATTGATCTGACCCCCTCTCCTCCATCTTCAGTTCTTGATCTGACCCCCTCTCCTCCATCTTCAGTTATTGATCTGACCCCCTCTCCTCCATCTTGAGTTATTGATCTGACCCCCTCTCCTCCATCTTCAGTTATTGATATGACCCCCTCTCCTCCATCTTCAGTTATTGATATGACCCCCTCTCCTCCATCTTCAGTTATTGATCTGACCCCCTCTCCTCCATCTTCAGTTATTGATCTGACCCCCTCTCCTCCATCTTCAGTTATTGATCTGACCCCCTCTCCTCCATCTTCAGTTATTGATCTGACCCCCTCTCCTCCATCTTCAGTTATTTATCTGACCCCCTCTCCTCCATCTTCAGTTATTGATCTGACCCCTTCTCCTCCATCTTCAGTTATTGATCTGACCCCTTCTCCTCCATCTTCAGTTATTTATCTGACCCCCTCTCCTCCATCTTCAGTTATTGATCTGACCCCTTCTCCTCCATCTTCAGTTATTGATCTGACCCCTTCTCCTCCATCTTCAGTTATTGATCTGACCCCTTCTCCTCCATCTTCAGTTATTGATCTGACCCCCTCTCCTCCATCTTCAGTTATTGATCTGACCCCTCTCCTCCATCTTGAGTTCTGGATCTGACCCCCTCTCCTCCATCTTCAGTTATTGATCTGACCCCCTCTCCTCCATCTTGAGTTATTGATCTGACCCCCTCTCCTCCATCTTCAGTTATTGATCTGACTCCCTCTCCTCCATCTTCAGTTATTGATCTGACCCCCTCTCCTCCATCTTGAGTTATTGATCTGACCCCCTCTCCTCCTCTCTCTCAGTCTTAAACCTGACGCTGATCGATCTCCCCGGCATGACGAAGGTGGCGGTGGGAGACCAGCCGACGGACATCGAGTTCCAGATCAGGTACGAGCCGCGTCTTTGATGGCCTACAGGACCTGATGGAAACACTGACGGCTGTGTGTGTGTGTGTGTTTGTGATCAGAGACATGCTGCTGCAGTTCATCTCCAGGGAGAACTGCCTGATCCTGGCAGTCACGCCCGCCAACACCGACCTGGCCAACTCTGACGCGCTGAAGATCAGCAAAGAGGTGGATCCTCAGGGTGAGGCTCCATCAGACTCATCTGCTCTTTATTCACGTCTTCAGGGGTCCCACTCGCCCTGGGACAAACACATCGACAATTAGGGTTCCCTTTCGAGAGGTCTCTCGTATTGCGTATGGGAAAAACTAATTTTCTCGAGAATATGAAGCAAAAACTTTATTCTATAAAGTGTCTATGTAAAACGCAGTGCCGCTGCACAGCCGATAGACCAGCGTGAGCTACGCGCTGATTGGCTGTGCAGTGGGAACTGCATGAACCTATGGCGAGGCGGCAGAGAGAGCGAACCAATAGGGGTCGCTAGAATTCCCGCCGAACAAGGTCTCTAGAATTAGCATATCTAAGGCTATACAAGACCGTGTTTTGCCATAGGAAATCAGATTTAATCTCCTTCAGCGATACCTTCGTTGACCTCCGGAATAGAAGCCCCGCCGTCGCACAGCACTCAGCGGAACTTCTCTGCAGCCCTGAGGACGTCGGATTCCCGCTTGGTCTCCGCCTTCAGCCGCCTGCCGTTCCAGCTGCGCCATCCGGCGATATATCCTTTATTCTGTCTGTGTTATTTGTGTGTGTGTGTTGCCGCTGCAACCCACCTCAAAAAGAGCGCGAGCGTTGTTGCAAATGCCTCGCTTTTCCTGCGTGCTGAGCACCTCTCCTCGGCGGGGACCGCCACATCATCTGTGTGGCATGCCTCGGACGCGACCACGCTGAGACTACACTCAACGAGGGCGGCTGCCCCGAGTGCGACGAGATGGCTCTGCAGACCCTTCGGGCTCGCCTCGCCAGCTTCAGTGTCTCCAACCGCGCTCCTCTGACCGCGCTAAAAGAAACGTCGCGACCAGAGGCCACCTGAGCGTCCGAGCGACTGCACGCCGAGTACCTCTCCACGTGCCTCGCTCTCGCCGGTGAAGCGTTACTTTCTCGTTCCAAAAAAAAAAAAAGGATGGCGGCCTCCGGCCCATCCTAGACCTCAGACATCTGAACAAAGCGCTTATGACGTGCTCGTTCAAGATGCTGACAGTAAAACAAATCCTCGCGCACATTCGCCCCAGTGAAACAAATCCTCGCGCACATTCGCCCGAGGGATTGGTTTTTCACGGTCGACCTGAAAGATGCATACTTTCACGTTCAGATAGCGCCCCGTCACAGGCCATTCTTGAGATTCGCCTTCGAGGGTCAGGCTTATCAATACACAGTCCTACCATTCGGTTTATCCCTGGCACCCCGCACTTTTGCGAAGTGCATGAACGCAGCCATAGCCCCGCTGAGGCTGAAAGGCATGCTGATACTCAACTACCTCGACGATTGGCTCGTCATAGCCCAATCAGAGGCACAGTTGATGATACACAAGTCCTGGCTCAACCATCTAGAATGTTTGGGCCTCAGGATCAATATCGCCAAGAGTTCAATGTCTCCCAGCCAGAATATATATTTTCTGGGTACAGTCATAGACTCAATACAGATGAGGGCGCGGCTTACGTCGCAGCGCGCCCTCTCTATTCAGAACATGGCGAAGTCATTCAAAGCTGGCGCTTGCGTTCCTCTCAAACGTTTTCAGAGGATGCTAGGTCTTATGGCCTCTGCATCAGCAGTACTCAAACTAGGTCTATTACACATGCGCCCCCTCCAACGCTGGCTAAACTCCCGCGTTCCGGCTCACGCATGGCGATCAGGCCAGTTTCGCATCAAAGTGAACCACAGCTGTGTCAAAGCTCTGGCTCCTTGGAAGGCGACCACCTGGTATCAAACAGGTGTTATGATGGGTACAGTTACGAAACGGAAATTGGTCTCGACAGACGCGTCCAACCTAGGTTGGGGCGCCCCACACGAGGGCAAGCCAGTCTCTGGCCAGTGGGCAGATACAGAGAAAAGGCTACACATAAACTGTCTAGAGATGAAAGCGGTCATCCTATCGCTGAAAGCTTTCCTTCCGTAGATAAAGGGTCACCATGTCTTGGTCCGAACGGACAACATGTCAGTGGTATCCTTTATAAATCGCCAGGGCGGGCTGAAATCACGCTCCCTACATTCCATGGCGAATCACCTCCTTTTATGGGCAGAGCACTTCCTGAGCTCCCTGAGGGCGGCTCACGTGCCAGGTATCCTGAATCAGGGTCCGGATATGTTATCCAGAGGCGGTATTCCCCCCGGGGAGTGGTCTCTTTACCCGCAAACGATTCAGTTGATATGGAGCACCTTCGGCGAAGCGAAAGTAGACCTTTTCGCCTCAGAAGACAATGCTCACTGCCCAATATTTTCTCCAAACGCAGAGATGCGCTGGCCCATGTCTGGCCCAGTCTCCCTCTGTATGCTTTTCCTCCATTCGCGATGTTGCCATAGGCCATCAAAAAGATCAGGGAAACCAATTCCACAGTGCTCTTAATAGCCCCGTTGTGGAAGAATCAAATATGGGTCTCTGAACTGACTCTCATGTCAGACACAGCCCCATGGCCGATTCCGCTGAGGGAAGACCTCCTTCAGGCGAAGGGGAAAATTTGGCATCCCCACCCCGAACTGTGGGCTCTCCACGTTTGGCCCATCAACCAATACCCACGAACCTTTCTGAAAGAGTTCTAAATACTATTTCTGAAGCTAGAGCACCCACAACCAGGCGGCTCTATGCACTGAAATGGTCGGTATTCTCTAACTGGTGTACAGCACGAAGGTGGCAGAAGTGCTAGCCTTCCTTCAAGAGCTAATGGACGCGGGTCGTTCCCCCTCCACGCTCAAAGTGTACGTTGCCGCCATAGCAGCTTATCACGCTCAGGTCACGGGACAATCACTGGGGAAAAGCGAACTTATTGTACGCTTTCTTAAAGGGGCCAGAAGGCTGAACCCGCCTCGCCACCCCTCAGTCCCTATATGGGACCTTGCCACAGTGTTGGAAGCTATGAAGGGCTCTACCTTTGAACCGCTTCAGTCTGTGAGCATAAAGCACCTCTCACTGAAAACCGCTTTTCTGCTGGCACTTGCCTCAGTCAAGCGAGTGGGCGATTTACATGCACTCTCCGCGAGTGCTTCCTGTCTCGAGTTTGGGCCTAACGACTCCAGGGTCGTCCTCAAACCTAGACATGGTTATGTTCCTAAAGTGCTTTCTACTCCCTTTAGGGCACAGGTCATTTCTCTTTTGGCCCTGCCCGCGTCACAAGACGAAAAGGACGCGAATTTGCTCTGCCCAGTTAGAGCGCTGAGACTGTATCTAGAGCGTCTCCGCCCCTTTCAGGCAATCGGAACAGCTCTTTGTGTGCTTCGGTGGCCGCACTAAAGGCTGTGCTGTCACGAAGCAGAGACTGTCACACTGGATAGTGGACGCCATCTCTATGGCTTATAAGTCTAAAGATCTAACTTGCCCTATAGGCATTAAAGCCCATTCTACCAGAGGCATGGCCTCGTCATGGGCATGGACACGTGGCATACCGCTAGAAGATATCTGTGCGGCGGCAGGCTGGGCCTCTCCGTCCACTTTTATCAGATTTTATAATCTGGAAGTCCCCGCTTTACAAGCTGGGATTATCTCCGTTTAATAGGTATTGCCTATCGTTATTAACTAGACCCGATGCGTCTGGTCTCCCTGTTATTCATACATGATAAGTTCTCACAAGCATGTTGGAACTTTCATAGCATGTATTACACTATATATCTATAAGGCCGGCTATATCCGGTCATAATTCTATATCATATGGCCCGATTCTATCCGGCCTATATACTCTTTATGTCCTCTCAAGAGACCCACTTTGTAGGTCTCCTGTGACTCACTGTTACCCATCTTACGTGCCTCAGGCCATTGGGTCAGTTAGCACGCACAGCGTTTTAAATTGGGTTCCCATACGCAATACGAGAGACCTCTCGAAAGGGAACGTACTCGGTTACTCACGTAACCTCGGTTCCCTGAGAGAGGGAACGAGTATTGCGTAAAATACTCGTTCCCTCTCTCAGGGAACCGAGGTTACTTGAGTAACCGAGTACGTTTTCTTTAATAAGAGTTTATCGCCGGCCCAAAACATTTAACCGCAGAAAGTGTGTCGCTCGGGAACGCTGGGTTTGGCTAATGATGTTTATTCTTGTGTTGCCACTTGCAGCAGTTTGATAATGTACTGTTATTAGTTATTAACTAACACCCTAGCAACCGCCTAGCAACACCCTAGCAACCACCCAGAACTCCCTAGCAACCAACTAAACCATTTAGTGACACCCTAGCAAGCACCCTAACAACACCATAGCAAACACAGAATACCTTAGCAACCGCCTAGATATTCCCTAGCCAACACCCTAGCAACCGCTTAGCAAACATTAATAAGGTTAACATAGCAACACCCTAGCAACCACCCAGAACTCCCTAGCAAACAACTAAACCATTTAGGAACACCCTAGCAAACACCCTAACAACACCATAGCAAACACAGAAAACCTTAGCAACCCCCTAGATATTCCCTAGCCAACACCCTAGCAACTGCTCAGCAAACATTAATAAGGTTAACATAGCAACACCCTAGCAACCACCCAGAACTCCCTAGCAAACAACTAAACCATTTAGTAACACCCTAACAACACCATAGAAAACACAGAATACCTTAGCAACCGCCTAGATTTTCCCTAGCCAACACCCTAGCAACCACTTAGCAAACATTAATAAGGTTAACATAGCAACACCCTAGCAACCACCCAGAACTCTCTAGCCAACAACTAAACCATTTAGTAACACCCTAACAACACCATAGCAAACACAGAATACCTTAGCAACCACATAGATATTCCCTAGCAAACACCCTAGCAACCGTTCAGCAAACATTAATAAGGTTAAGGTAGCAACACCCTAGCAACCACCGAGAAACTACTTAGCAAACAACTAAACCATTTAGTAACACCCTAGCAAACAACCTAACAACACCATAGCAAACACAGAATACCTTAGCAATCGCCTAGATATTCCCTTGCCAACACCCTAGCAACCGCTTAGCAAACATTAATAAGGTTAACATGGCAACACCCTAGCAACCACACAAAACTCCCTAGCAAACAACTAAACCATTTAGTAACACCCTAACAACACCATAGCAAACACAGAATACCTTAGCAACCGCCTAGATATTCCCTAGCCAACACCCTAGCAACCGCTTAGCAAACATTAATAAGGTTAACATGCAACACCCTAGCAACCACCCAGAACTTCCTAGCAACCAACTAAACCATTTAGTAACACCCTAGCAAACCCCCTAACAACACCATAGCAAACACAGAATACCTTAGCAACCGCCTTGATATTCCCTAGCCAACATCCTAGCAACCGCTCAGAAAACATTAATAAGGTTAACATAGCAACACCCTAGCAACCACCCAGGATACCATAGCAACACCCTAGCAACCACCCAGAACTCCCTAGCAAACAACTAAACCATTTAGTAGCACCCTAGCAAACACCCTAACAACACCATAGCAAACACAGAATACCTTAGCAACCGCCTAGATATTCCCTAGTCAACACCCTAGCAACCGCTCAGCAAACATTAATAAGGTTAACATAGCAACACACTAGCAACCACCCAGAACTCCCTAGCAAACAACTAAACCATTTAGTAACACCCTAGCAAACACCCTAACAACACCATAGCAAACACAGAGTACCTTAGCAACCGCCTAGATATTCCCTAGCCAACACCCTAGCAACCGCTAAGCAAACATTAATAAGGTTAACATAGCAACACCCTAGCAACCACCCAAAATGCGGAGCAACACCCTAGCAACCACCAGAACATCTTAGCAAACATCCTAGCACATAATTTTGATTATAAACTTGCAGTTGGGAGTTATAAAGTCAGAATTGCGTGAAATAAACTCGCAAATCTGCCTTTATCACACATTTGAAAGTTCATACCTTGCAATTCTGACTATATATCACAATTGTGAGTTTATATCACGCAATCACTTTTTTTCCGCAATTGCGAGTTCACATAATTGTGATATAAACTCACAATTTGCCAGTTATAAAGTCCAATTCTGAGGGGAAAAGAAGACTTTTTTTTTTTTTTCAGAATTGCGAGTTTATATCTTACAATTCTGACTTTATAACTCGCAATTGTGAGAAAGTCAAAATAGCGAGATAAAAAGTCGCAATTACCTTTTTCATATTTTATCTTGTGGCGTAAACAAGCGTCCATAATGTCTGATTAAGAGCTCATTAAAAACTGTTTTATAGTTCAGTCATGGCAATAAACTGGAGGCAATATTTGGCGTGATCCTTGTCTTTTATTCCCGCTGTAGTGAAATTGAAAACTATCTCAGGAATAGAGTGGGAACCCTGTTTACACATTGCTCATGGAGTGGTGTGTTTCTGACATGTTTCAGTCAGACATTTCTCTTGTTTTAGACTGTTCCCACATTCAAATGTAATGTTTGTTCCAATAAGTACACGTTTAATAAACTGGAGGCTTTGAACGTTCAGAGAACATTCCGAAATAGCGCTTTCATCTTGACCTTTGCCCTTTGCCCTGCAGGCCTTCGCACCATCGGCGTGATGACCAAACTGGACCTGATGGATGAAGGAACGGACGCCAAAGACATCCTGGAGAACAAGCTGCTGCCGCTGCGCAGAGGTGAGGACAACACTAATCTCACACACACACACTTAAAGCTGCACTGTGTACGTTTTCCGTCCGCTATTCAAAACAAAGGCGTAGTTTGATGAGGTCACATTTGAGCGCAGAATCTCGGGACATGTGGTCTTCACCTCAGAATGGGGATAGGATGGATGTGATTATTAACGTTACTGTAGTGAAGCAGAGCAGGAGCGAGTGTTGTGGAGCTGAGGAACCGCTGGAGCCATTGTTAACTCTAGAACCTGAAATGAATATTTTTAGTCATCAACTGTGTTTTTGTCCTGTTGTTTTATGCTATTTTAAGCAGCTACACTAATCACTTTTTGGTGACTATAGGCTAAACCAGCCTGCAATGAAGACGGGAATTAGATATACATATTTGGGTGGTGTAATATTATAATAAAACGTCATTAATCTAATATTAAGATAACCCATGTTATTTAAATGACTAAAATATCCTAAATAGACAATGAAGAGCAATAATAATACACACCACTGCATAAGATGAATGACAACTTACGATAAGGATAACATGCGCACAGTTTGACCTAATTAATTATTCAATTGTATAGTTATATCATTTATAATTTGAATAAGAGAACAACACCAATAAACTTGGGATTATCATGAAAATTGTTTTATTATTTCCATCATATTGGATTTTTTTTTTTTTTTTTTAGGGAAACGGGCAGACTTGAATAAATAGCAACACCGTAGCAAACTCAATACACAATTGCAAAACAAAAATTTATAATTAATCAAAAGTCTGAACATTTATGAATAGGCTAAAGCATCTTTATTTGACCGTGCGTTGTGTGAATGTTTACAGTAAGCCGACGCGTTGCTCAAACACAGCGCGAAAATAGAGGAATTATATTGGGGTAAATTTGACCAGCTGCCGCTTATAGGTATAAATGCCCCGTTTTTAAATCTGGTTTTATCTAAACAATTTTTAACAACAGGGGATTGTAAAGAACACAGTTTTAGTAAAAGTCAGTGACTGGGAGACTTGGATATTTTATTGGAAATCTGTTATGTACATTTGAAAAACAGCCATGGGTAAATTTTACCCCGTGGCAGTTCTAGTGTTAATAAGATGAACGCAACACATGCCTCGCGAGCAGCGGGACTTTTATTATGCCACAGTGGCCACTTCCTCTCCTCCGCTCATGAGTGTGAGGAAACGCAGCTCTGTTGATCATATTACACACATCTGAGTGTGTTGATGATGGGATGGCTATGACACTTGTTCACACTGCAGTGAGAGGAAAGCGTTTCTGCAGAATAAAACCGCAAACTAACGCGGATATGATGTCATCGACAGGCCACGCCCCCACACGTCCCGGTTCCTCGGGTAAAATAGCATCTCACCATTTACAAATAGTTGGAAACATTTGGGATATTGTAAGTACTCAACAAAATATATAACACTGGCCTAGTGGTGTTTGGATATATTAGTGCAAAAAATGTTACATAGTGCAGCTTTAATTTAAATAAAATGTAATGTGAAGTTTATTTCACTTCAGCTAGTTGCCAAGGTTTTTATTTAGTGTAACTTGATGTACTAAAATAACTTTAACTGAAATAAAAACTATAAAAATGACTCAAATGTTCAGAAGTGCAACAGTCGGCTCTGGAAGTAAGAACTCTCAACTGATTTTTAGCAATAAGCAAAGCAACTTATTCATAAAGCACAACATGCTCTTCTTATACGGTGTTTGTGTCTTGTTTCTACTGTAAATATATAACAATACTTACATCAAGAGGCTTTTACTAGAAGAGCAAAATTACATATTTTTTCTTGTTTTCTGGAAATCAAATCAAAATGAGGTTTTTGCTTAAAACAATCAGAATTATCTGTCAATGGGGTCAGAAAAATAATCTTGATTTGGATAGAAACAAGATTTCAGATCAGAAACAAGATTATTCTTCTGACCCCATTGACAGATCATTCTGCTTGTTTTAAGCAAAAACTTCATTTGATTTGATTTCCAGAAAACAAGAAAAAAATTATCATGATTTAAGTATTTTTAGATATTTGGACTGGAAACGAGACAAAAATACAAAAAAATGCAGTGTAAAAACAACTGTTAGTTGACCAGTGTGCTGTACACATTTTAAACATATGCACAAACATACATTACACACCAGTATTATACAACACACACATCTGCACAACATTAATGACGAATTATCAGTAAATAAGGACCTACAAAGAAAGATGAGTTTTCAACAATAAGTCCTAAACCGTTCAAACTCAGCCCTACCGTGAGCTGTGAGTTGTTAATCGATGGTGTTGAAGCTCAGTTTTCTTTTAAAATCACAGTGTTTAACTGCGGAACTCCTGGTGGAAAAACTACATTACCCATGATGCTCTATGGAAAAGCCCACCAATCGAAACCCCACCGACTCCTATGAAGCACTGCAAATGATGTCTCTACGCTCTGAAAATACTTGAATATGTATGCATATGTTGCGATATACTTAATATATAGTGTTATGGGAAAACAAGATCCAGCTTCCAGAACCAGCACTGCTGAAAAATAAAATAATCAAATGCAAAATAATCACATTAAAAAAAAAACTGAATGGAAACACATTTACTGAATTAATACCTAATGTGACTGTGCCTCAGCAGAGGCTGTGATTGGATAACTGGACCAGCGGACCAATGGCGTCGCAGCATCTCAAATGTTGGTTTGGTGGCTCTGAAACGCCGGAGTCAAAGTATGAGATCAGAATTATTTGGTTTAATTCCCTCCAGAAGCGTCTCATGTGATTGATGGAGTGTGTGTGTGTGCGTTTCGCCTGACACTGTGATGTGGCGTTTACTCGCTTCAATCGTGCATGAAATTCGCGCGAATCGGGCGTGACATTCACTGCACAACAGCCGCGAATTCTCCTCATGGGCGGGGCTTCTGCCAGCGGCTCGTCTCGTTGAGAAATGGCTGACATGGGCTGTGTTTATGTCACAGGTTGACTTGGCACTATCTTTTCTTCTTTTTTTTTTTTTTAATTGCAGAGACATTAGGGCCTTATTGTGTGTGTGGTGTATCGTGTGATGGTGTTACTGTGTGCATGAACATAATTTGCACTGAATTGTAGTGGTTATTCATGGTGCATGTGCATCAAATCTGTAGTGGGTTTTGTATTGCAATTACTTAAATCTGCCCTATTGGACTCTTTTTAGACACCCGCCCATGGACAAATCTGCAAACCCGCTTCCTGTTTTATTAATATGCCCATATGTGGATGGTGCTTCCTCCCCTACTAATGTGATGAAATTAGTCTATTAGAACTTGTTATAATGCTCCACCTTTTTATCCATATTTGGGTGATACTTCCTGCTATTGAGTAATATTATTATTGCCTCTGCCTTGCTGCTGATTCCAATTAGTGACTAATTGTTTACCACCTGGCCATGCTGGGCTTGAAGGAAGATAAAAACTGGTCCTTTGGAAGAGAGGAGGTTGTTGCTGGTGGCAGTCGATCGGCCTTTGTGTTCATTTCACACTCCTGCTCTGTAAAGGAAGCCCAGGTTCCCAAGCCCTTCCATTTGAACACCGGTGTATTGCAGTGAAATCTCTTTCAACGCTCGCTATCGTTGCCTGAAGGGCCGTAACTATATTTTATTCCCACAGTGTGAATGTGTGTTTTCCTGCTATCTGTGGTGTAGTGTTTATTGTGGTTACTTGCTTCTAGCCTCTGCCATATCCATGCTGCGGTCCCGACATTTGGCGTTGTCCTGAAGATTGTGTGGCTATCCTCGAACCTCACTCAACGCTCGCTATCGTTGCCTGAAGGGCCGTAACTATATTTTACTTCCACAGTGTGAATGTGCGTTCTCTTGCTATCTGTGGTGTAGTGTTTATTGTGGTTACTTGCTTCTAGCCTCTGCCATATCCATTCTGTGGTTCTGACGTCTGTCGTTGTCCTGAAGACGGTGTGGCTATCTTCGAACCTCTCTCAACGTTTGCTGCCTGGAGTACTGTACTTTGTGGCTATCTTCAAACCTCTCTCAACGTTTGCTGCTTGGAGTACTGTGCTTTTCTTCCTGTGGGTCTGACGACTATCGCAATCCTCTGGACGTGTCCGTTCGACGGTTTTGAGGGAGGACAGCTGTGAGAAGCTGAGAAGCTACCCAGTCACTAAAGCTTACCTCTTTCCAAGGGGTTTCAGAGACTTGATTTCAGTGAACTCTTTTCTCTTACGTATCAGTGTTTCCTATTTGGTGCTTGTTTGTCCATTTAATAAAGTGTATTTCTTTGTATGCAACCGTGACTGACTGTTGTGTTTCTGTGGCTGGGACCTGATTCTATTATTAAACGTTGGTCACTAGGTGACATTTACACGTCTTTTTTTGTTAAAATCTACTGTTAATGTGTGACAAAACGTAGTTTTAAGACTTTTTCAGTCGATAATGTAGTTGTTTAAAGCTCAAATCTGTGGTTTATTTATATGAAGAGTGCCTATTTGAACATGTGATCTGGTGTTTTGGGAGTTGTGTGCTCCAGTGGATCAGCGGCGCTCATTAACCCGGTGAGATCAGCCTTTCCTCGGCCAGTCCTTCTGCCGCTGGCTCTGATGTCTCTGTGGTGTGTGTGTGTGTGTGTGTGTGAGCTCCAGTGGATCAGTGGCGCTCATTAACCCGGCAAGAGCAGCCTTTCCTCAGCCAGTCCTTCTGCCGCTGGCTCTGATGTCTCTGTGGCGGCTCCAGATATAATTCGTCTTGTAACGGCCGATCTTTGCTCTCATGGATCTATATTTTGTTCCCTGGCAAATCGTTTAGGCTGAGGGCAAAGAGAAGTTTCATTACTTTATATTTTTAGGCTATAACTGTACATTGCAGTTGTAACGTTAGCCTCCTAGCGCTGCCTTTGAATGTTTGTCTGAATTGTTTGCTTTATTTCATGTGTAGCTTATTATACCTTTTACTTATACTTTTGTATTATTTTTCATACATAAACTTGCATTTAACAAAAAGAGACTGTGTTGTGTTTCATGTCATTTAATGTTATCACCGTGATAATCATATTGTCTGAACCAGAAATTAATATACAGATTTTCTCCTCATTGTTGTCACTACTAGAGCAAGCGCCTGATTGATTAACGCGGCGCGAAATATCCGCCAAAGTTCAGATTTTTCAACTTGAGCGATTCGCGCGGTCAAAATGCTCAATTTGCGTCCTTCGCGCTGCCTCATTCGCGCGAATCGCGGCGCAGAATGCCATTTCGCGTCTCTGCATTGACTTAACATGTAAATCACTCGCGCGAATCGCGTCCGGTGTGAACGCACCATGAGACGACACTCATTTATGATGGCGGGAAAAGAGTCCCATTGCAGAAACATATACAGTTTATTCCTTATATTCTGCACCAGTTTCCCAGGAAGTGATGATTTTGTTCTCTTATCAGTGATCAGGGTCTGAATGCCATCTGTGTGTGTGTTTGTGTGTGTGTGTGTGTGTGTGTGTGTTTCCAGGTTATATTGGTGTGGTGAACCGCAGTCAGAAGGACATTGACGGCAGGAAGGACATCCGAGCCGCTCTGGCTGCCGAGAGGAAGTTCTTCCTGTCTCATCCGTCGTACAGACACATAGCGGAGCGGATGGGCACACCTTACCTGCAGAAAACACTCAACCAGGTACAAACACACATCATTCTGACCGGAGACGCTTCAGCCGCTCCATTAAGATACAGCGCTTGGATGTGACACGTTTCCATCGCCTCTTTCCAGCAACTGACGAATCACATCCGCGACACTCTGCCGGCGCTGCGCAGTAAACTACAGTCTCAGATGCTGTCTCTGGAGAAAGAGGTGGAGGAGTACAAGAACTTCAAACCCGACGATCCAGCACGCAAGACCAAAGCTCTGCTGCAGTGAGACCCGGCGGACACACGGCTCCATTAACATATCACACATCGAGATCTACATCACACACATGTTCTGCCATTGACAATTAACGACACAAATGAGTGTGAAGAGAACACATGCACATTAAACTACTGTGTGTGTGTGTGTAGGATGGTGCAGCAGTTCGGCGTGGACTTCGAGAAGCGGATCGAGGGCTCTGGCAATCAGGTGGACACGCTGGAACTCTCCGGCGGAGCGAGAATCAACCGCATCTTCCACGAGCGCTTCCCTTTTGAGCTGGTTAAGGTACGGTTAGCCCCGTTTATTCGCCTTTATGAGTGAGTCTTTGAATCATTCATTCAAGAGATTCGTTCAAAAACCAGGGTGGCATAAACGGGGTCCTTTAAATAAGGTTTTCCTTAAATAAGGCCTTAAATAGTCTTAAAATGTCTTAAACAAGGTTTTCCTTAAAAAAGGCCTTAAAAAGTCTTAAAATGTCTTAAATAAGGTTTACCTTAAATAAGGCCTTAAAATGTCTTAAATAAGGTTTTCCTTAAATAAGGCCTTAAAATGTCTTAAAGGTCCCATGGCATGGCATTTTTCTATTATTTTATAGTGTTTCCTGAGGTGTACTTATATTGTTAGTAGGATTTTTACATCATAAAATGTCATAATTTAGAAATAAAAGGCATTTTTTTCTATACTGCTGTTTGCCCTGTGGCTGAATGCCCTGCTTCAAGAGGCGTGTCTGCTGTGAGACTTCAGTAAAAACGCCCACTGTTGTGATTGGCTGACATCTTTGTATTTTAAATGAGCGCAGGGGGCGTGGTTTAACGAGGTCTACGACGCACGAGCTGCTGCCAGAGAGACGGATGGACCTGAGTTCACTTCACATCAGTTCTCTCAGCATGTCTCAGTTCAGGGTGAACTGTTGTTGTTACTAGAATATACTTCAGGTTATTAGTTTATTTCTAGTCGGAGGGACTGTCACTCATGTCAGAAAGTTAGTAACTTTAGTAAATTATGGATCAGCACTGACTCGAGACGCGAACCGTTTAGAACGATTCAGTCCGATTTGGTGAACTGGTTCGGTTCACTAAAAAGAACCGATTCAAAAGAATGATTCGTTCGCGAACCGGACATCACGGAGACGGAGCGATTGCTAACAAAGTTATTTATAGTAACTACTGAGTTGTGAGAGCGCTGTCAGTCAGCGCGAGTTTATTGTGTTTGTATCTGAGAGTTCTGAATAAACACGAGTCCCAGTCACGCCGAGTCCGTCTTCATCATTATTACCAACTTTGTAACATGCAATGTACCATTACAGCGATATGAACGAGTTAGTAAGTGTTGATTAAAGCAGTATTTCTAGATATGTTCCAATCATATGAAAAGCGTCAGTGACGCGCATTGAGTACACAGCGCAAACAAAGACACAACAGCAGTAATCGAATGTAATCCAGTTTATTGTGGGGATAGCTGGCTAGCCTAGCCGGATACCATCACGCTTACCCCCCTTCTGCTTAATCTCACGCCGCGTTTGGTGCCTCCGCTGTGGGCCAGATGCAGTACTGGGGGTCGGGGATGTTGAAGGCCGAGCTTCGGCGTGTGTGAGGTTTATCTCTAAAGATGTTACTCATGTTGAGCAGAAACGACTGTATGCACATTTAAGAACAGATAGACGCGACGAGGACGTACAAAAACACTGACTCACAAGATAGAAAACACGAAAACACCGTTCTGTCGGGAGAGAGAGAAGCCGCAGCGTGTGCACGAATAATAAATAATTAGCTACACATAAGAAATCACTGATCACAGATCAGAAGGAACTGAAAAAAAGACTTCTGTTTTCATTTGTACATTCAAACACTGAGAAACTGCCAGCGTTCACTCGTTCACAAGCAATGATCTCTCGAGCGTTTGCATGGGTGTGCCAGATTCTCTGGGCGGGGGAAAGGGAGGAAACCGTTCCTGCTTGGACGTCAAACCAGGAGACTTCAGGATTGGCTCGTCTGGCCTGTCATTTTCTCAAAGGCAGAGAAAGACAGCCAGAACTCGGTTTTACACCGATCAACATTTCTATCCACTTGGGGACAATATTCAGGCTAGGGAAACTCATATTAATGTTGAAATACCTCATAAAATGAAAATTTCATGCCATGGGACCTTTAAATAAGGTTTTCCTTAAATAAGGCCTTAAAATGTCTTAAATAAGGTTTTCCTTAAATAAGGTCTTAAAATGTCTTAAATAAGGTTTTCCTTAAATAAGGCCTTAAAGTCTTAAAATGTCTTAACCCTCTGGAGTCTGAGCTGTTTTGGGGCCCCACCGTGTAACGAACGAAACTGTGTATTTACATGCATCACATTATTGTGTGGTGTGCCCCTTTAAGAGACTGAACACGTCATTCATGACGTGCGCTATGCATGATGACGCTAGTGAGTTGAGTGAGAGTGGGATCCCCTGTAGATGCTAAGCGTGCTCTACCCTCTTGATATACTTTTGTTTTGTTAGTTTTATTTTGTGACGCTAAGAAAGAGTAATCTCTCATGTGTGAGAGGATCGCGATGCCTGTGTACCTGCCATTAAATGTGTGCGATACAGCCTTTCCGCCTCTAAACTCTTTCTTCAATTGACTTCACGAGAGCTATCCTGGTCAAAGCGTTACAATTGGCGCCCGAACAACTTGAATCTGGATCCGTCATCTACTTGGAACCTGATACACTCCGATCGTGGGTGGAGATCTTTGGAAGTGTTCAACTGGCATGGCAGAGACTGGTGAGATTAGCTTGCAAACGCTGGGTGACACGTGTGCGTGGGCCGCGTGCAATGACAGCTGAGGGAATTTTTTATTTATTTTTTCTCTCCTTTTCTCCACTTCAGCCTGATATTTTTCTTGGAAGTGACAGCTGATTAATTTGATAAATTTAGACTGTGTGCTTCGTCAGAATTTTTTTTGCCCAGGGTAAAAGACTGAGTGAAATAGATCGATTGTGAACAGAGGATTATAATTTTTTCTCCCCTCATTTTTGGAAGTGATCCAACTTTCCTTTTTCCTCACTGTTTTCAAACGCAGACTGACTTTTGGACCATTACCTTTCACTGATATTGTAGCACGGATATAATTTTTTTTTGCTTTGCGTGCTTGAATGTACTTTGTGCACAAACGGACAGCACAACCACCTTTTTTGTTTGTCTGATCTGAATTTGGGAGCACGGGAGAAACGAAAATTTTTGGGAACAGTTTTCTTGGAAGTTTTTCTTTCCTAATCCATTGTGAACTGAACTGCTTGTGCGAACTGGGCAATTTCTAACTTTTTGCACTCATTTACATGGTCAAGTGACTTTGAGAACATTATATTCACTTCGAAACAGCGTGTTCCTTTGCTCTGGGTATACTGATGGACAATATAAAAACTGAACTACCATAAAAGAGTAAATCTGTATGTTTTTGGTGACATTTGCTATTTCACAGTAGGATTATTGAATTTTGTTTAAGTTTCATCTGATGGTGTGTGCATTTTGATGTCAATTTATATTTTCTGGGTTACATTGTGAATTTTACAGTCGTGTACCACTGTTTATGTGAATGCGCAGTTACTGTGATGGCTTCCTACCCAGACTTTAAGACTGACTTGACCTACTCATTGCCAGACTCTGTTCCCAGGCGGAGACAAAAGTCAGCGCAGCGTGCTGCAGTGAGTCTGGAGACTCAAGTGGAACTGCTACAAGCTGAAGTATCGGTGCTGCAACAGTGTCTCAATGACTCTCTCCAGTTGCAGCAGAGCATATTAAGAAGGTTTGGACCTCCTGAGGTGGACACCCTTGCTGCTCCACACGACCAGCTGCCTCCTATGGCCAGTTCTACTCCACACGTCCGTGTTTCACCAGGCCAAGCGCCACTACAAGGTACAACTACTGATAATGTTTCCCTCAGAAACGTGTCATTCTCACCACAGGCAAATCCTTCTGATGTGAGCAATACTAGTAGAATCCTTGCATCCGAACTGCACCAGTCAAGGCTTGAGCCACCTTTATTTGCAGGAGATGGACGTGTAAGCCCAGAGGACTGGCTCCAGTCAGTCAATGTTTACAGGACCTCACTTGACTTAACCGATGCCCAAATTCTCCTCGAGTTGCCTCGATTTTTGGCAAAAGAACCAAAAAAAAGGTTCACAGTCCTTGACACTCATGTCGTAACATGGGCCCAGTTCTGTGATTTCTTCAGGACAGTCTTCCTTCCCTCCAACAGTCAAGAACAAATAATGAGAGGAATCCTAGACCGTATACAGAGTCCTGAAGAACCCCTCCCTACTTTTGTGGCCCACATGCTAAGTGAGTTCAGAAAGCTGAAAACCCCCCCACCCGAGCAAGAACAAATTGACCTTATTTCTAAACATGCTCTTGAGAAATATAGAGTTGCACTCTATGGAACCTCCGTTTCCTCAGTCATGGATCTCCTCCTGAGGGCTCATGAGCTCCATGTGGTTCTTGGACCAAGTAATTGTTTCCCACCTTCGGGGCAGAGTAAAGCTAAACTTGACAAAGGAACTTACTGTTACAAGTGCTCACGTCCTGACTTTACATCTCGCACGTGCCCAGATTGCAACCCAATTCCCAGAAGGAGCTCACAACGAAGCGAGTCACCTGATGTACATTCAGGACAGAATCCTGATGCAAAGGATACAAACAACGGCGAAAGCAGTAATGGAGGGGAAAACATTCCTTTTGTCACACAGAGGGGAAACTACAGAGGAGGGAGGATGATTCGCAGAGGCAATCCTCCCTCCAGAAGATGAACTCGCCTCAACTGACTGATCCTGCACAACCTGTCCTTTGTCATGTGGAAGATACCACATCATCATCCTGTTGGAACACCCCATTAAGAGTTAAAATTAACCTACGTGGCCAGGTGGTGGATGCTACCCTTGACACTGGCGCATCACTTTCTGCAGTGCAGGCAGACCTAGTTCAAAATCATGACAGATTGAAGGCTAAGTTTCAACCATGGACCTCTTCCCCTATACAACTGGCAGACGGTGGAGCATGCCTGCCCGTGGGGCTTACATGGCTGGCTTTTGGCTTTATGGGACAGCGTTTTTACCACCGTTTTGCTATTGTCCCACGCCTTCCCTCAACAGTAGTCTTGGGGATGGACTTCATGTTGCGTGCGTCCATTACGATTCATGTCCCATCTAGAACTGTCGTCATGGGTGAAAATCCTTTATTCATGGAGGAATTGGATGACGGAGCAGGGCTTGAGTTGGATAACAGTTTGTTGTTCATGGAAATTCCATCCTCTGCGCTTCAAGAAAAAAATTGAAGATGCATGTCTGAGTGTTGCCGAAAAGGAACAATTGACAGAACTACTTGTAAGATTTCCGGACCTCTTCGATGGTCACCTGGGCCGTACTACTCTAGCTGAGCACTCCATAGACACGGGAAATGCCAAACCAGTTCACCTTCCCCCTTATCGAACTTCTCCAGCTAAAAAGCGATTGATCAAGGACCAAATAGGGAAAATGTTGCACAAGGGAATTATTGAACCTGCTGCTGACCCCTGGGCTGCCCCGGTTGTGATTGTGCAGAAACCTTGTGGTGAACCACGATTTTGCGTGGACTATCGTGGGTTAAACCAGCTCACCACAAAGGACTCTTACCCATTGCCGAGAGTCGATGAGTCCCTTGACTTCCTTTCCCGAGGGAAATTTTTGACTACAATTGACCTTGCTCGGGGATACTGGCAAGTCTCCATGGCAGAAGGCTCAAAACCGATGACTGCTTTTGTTTCACATTGTGGGCTGTTTCAGTTCCGAGTGCTCCCATTTGGTCTGTGCAATGCACCGGCGACCTTTCAAAGACTTATGAACAGCGTCTTGGCTGGGCTTATATACAAGTCCTGTGCGGTCTACCTGGACGACATTGTTGTGGCTTCGCCCACCTTCAAACAACATCTTGAGGATCTCAGGGAAGTGTTTTCAAGGCTTCAGTCCGCCGGTTTGACCATTAAACTAGCCAAATGCCAGTTCTGTCGCAGAGAGCTTACCTTCTTGGGGTATCGGGTTTGTCCAAGTGGAATCCTGCCGGAACAAGACAAGGTGAAGGATGTGACGGACTTTAAACCACCTGTCAATGTGAAGCAAGTGAGGCAGTTCCTAGGCTTGACAGGCTATTATCGTCGATTTATGCAAGACCATGCTCGCCTTGCTGAGCCACTCTTCAACCTCACAAAAAACGACGTTCCTTTTGTCTGGGACACGGCTTGCCAGGAAGCTATGGACCTGCTTAAAGGAAAATTAACTTCGGCGCCTGTGTTGAGTTTCCCCGACTTTACTCTCCTGTTTTTCATTCATGCTGATGCCTGTGACGCAGGCCTTGGAGCTGCGTTGATGCAGAGAGATCAGAATGGTAGAGATGTGGCTGTGGCATACGCTAGTCGGGCCCTGCATAAAGCTGAGAAACCTTATTCCACGCCCGAGAAAGAGTGTCTTGCTGTCATCTGGGCCCTGGAGCACTTTAGGCCGTATGTTGAGGGTCTCCATGTCACGATCTTCACTGACCACAGTGGACTTAAGTGGTTGATGTCCCGCCCGAATCCCACTGGCCGTCTTGCACGATGGTCTCTCCGCCTTCAAGACTTCGATTTCGATATTGTCTACAAACCTGGTGCTCGAAACACGGTGCCTGACGCGCTGTCGAGGAATCCCCTAACAGTCGAGTCGGCGCAAATGGACATACTTCCTGAGTACGCTGTGATTGGTGGTCTTGACCTCCGTACGCTTTCTTCTGTGACTCTCACGGACCGTTCTCATGTCAGACAACTACAGCTCGATGATCCAGTTACTGGTGACCTTCTCCGCAAAATGGAGGCCGCGCTCCAACAGGAGGGTGAAGTTGAAGGATGCTCTCAGTATTGCATTCAAGATGGTTTATTGTACTACAACGACCCCAAACCTGCTTGCGGTATCCATCCTTTGAAAGCATTAAAGCTGTATGCTCCTGAGTCTCTCAAGGGTACCTTGCTGAGGTATTATCACGATCATCCAACTGCGGGTCACCTGGGAATAACTAAGACCTTAGCCCGTCTGAAACTCAGGTTTTTCTGTCCAAAAATGGCATCTGAGATAAAGAAATATGTGACCTCTTGCACAGTTTGCCAACTGACAAAACCAAGCCAAAGGAAGCCTGCCGGTCTAATGGTCCCGATTCGGCCTCAGAAACCTTGGGAGTATGTTGGTTTTGATTTTGTGGGCCCTTTACCTCGTACCTCCAGGGGAAATGCTCACATTTTAGTATTTGTCGACTACTTTTCTAAGTGGGTTGAGATTGTGGCAGTAAGAGAAGCCACAGCTCATGTGGCAGCCGGCAAATTGCTGAGTGAAGTTTTTTCCCGTCATGGGGCCCCCACTTACTTAATTTCAGACAGAGGTTCCCCTTTTGTGAGCGAGCTATTTGGACATGTGCTTACTGCCCTGGGAACTGAACATCGGTTAACGACTGCATATCACCCACAGACGAATGCAACAGAGAGGGTAAACTGTACTCTCAAGACGGCCATTCGAGCGTACGTGGATGAAAAACACACCTCATGGGACCGATATATCCCACAAATCTGCTTTGCACTACGGACTGCGCCACATGAAAGCACGGGTCAAACACCGTCTATGATGTTGTATGGGAGGGAGTTGGACACTTCTCTGGATCTGGTCACTCAGCCTGTCTGGGATGGGATGGAGGAAACTGAAGTCCCATACTCTGAGCGTTTGAGGTTGTCACTGCAGGAAGCACATGATCATGCTAAGGCAGCTTTGGAAGCCAGTCATGACAAAAGGAAGCTGCACTATGATAAAAGACACCGATCTGCTACTTATGACATTGGTGACCTTGTCAGAGTGAGAACTCATCCTAAATTGGATGCTTTAGCCAACTTTACTGCTAAACTAGCTCCCCTGTACTCTGGTCCATATCGTGTCACTCAAGTCTTGTCTAGTGTGAACTATAGACTTGCGAAGTTGGACACTGGTGAGGATGCTGGAGTCTTTCATGTGGTCAATATGCAGCCTTTTCACACTTGGAACTCGTGCGGCAGCAATACGATGAGTGTGCCTCAGGATGCATCTGAAATGCCCTATGGTGTATTTGAGGACTGTCGGCAAACAACACAGTTGAATGGAGATATATATCTCAGGAGACATGCGCTGCTTTACCTAATGAGACTATTGTTGATTGTGACGGTTTCACTGAAAATGCTCATGACATGACCAGGGAATACACAAGTTGTACTCGCATCTCTGACGCTGACATTGACGTGTCTACAGGTAGTACAGACCTCCCTGACTTTGACTTTGTCCCTCAGGGCCCTCGTTACAATCTCAGACCTAGGTTGGCCCCTAGAATCACATTGGGTTGGTCAGATAGAGGATGGACTAATGAGTATCATACCGACAAATTAGACCTGAAGTGATGTTGAGTTTATTGGTTTGAACATCTGTGTTTAAATGTTCTTCTGAGATATTATTTTCTGATAAGAGAATAAGAACTTGTACATTTCATTTTGGTTCTTAAGTTTTCGTATGTTATGTTAAAAAGAAAAACAGAAAATTGTATTTTGAACACATGGTTTGGTTTTCAAAGGCTTTTGTTTTTTTTAGATGTCTTTGTAGTGCATACAGTGTAATGTGTAGCTCATACTGACATGTATGCCAGGTATTGGCTTCTGTATGTGAAACATAGTTTGGTTAATGGGTTTTCCATGTTTCCATGTATGGGGCTGGATGTATATGTTGTCCTTATGTTGTGTACGGCTGGGGACAGCCTTTTTCTTTCCGGGGGGGAATCTGTAACGAACGAAACTGTTTATTTACATGCATCACATTATTGTGCGGTGTGCCCCTTTAAGAGACTGATCACGTCATTCATGACGTGCGCTATGCGTGATGACGCTTTTGAGTTGAGTGAGAGTGGGATCCCCTGTAGATGCTAAGCGTGCTCTACCCTCTTGATATACTTTTGTTTTGTTAGTTTTATTTTGTGACGCTAAGAGTAATCTCTCATGTGTGAGAGGATCGCGATGCCTGTGTACCTGCCATTAAATGTGTGCGATACAGCCTTTCCGCCTCTAAACTCTTTCTTCAATTGACTTCACGAGAGCTATCCTGGTCAAAGCGTTACAACCGGGTTTGTGTTTGGTTTCGCTGGAGTCTCTCTAGCTGATGAGGAGCACGTCTGTGTTAATGGATCTCTTTTTCAATCTAATCAGCTTTCATTCTGATTTAAATAATAATGCCAAACCTGCAGCATGTAGAGCTGCATGAGTAATCGTTAAAAGATTGTGATAAGGTCTGATCTTATTCCTTAAATGTCAGCGATTCGGCTCTATGTCTGTTAAACCTTTGTCCAGTCCGATGACAGTGAACATTCAGATCTGGATAGTTATAAAACCGCTTAATAAACCGCTTCTTTTCATCAACACAGCATCATTATTTCTGTCTTACAGTCATTCAGATTCACAGATATCACAGAAGAACCGGATAAAAGTTTATAGTTCAGATATAAACACTGATAGAGTAAAATAGAGTAAATCACCTTTTGAAAGAAACTTGATGCTTCAAATAACGATTATTACATCGTTACACCAGTAGGTGAAGACAAGTGACTGTTAAAAAGTGTGTCATTGAATCATTCATTCAAGAGATTTGTTAAACGCAGATTCTGTGAGAAAGGTGACGGCACACATGTAAGCATTATGTGTTCAGTCTATTGGCAAGAGCATTTGAATCTGTATGTGCGCAGGCGTGGCGTTTTTCTTTCAAAATGACCGCCAAATTACTTGTCTGGCCTGCATAATACAGCGTTTTATTGGTTTTTGATAATTTCGGTAACGTTTTTATCTGTACAGAGGGAAAGTGAAGGAGGCGTCACAGGGGAGAGTCTAGTCACAGTCTCTCTGACACTCCAGGGATGAGTTGTGGTTGTGTCTAGGTGCAGATCTGAATCCGGCAGTAAACCTCGGGATAAACGCAGTAGACGTGATGGAGGATAATGTGTTAAGAGCTCAATCAAGTACTGGACTAAGTAATAAGCAAGATTTTAAAATGTATGCGATGTTTAATAGGCAGCCAGTGCAGTGTTGACAGAACTGGGCTAATATGGTCACAATTCCTGGTTCTAGTAAGAACTGGAGCTGCTGCGTTTTGGACCAGCTGGAGTTTGTTTATTAGGCGAGCAGGGCAACCACCCAGTAGAGCATTACAATAATCTACAGCTCATGAACGCATGAACTAACTGTTCTGTCATTGAGAGCATATGTCGTAATTTAGTCAAGTCAAGTCAACTTTATTTATATAGCACTTTTAACAATGTAGATCGTTTCAGCAGCTTTACAGTGTTAAACAGGAATATAATGCAGCATAATTTTATTCAGCTGTATAGCCATTCTGAAAAAAAAAAAAAAAAAAAGATATATTTAGATATATTTTTAAGATGGAAGAATGCCGTTTTACAGATGCCAGAAATGTGGCTTTCAGATGAAAGATGGGTATAAATCAAGAGATTCGTTCAAAAACACTGATTCACCCAGTAATGAAACAAGTGGAGTCTTTATTAGTGAGTCATTGAATCATTCACTCAAGAGATTAATTTAAAAACGAATTAGTTTAGTTCAGAATCGTGATTCTTACTTCATCCAGAATGGTGCAGCTCTAATATGTTGTAAATAATAACTGATTTGACATGCTTTTAATCATATAACACTGTGGATAAACGTGTGTGTGTGTGTGTGTGTGTGTGTGTGTGTGTGTGTGTGTGTGTGTGTGTGTGTGTGTGTGTGTGTGTGTGTGTGTGTGTGTGTGTGTGTGTGTGTGTGTGTGTGTGTGTGTGTGTGTGTTGTGTTGTGTTGTGTTGTGTTGTGTTGTGTTGTGTTGTGTTGTGTTGTGTTGTGTTGTGTTGTGTTGTGTTGTGTTGTGTTGTGTTGTGTTGTGTTGTGTTGTGTTGTGTTGTGTTGTGTTGTGTTGTGTTGTGTTGTGTTGTGTTGTGTTGTGTTGTGTTGTGTTGTGTTGTGTTGTGTTGTTTTGTGTGTGTTTAAAAGGAGTTTGATGAGAAGGAGTTGAGGAGAGAGATCAGCTACGCCATCAAGAACATTCATGGAGTCAGGCAAGAGCACACTGACACTGCACACGACCATACTCACTTCAGGAACATCCCCGATCATTGAGTCCGCTTTCATCGCTTAACCTCTCACATTTGACCCATGTTAATCATAGATACACCACACATATTCAACATGGGCTCATTACTAGAGTCGTCCTCTCTGTGATCGGACAGGGTTTCACTCTGACCGTGTGTTCTGTGTGTGACCTCAGGGCGGGGCTCTTCACCCCTGACATGGCCTTCGAGGCCATCGTGAAAAAGCAGCTGATCAAGCTGAAGGAGCCGTGCCTCAAATGCATTGACCTGGTCATCCAGGAGCTCATCAATACGGTCAAGCAGTGCACACTGAAGGTAGACGGAGAGAGAGCATGTCACGCTAACACCTGCCCGACTCACGCCGCTAACGGCTCCGCAAAGCAAAAACACTCATGTAACACCAACTGCCCTCTACCTCAGGAAATGACCAAAGCTGCCCCATAAGTGTTGTGTTTACATTCAAATACTGTTAGAAAACAGTCACGGACAAAGAGCTGCAATCCCATGCATCCCGTTTAGGAAAGAGGAACGCATGGACCGTTATGTGTTTCTGTTTTCATCCACCCGTCCACTTTTTCCCAGTATTGTGCCCCTAATTATCCAAATAACACCTCCGCTGTCCCATGATCCTCCAGGACGGGGCTGTTCACCCCTGACCTGGCCTTTGAGGCCATAGTGAAAAAGCAGATTGTTAAACTGAAGGAGCCGTGTCTCAAGTGTGTAGACCTGGTGGTGTCTGAACTCGCCACGCTCATCCACAAGTGCACCGAGAAGGTAAAACATGACCGCTTCTGACCGATCCCTTAACCAATCAAATCCAGTCCTGTAACCAAACCCTCTTTGATTGACAGATCCCTTAACCAATCAAATCCAGTCCTGTAACTGAACCCACTTTGATTGACAGATCTATTAACCAGTCAAATCCAGTCCTGTAACCGAACCCACTTTGATTGAAAGATCCCTTAACCAATCAAATCCAGTCCTGTAACTGAACCCACTTTGATTGACAGATCTATTAACCAGTCAAATCCAGTCCTGTAACCGAACCCACTTTGATTGAAAGATCCCTTAACCAATCAAATCCAGTCCTGTAACCGAACCCACTTTGATTGACCGATCCCTTAACCAATCAAATCCAGTCCTGTAAACGAACCCTCTTTGATTGACAGATCCCTTAACCAATCAAATCCAGTCCTGTAACCGAACCCTCTTTGATTGACAGATCCCTTTACCAATCAAATCCAGTCCTGTAACCGAACCCTCTTTGATTGACAGATCCTTTAACCAATCAAATCCAGTCCTGTAACCGAACCCTCTTTGATTGACAGATCCCTTAACCAATCAAATCCAGTCCTGTAACCAAACCCTCTTTGATTGACTGATCTCTTAACCAATCAAATCCAGTGCAGTAACCGAACCCTCTTTGATTGACAGGTCCCTTAACCAATCAAATCCAGTCCTGTAACCGAACCCACTTTGATTGACAGATTTCTTAACCAATCAAATCCAGTCCTGTAACCGAACCCTCTTTGATTGACCGATCCCTTAACCAATCAAATCCAGTCCTGTAACCGAACCCTCTTTGATTGACCGATCCCTTTACCAATCAAATCCAGTCCTGTAACCGAACCCTCTTTGATTGACAGATCCCTTTACCAATCAAATCCAGTCCTGTAACCGAACCCTCTTTGATTGACAGATCCCTTAACCAATCAAATCCAGTGCAGTAACCGAACCCTCTTTGATTGACTGATCACTTAACCAATCAAATCCAGTGCAGTAACCGAACCCTCTTTGATTGACAGATCCCTTTACCAATCAAATCCAGTCCTGTAACCGAACCCTCTTTGATTGACAGATCCCTTAACCAATCAAATCCAGTCCTGTAACCGAACCCTCTTTGATTGACTGATCTCTTAACCAATCAAATCCAGTGCAGTAACCGAACCCTCTTTGATTGACAGGTCCCTTAACCAATCAAATCCAGTCCTGTAACCGAACCCACTTTGATTGACAGATTTCTTAACCAATCAAATCCAGTCCTGTAACCGAACCCTCTTTGATTGACCGATCCCTTAACCAATCAAATCCAATCCTGTAACCGAACCCTTTGATTGACCGATCCCTTTACCAATCAAATCCAGTCCTGTAACCGAACCCTCTTTGATTGACTGATCTCTTAACCAATCAAATCCATTGCAGTAACCGAACCCTCTTTGATTGACTGATCTCTTAACCAATCAAATCCAGTCCTGTAACCGAACCCTCTTTGATTGACAGATCCCTTAACCAATCAAATCCAGTCCTGTAACCGCACCCGCTTTGATTGACAGATCCCTTAACCAATCAAATCCAGTGCAGTAACCGAACCCTCTTTGATTGACAGATTCCTTAACCAATCAAATCCAGTCCTGTAACCAAACCCTCTTTGATTGACAGATCTCTTAACCAATCAAATCCAGTCCTGTAACCGAACCCTCTTTGATTGACAGATCCCTTAACCAATCAAATCCAGTCCTGTAACCGCACCCGCTTTGATTGACAGATCCCTTAACCAATCAAATCCAGTCCTGTAACCGAACCCTCTTTGATTGACAGATTCCTTAACCAATCAAATCCAGTCCTGTAACCGAACCCTCTTTGATTGACTGATCCCTTAACCAATCAAATCCAGTCCTGTAACCAAACCCTCTTTGATTGACAGATCTCTTAACCAATCAAATCCAGTCCTGTAACCAAACCCTCTTTGATTGACAGATCTCTTAACCAATCAAATCCAGTCCTGTAACCGAACCCTCTTTGATTGACAGATCTCTTAACCAATCAAATCCAGTGCAGTAACTGCTGTTAGTTCAGTGTTTGTCTGTGGTGGATGAGCTCCGCTTGTGTTTTTGCTTTGTGGGGATTATTTCACTAATCACAGGCCGTCAGTGTTTAAACACACATCACTGCAGTCCTGCTCATGCGTGTTTATGACACGTTAGTGTGTGTGTGTGTGTGTGTTTGTGTGTGTGTGTGTGTGTGTGTGTGTGTGTGTCCTAGCTGAACTCGTATCCTCGGCTGAGAGAAGAGACGGAGAGAATCGTCACCACATACGTCAGAGAGAGAGAGAGCAAAACTAAAGACCAGGTGTGTGTTCCTCAACCCTCCTCCTGTTATCCCATCGCATTCATTCATTTATTCATTCACACCTGTGTGTGTGTGTGTGTGTGTGTGTGTGTGTGTGTGTGTGTCGCAGGTGATGCTGCTGATCGACATCGAGCTCTCCTACATCAACACCAACCACGATGACTTCATCGGTTTTGCCAAGTGAGTGCCCTCTGTTGACCTCTGCCCTCTGTTGACCTCTGCCCTCTGTTGACCTCTGCCCTCTGTTGACCTCTGTTGACCTCTGCCCTCTGTTGACCTGTGATTTGAGTGGCAGCGGTCTAACCTCAGTGTGTTTCAGCACGCAGCAGTGGAGCGCCACCGTCAGCAAGAAGAGGGCCATGCCCAATCAGGTACAGCAGCACCAGCTCACGCGCCGGCCCATTGGTCCACTCCCCCGCCTCATGATCATATCCCCTCCCCCTGCTGCAGGTGATCCGGCGCGGTTGGCTCACACTCAACATCAGCATCATGAAGGGCGGGTCCAAGGACTACTGGTTCATCCTGACCACAGAGTCTCTGTCCTGGTACAAGGACGAGGAGGTGTGTGTGTGTGTGTGTGTGTGTGTGTGTGTGTGTGTGTGTTTAGATGTGTATTCTTCATCTTTTGTGGAAATAAAACGTGTGTGTGTGTGTTTTCCAGGAGAAAGAGAAGAAGTTCATGCTGCCTCTGGATAACCTGAAGCTCAGAGACGTGGAGAAAGGGTTCATGTCCACCAAACACATTTTTGCCATCTTCAACACTGAGCAGCGGTAAAGATCAATAATCATAATCATAATCATAATAAACTGGCTGTTGTCAACCAAAGAGGAGCCGAAATAAAGGTTTGATGATGGTTTAACGCTTGAAAATGAAGAAATTAAGACGGATATAAATATTAGTATTATATTTTTTTTTTTAAAGTGGTACTGTAAAATAAATTTTTGATCAATTATGTATTTATATTTTTACATTAATTATTTAATCTTATGATAAATTAATAGATATTATACTTGTATGATATTATATGAACAAATATTTCAAAATATTATATAAGTAAATAAATATATTATACATTTATAACATTGTATGAATAAATACGTAAATTAATAAATAAGTAAATTAATGAATTTGACATTTATAATAATACATTAACCAATTAAATAATGGATATAAATAATAAATATGTATAATATCATATGAATAAAGTATATACTTGTATTTTATTATTATAAACACATTTGGATAAATGTAGTAATTTTGTATATATACATAAAAGATAACAATAATTGAAACAAATATTATAATTTTAGTTTAACTCTTTTTATTGATGCTTTTCATTGAAAGATAAATCATAATTACAGTGGGGCAAAAAAGTATTTAGTCAGTAGGGATGGGCGATATCTTATCGTTTGCGATATACCGGTAAAAATTCTCCCCACGATAAGAATTTGTCTTCCCGCGGTAGTAACGATAAAGCCTAATTGATGGCGCGACCCATCCGCACAGTGACGCTGCTGGCCGTGTTGATGCCCTAAGCGTTATTACTTTATGATGGCCGCGGTGGCTGCGTTCGTCACTTAGTATAGCTGAACTTTTCTTGTGGTGCCCCCGCAGCACTTGGTGCCCTACGCGCAGCGCGTGATGGGAGCGGCGGCACTGAATCCGCATCTCACGTGCAGAGCTGCGGAAGAGTTCACAGCTAAACGAGGGGCACCTGAGGGTAATCTGAACCTGTACACACAGATGTATTTTCACTCGCTGAGCACTTGGACTGAGGGCTTAAGAGATTCGCTTTGTCTCAATCGATCGGTAAAGCAAACTATTTCAGTTCATCTCAATGAATGCGCGCAGTGTATTTGACACACATTAAACACTAGTGTGAGGCGCGCGACTGAGAGCGCTCAGTGTTTCACACACACTCAAAGAGAGAGCGAGAGAGTCTTATACCACACAGAATTGATGTGCTACATGTAAACAATATCCTTTTTTGTGTTTTCCTGCAAAATAATGGCGTTTATTTGGAATTATTCAGCCTTTCGTGAACAGGAAGAAACGAATGCACAACCGGGAATCTCATTGGCTGGCGCGCACCTATTACTGTTTTGATATCAGCAAATCAGTTTGAATGAGCGCTAACAACGTGATTAATATTCATGAACCCAGAAGCTCATTAATCCTTAGTGCAGTTTATTTTTATTAGTAGAAGAATTTGTGGTATTATTTTATCAACTCAAATTACTGAAGTTCTATCATTAAATCATTATTTTAAACTTTTTTGTAATCTGAAGACATGGTTGGGATAATTACTTTAGCTGTTTCTGCTATTTTTACCACTGTTTGCACCATGAGTGAATGAATAAATACAGAATCAGTTTACATTTAAAACTTGTCATTGATTTGAATTATTATTGTTTGTTTTGTGTGATGTTTTTCAGCACAGTTGCACTATTTAAACATTACCTGCACTTTTACAGAAGACAATTATATCTGCAACTTTTCCATTTCTGAAAAGGCTGGTGTGGAATTTTACATAAAAAAATAAATGTATATATATTATGTATTATAGGAGCCTATTTGATGACAGGTACGTTTTACTTAAGATCATTGTTTGTTTTTCTGAGCTCTCACTTGTATCCAAAAACATGGGGAATGATGCTACATTTATCGTCATTGATATCGTTATCGCAATAAATACTAGAAAATATCGGGATACATTTTTAAGTCCATATCGCCCATCCCTATTAGTCAGCCACCAATTGTGCAAGTTCTCCCACTTAAATAGATGAGAGAGGCCTGTAATTTTCATCAAAGGTACACTTCAACTATAAGACCGAATCAGAAAAAATCCTGAAAATCACATTGTCTGATTTTTTAAAAATGTATTTGCGAATTATGGTGTAAAATAAGTATTTGGTCAATAACAAAAGTTCATCTCAATACTGTGTTATATACCCTTTGTTGGCAATGAAAGAGGTCAAATGTTTTCTGTAAGTCTCCACAAGGTTTTTCCACACTATTGCTGGTAGTTTGGCCCATTCCTCATGCAGATCTCCTCTAGAGCAGTGATGCTTTGGGCCTGTCGCTGGGCAACACAGATTTTCAACTCCCTCCAAAGATGTTCTATGGGGTTGAGATCTGGAGACTGGCTAGGCCACTCCAGGACCTTGAAATGCTTCTTAGGAAGCCACTCCTTCATCGCCCGGGCGGTGTGTTTGGGATCATAGTCATGCTGAAAGACCCAGCCACGTTTCATCTTCAATGCCCTTGCTGATGGAAGGAGGTTTTTACTCAAGGCCCCATTCATTCTTTCCTTTACACGGATCAGTCGTCCTGGTCCCTTTGCAGAAAAACAGCCCTAAAGCATGATGCCCCCCCCCCCCCCATGCTTCACAGTAGGTGTGGTGTTCTTTGGATGCAACTCAGCATTCTTTCTCCTCCAAACACGACAAGTTGAGTTTTTACCAAAAAGTTCTATTTTGGTTTCATCTGACCATATGACATTCTCCCAATCCTCTTCTGGATCATCCAAATGCTCTCTAGCAAACTTCAGACGGGCCGGACATGTACTGGCTTAAGCAGGGGGACACGTCTGGCACTGCAGGATTCGGGTCTCTGGCTGCGGAGTGTGTTACTGATGGTAGCCTTTGTTACTGTGGTCCCAGCTCTCTGCAGGTCATTCACTAGGTCCCCCCGTGTGGTTCTGGGATTTTTGCTCGCCGTTCTTGTGATCATTTTGACCCCACGGGGTGAGATCTTGCGTGGAGCCCCAGATCGAGGGAGATTATCAGTGGTCTTGTATGTCTTCCATTTTCTAATAGTTGCTCCCACAGTTGATTTCTTCACGCAGAGCTGCTTACCTATTGCAGATTCAGTCTTCCCAGCCTGGTGCAGGTCTTCAATTTTGTTTCTGGTGTGCTTTGAAAGCTCTTTGGTCTTGGCCATAGTGGAGTTTGGAGTCTGACTGTTCGAGGTTGTGGACAGGTGTCTTTTATACTGATAACGAGTTCAAAGAGGGGCCATTAATACAGGTAACGAGTGGAGGACAGAGGAGCCTCTTAAAGAAGTTACAGGTCTGTGAGAGCCAGAAATCTTGCTTTTTTGTAGGTGACCAAATACTTATTACAAATAAATTCTTTAAAAAACAGACAATGTGATTTTCTGGATTTTTTCTCATTCTGTCTCATAGTTGAAGTGTACCTATGATGAAAATTACAGGCCTCTCTCATCTTGTTAAGTGGGAGAACTTGCACAATTGGTGGCTGACTAAATACTTTTTTTGATTTCTAAATTTACTTTGACTTGTATTTCATTGCAGACAATATGAACACAAAATATTTCATGTTTTGTCTGGTCAACTTCATGTCATTTGTAAATATGCATCCTTTCCTGTCATTCAGACCTGCATATATATATATATATATATATATATATAAATAAATACAGCAATAATTGAAACGTATTATTTTCTAGCGATACTGATTCATAATGATCAAATGTTTGTCCAAACTGTGCAGACCTGGAGCTTTGTTCATGTTTCACATCATCTGAAGTGCAGATCCATAACTCCTGCAGACTCATAACTCATAACTCTGTGTTTGCTGATGCAGGAACGTGTATAAAGACCTGCGTCAGATCGAGCTGGCCTGCGACTCTCAGGAGGACGTGGACAGCTGGAAAGCCTCGTTCCTGCGGGCCGGGGTCTATCCCGAGAAGGACCACCCGGAGAACGATGACGGGGGCCCGGCCGACTCTCTCTCCATGGACCCTCAGCTGGAGAGGCAGGTGGAGACCATCCGGAACCTGGTGGACTCCTACATCGGCATCGTCAACAAGAGCATCCGCAACATCATGCCCAAGGCCATCATGCACCTCATGATCAACAGCGTGAGTGTGGGCGGGGCATTAGTCAGGTGTCATCACAGAGGGGGGGCGGGGCGTTAGTCAGGGGGGCGGGGCGTTAGTCAGGTGTCATCACAGAGGGGGGGCGGGGCGTTAGTCAGGGGGGCGGGGCATTAGTCAGGTGTCATCACAGAGGGGGGGCGGGGCTTGTACATTTGGAGTTTAAGGGTTTGATTTTATTTTATTTGTTTGATTTAATATTTTTTTATTTTTAGCTGTTTCAGGGTTTTCTTTTTCATTTATTTATGTTTTATTTGTGGGGGGGGGGTGTTTAGGTTGATTTATCTGTTAATTTATTGTTTATTTTATTTAATTAATAAATTTTATTTATTTATTTTTATGTTTTAATTTCTTATGGATTTTTTGTTTTTATTTATTTTATTTGGGTTGCTTTATTTATTTATGTTTTTTGTAGGGCTGTCAAAAGATTAATCGCATCCAAAATAAAAGTTTGTGTTTACATAATATATGCGTGTGTACTCTGTTAATTATTATTTATATATAAATACACACACAAGCATGTATATATTTAAGAAAAAAATATTATTTTTATATATGAAACATTTATATTTATATATATTATAGATTATATAAATGTATATACAGTATATACATGCAAATATTTCTTAAATATATACATGAATGTGTGTGTATTTTTATATAAATAATAATTAACAGAGTACACACGCATATATTATGTAAACACAAACTTTTATTTTGGATGCGATTAATCGCGATTAATCTTTTGACAGCCCTAGTTTTTTGTCATTCATTCATTCTCTTATTTATGTTTTGAGGTTTATTTTATGTTTTCCTTTTTTTATGTATCATTTTTATTTTATTTATGTTTTTGTGATGGTGATGATTTATACGATTTTTTTAATTATTGTTAAGGAGTTTTAGGGTGTATTTATTTTTTGTATTATTATTTATTTAATACTTTTTTTAAAGGATTTTTGGGGTTTATTTATTAATATTTTTTATTACATTTATTTTTATTTTTATTTTTATTTATTTTGCGTTGGGTTTTATTTAATTGGATTTCTGCGGTCTCCACTAGAGTTGTTCCGATTCCGATACTAGTATCGGAAATATCACCGATACCACAAAAAATCTGGCATCGGTATCGGCGAGTACTTGAACCCATGTGCCGATCCGATACCATTTTCTTAAACAAGACCTAGTTATGACCGCGAGCTTTGCCTAACCACTGCGCGGTTCTTCCTCGGTGCTCAGAATGCATTGCAAACACAGGATGTTGTGCTGTTTTGCCACAAGGAACCACTGTTTAGAGCAGCGAAGAAGAAATGAAAACGCGTTAGCAGTAGGCTATGTCCGCTGTTTACTGGCTGTTTAGCAGTATTTCGTCTCTGTGTGGATGGCGCGCGCGCACTAGGGATGGGCGATATCTTATCGTTTGCGATATACCGGTAAAAATTCTCCCCACGATAAGAATTTGTCTTCCCGCGATAATAACGATAAAGCCTAGTTGATAGCGCGACCCATCCGCATAGTGCCGCTGCTGGCCGTTATTTCTTTATGATGGCCGCAGTGGTTGCATCTGTCAATTTGTATAGCTGAATGGGGGTTGTAGAGAGATTTTCTTGTGGTGCCCCCGCAGCACTCGGTGCCCTAAGCGCAGCGCAATGGGAGCGGCGGCACTGAATCCGCATCTCACGTGCAGAGCGAAAACAACTATGGCGGAAGAGTTCATAGCTAAATGAGGGGCTACCTGAGGGCAATCTGAACCTGTAAATACAGATGTATTTTCACTCGCTGAGCACTTGGACTGAGCGTTTAAGAGATTCGCTCTGTCTCAATCGATCGGTAAAGCAAACTATTTAAGTTCATCTCAATGAATGCGCAGTGTATTTGACGCGCAGTAAACACTAGTGTGAGGCGCGCGACTGAGAGTTCCCAGTGTTTCACACACACTCAAAGAGAGAGCGAGAGAGTCTTATACCACACAGAATTGACGTGCTACATGTAAACAATATCCTTTGTTGTATTTTCCTGTAAAATAATGGCGTTTATTTGGAATTATTCAGCCTTTCATGAACAGGAAGAAACGAATGCACAACCGGGAATCTCATTGGCTGGCGTGCACCTATGTGTTTTGATTTCAACAAATCAGTTTAAATGAGCGCTAACAACGTGATTAATATTCATGAACCCAGAAGCTCATTATTCCTTAGTGCAGTTTATTTTTATTAGTAGAAGAATTCGTGGTATTATTATCCTAACTCAAATTACTGAAGTTCTATCATTAAATAATTATTGTAAACTTTTTTGTAATCTGAAGACATTTTTGGGATAATTACTTTTGCTATCTCTGCTATTTTTACCACTGTTTGCACCATGTATGAATAAATACAGAATCGGTTTACATTTTAAACTTGTCATTGATTTCAAAATTATTTTTGTTTGTATTGTGTATTGTTTTTTAGCACAGTTGCACTATTTAAACATTACCTGCACTTTTACAGAAGACAATTATATCTGCAACTTTTCCATTTCTGAAAAGGCTGGTGAGGAATTTCACATAAAAAAAATAATTATATATATATATATATATATACAGGGTGTGCAGAATTATTAGGCACGTTGATTTTCTGACCATATTTTTTTTCCAGGCACATTTGACCAATTCCAAACCACAGTAATCCTAATAACTACTATTGATTTAGTATTTAATAATGTATAAGTGATATATAATTGTTCATGAAGGCTGGAAATGAAAATCACCTTATATTCAGGTGTGCAGAATTATTAGGCATGTTTTCTTTTACAGATAAATTGAGCCAAAAAAGAGATTTAACTCAGACTGAAAAGTCAAAAAGTATTAAATGCCCATGAGAAGGATGCAATACTAATGCAATACTAGACATTGCAGTTAAGGCATGACCATTGGACAGTGAAATGCTCGTTGGGTCAGCAGGATCTGACAAAAACATGTGGCGGAGAAAAGACACCTGTTAACTGCAAAAGAATGAAGAATTAAGGTGAAGAATTAAGGGTGAAACCATCAGGAACCCTTTAGTCTCCAGCGCCACCATTTTCCAGAGCTGCAACCTACCTGGAGTCTCCAGAAGTGAAGGTGTCAGGATCTCAGAGACTTCAGTTAGGTAAAGAATCCTAAAAAATGACCCCCACTAGATAAGAATTACAAGCTGAAGTGTTGTAAAATACATGAAGAAGGTTTTTTTATAGGCTTTATGGACAGATAGGTTGAGAGTGACTCTTGAAGGACCAGCACCACATCCTCTAGTACCACTGTTTGAAGAATTCATCTTCCAGAATCTGGCAGTACGTTTTGGGAGTTCATTTTAGTCCACCCTGAAGTCCGTTTTGCAGAGATGGACTAAAAATGAACTCCCAAAACGTACTGCCAGATTCTGGAAGATGAATTCTTCAAACAGTGGTGCAAGAGGATGTGGTGCTGGTCCTTCAAGAGTCACTCTCAACCTATCTGTCCATAAAGCCTATAAAAAATCCTTCTTCATGTATTTTACAACACTTCAGCTTGTGATTCTTATCTAGTGGGGGTCATTTTTTAGGATTCTTTACCTAACTGAAGTCTCTGAGATCCTGACACCTTGCACTTCTGGAGACTCCAGGTAGGTTGCAGCTTTGGAAAATGGTGGCGCTGGAGACTAAAGGGTTCCTGATGGTTTCACCCTTAATTCTTCACCTTAATTCTTCATTCTTTTGCAGTTAACAGGTGTCTTTTCTCCGCCACATGTTTTTGTCAGATCCTGCTGACCCAACGAGCATTTCACTGTCCAATGGTCACGCCTTAACTGCAATGTCTAGTATTGCATTAGTATTGCATCCTTCTCATGGGCATTTAATACTTTTTGACTTTTCAGTCTGAGTTAAATCTCTTTTTTGGCTCAATTTATCTGTAAAAGAAAACATGCCTAATAATTCTGCACACCTGAATATAAGGTGATTTTCATTTCCAGCCTTCATGAACAATTATATATCACTTATACATTATTAAATACTAAATCAATAGTAGTTATTAGGATTACTGTGGTTTGGAATTGGTCAAATGTGCCTGGAAAAAAAATCTGATCAGAAAATCAACGAGCCTAATAATTCTGCACTCCCTGTATATATGTATGTATGTATGTATGTATGTATGTATGTATGTATGTATGTATGTATGTATGTATGTATGTATGTATGTATGTATGTATGTATGTATGTATGTATGTATGTATGTATGTATGTATGTATGTATGTATGTATGTATGTATGTATGTATGTAATTTTTTTTTTTTTTTTTTTTTTTTTGATGTATTATAGGAGCCTATTTTATGACATGTACTTTTTACTTTAGATCATTGTTTGTTTTTCTGAGCTCTCACTTGTATCCAAAAACATGGGGAATGATACTACATTTATCGTCATTGATATCGTTATCGCAATAAATACTAGAAAATATCGGGATACATTTTTAAGTCCATATCGCCCATCCCTAGCGCGCACACACACACACGCGCGTGACACTCGCCCACTGTCTTTGTAATCTCTGCCGTGTGTCACTCAAGCGGCAAACTCCACCAGTTTCTCTACGTCCATATTCACAGTCTATGGTCTCTATATGAGGACACAAACGCATAAACTGTCACTTCATGAGAATTTACCGTTTCATTTTGGGAAAACTTTCATATAAGGAACACAGACACTGAAATATCTTCACGGCTACCCTTCAAAATAAAAGTTCGGTTTAAAACATTTTAAATTGACAGAATATTTTAGGCTACTGCTGTACAGTAGATTTAGCTACGTCTCTATGTAACAATAATACGTCTCTACTACTAATAATAATGCCTAGATGGTTGCTTATTTTTCACTTGTTTTGTTGTAAAGAGATTATTTTCTGATAAATATATATATATATTTTTTTATATTCCTACATTTATTTCTTGCACTGTTTTTTATACAGTTATATTGTACAACTAAAATACCTTTTTCAGTTTGCAGTGTTAGATTTAATTAAAAAAATATAATAAAATAAATAATATTACTGTCAAATGCATGTCAGATAATGAAAATACTGTAATGAATGTAGTTCACTGTATGTATTTGTTCATGTTTTATTAAGGGATAAGTCTGAAGCACACCATAAAATAATTCTAGCAATTCATACAGGGCTAGTTGTGTATACAGATGTATATACAGATACACACCCAGGTATCGGAATCGGTATCGGGAAGGGAAAAAGGGTATCGGAACATCTCTAGTCTCCACCTGGAAGTGTCGTCAGCGAGTTCATGCGGGGTTTGTTCTGTGTGTGTGTGTGTGTGTGTGTGTGTGTCTGTGTGTCTGTGTGTGTGTGTGTGTGTGTGTGTGTGTGTGTGTGTGTGTGTGTGTGTGTGTGTGTGTGTGTGTGTGTGTGTGTGTGTGTGTGTGTGTGTGTGTGTGTGTGTGTGTGTGTGTGTGTGTGTGTGTGTGTGTGTGTGTGTGTGTGTCTCTGTGTCTGTGTGTGTCTGTGTGTCTGTGTGTGTGTGTGTGTGTGTGTGTGTGTGTGTGTGTGTGTGTGTGTGTGTGTGTGTGTGTGTGTGTGTGTGTGTGTGTGTCTGTGTGTGTGTGTGTCTGTGTGTGTGTGTGTCTGTGTGTGTGTGTGTCTGTGTGTCTGTGTGTGTGTGTGTGTGTGTGTGTGTGTGTGTGTGTGTGTGTGTGTGTGTGTGTGTGTCTGTGTGTGTGTGTGTGTGTGTGTGTGTGTGTGTGTGTGTGTGTGTGTGTGTGTGTGTGTGTGTCTCAGGCGAAGGAGTTCATCCACTCGGAGCTGCTGGCGTTCCTGTACTCGTCCGGCGATCAGACCAGTCTGATGGAGGAGTCTGCGGACCAGGCCCAGCGGCGCGACGAGATGCTGCGCATGTACCACGCGCTCAAGGAGGCGCTGCACATCATCGGTGACATCAGCACCAGCACCATATCCGCGCCCGTCCCGCCTCCGGTGGACGACACCTGGATCCACACCGACCCCAGGTACTGCTCCTCTAATAAATCACGGCTCTGGTGATAACGGAAGCGCATTTAAAGCCAAACGTGTGTGTGTCAGTCCTCCATCTCAGCGCAAGCCGTCCTCCGGCACGGCTCCGCCCCCGGGCCGGCCCCCTGCAGTGCGAGGCCCCACCCCCGGCCCGCCGGCCGCGCCTCCTCTGAACCCCTCCCCTGCGTTTGGAGTCCCGCCTGTGCCATCCAGGCCCGGCCCACCTCCAGTCAGCGCTAATGTGTTTGGGAGTGGCGCTCTGGAGGCTCCGCCCCCTCAGGTGCCGTCTCGCCCCGCCCGCGTGCCGCCCGCTCTGCCACCCGGCATACCCAGGTACGACTCTTCCTACACAGCCTCGTGAATATTAATTAGATCACATGTCAAGTCCCATAACAAATTAAATATTCATGAGCCACAGATTATTCGTAGTAAGATTCTCTAATTGGCTGCCTTTCAACCAATCATTTATTCCCACTGGCTGAAGGTAATTAATATTCATGATTCTTCAAGTCAGTCAAATATTTCATGATTTACTGATATTAGTTGTGACTAATAGTTATTTGCTTTAGTATATAATAATAATAATAACAAAATTATTAAAATGTTATCATTCTAAATATTTGTTTCAAGGAATCCCTTCATTATTCATCCATGCGTCTGTTGCTGGATTTTCATTCGCTTACATTTTAAAAGATGAATTGAGTTGTTAATGTTTTATGCCTTCGTTTCTGATAATACATTTATATTAAATCATAAATCCAGAGAAACTTATGAAAAAATAAAATGTTTCATATTTATTTTACTTGACAAAACCATTATAATAAAACTGATGTCATAGGGCCTAAAAGTGTCATGTTTCTTAAACTTATATCATGAAATGTGTACATTTCAATTCATCAGACGTGCTTTTTTATTTACTATAATTTAGTTTGATCATTAAAGCAGAAATGTGGAAAAACAAAATGGAAAAAAGAGAATTTGGAAAAAAATATTAAACATTTCATAAACTGTTGTTGAATCTTGAAATGTCTAAATTTCAATGAATTAAAATGAATAAGGGCCCTAAAAATGTCATTTTTGTTAAACTTCTAATAAATTGTTGTTAAATTGTCTAAATGTCATAATTTCATTCTTTAGGCTTATTGATTACTAAAACTTCACTTGACCATTAAAACTGAATCCTGAAGAAAATAAAACCTGAAAATGGAAAAAAAAATGAATTTGGGGGGAAATTATCAAACTTATTTCACAGGGCATTATTATTATTATTAAAAGGGTATTTTCTGTCTTTTCTGTCAAGTTTTAATAAAATGTTAATTTGAGTTTATTAGACATGCTTATTGATTTATACAATTAACCATTTGAAATTCTAATTTTTCCATTTGAAAAAATGGAATTAATGATTAAAAGTAAGTGTTTTTTGGAAAAGGCGAAACCGATTTCACAGTACTATAATGCCCTGGTGTGTGTGTGTGTGTGTGTGTGTGTGTGTGTGTGTGTGTAGCAGGAGACCTCCAAACCGGCCCACTATCATCAGACCATCAGAGCCGTCTCTACTGGACTGAGACTTTCAACAACCAAAGGAACCAACATCTCACACACACACACACACACACACACACACACACACACAAACGTGCAAATAAGGGCGTCAACTCAAAGTTTGAGTGACACATGATTTTTGATACACTTCAAATAGTAGCACTTGTAGTAATACGTTTATAGTAGGGGTGCTCCGATCGGTCGATAATCGCTTTGGGATGATTGATCGGCGGTCTCCAAAAAGGCCGATCTCATGAACCGATCGCATGCTGACGACACATAAAATGCCGTGAGAGCTAGGGCATGATATGCAGCGACACCGTCTCATTCTCTTTCCAGCACGGGTAAAATAATTATAATGCTGAAGGTGAGGTACAATTCATATTTCTATATTAAATAACTTACGCAGTCATTTGAAAACTTTCTGTGGGACGTAACTTAAGTTCACAAACAGCGCGCGTGAATCACCGCGTGCGCGCGCTCTCTCTCTCCCTTTCAGAATGCTCAAATGGCTTCATATCATCGCATCTGCACTAAAATCCAGCTGCACAGTTGACACAGGATTTGCCACTTTGCACAATCGAGGCAGTGTCGCATCGTCACTAAAGTTTATCATTTGCATTTATTTTTAAGTCTTGCCAGTGTTCAAACCGCTCAGCACTCGCGCGCATGGTCTGGAGACACACACACACACACACACACACACACACACACACACACACACACACACACACACACACACACACACACACACACACACACACACACACACACAGGCCATCTCACAAAAAGCTTGCGAGTACAAATTGCGGTGAAATGGTCAGATACACACAAATGTATGTACTAAAGTACCGTCTTGACGAGTATGCACGTAAACCCCGTGGTGACTCGCGAGTGAACGTTTGTGCAACTGTAACCGTATCCGTGTTCGCTCTTAAAGTGACAGCTGTGGAATAAACTGCTGCTGTCTCTGAGTTTCTCTTTGTCTTGTGTTGTTTGATGCACCTTTATTACACTCACTGCTCTTGAATTACTAACTTTTGCAACCTTAAGTGTAAGGATTAATCTAATTTAATTTATTCAGGGAAGACCAATATTAATTTACATTTGATTTCTTATTAAATGTCTTTAGTATATCTTACCTCAATACTAATGTTAGATCTACCTGAAAATTAGTTTTTAAAAACAAAAATGTACTGCATGATCAAATATTTAGGTGAGATAATTATATACATTTATTATATACATTTATTTGGGAAAGATGGCCTACAGTAGCCTTAAGTTATCTCATTTTCTAAAATAAACACTTGGTGGTTCTTCAAGATCTTGACTCAGTTAATTTAGAGTTAGTTTCATTTCTACAGATGGTGCAAACTCTGCAAGATTGTAGATAAAAGATTGCCATTCCCCTGCCATTCTGTGATCGGCAATCGGCAGATCATGATCTTGGTGATCGGTAATGGGTGATCGGCCCCAAAAATGCTGATCGGAGCATCTCTAGTTTATAGTTTTCTATAACTTCAGGGAAGGTGTTGGGAGGTCGAGCAACACTTTAAATGTGTGCCGTCACACCTGCGTTTACAGACGTCTTTACCCACTTCCTGTTCCTCCTGAGGGTCCGCCCTAATGCCTCCTCTGAGCATCTCAAGCACAGGCGAAGACTAGCACTAACACATCCTCTGAACTCCTCTGAGGTTCAGTCCACACGAGTCTCACTCGGCTTGAGCTGGAAACCCAAGGCTTTTATACCGTGTGACTAACAGGAAGTGGAAACCCTTCACTCCTTCATGTATTTTCTCTCTCTTTCATGACGTTTCGCATGGACTGCGAACAAAAGCACGAGTGATGATTATCAATAAAAGGGCATCTGATACTCTACTGTTGGATTTATTCATCACAGCCTACGGCAGGAGATTAGGGTCAAGCAACGATCACACGTCTGCAGAGTAAACTCATTATAATGACACGAAAAACAGCTACTTTTAGAGAATCGCTAAATAGAGGATAAAGTTGTTTCGACAACGGTATTCTCCAAATTGAATGTTAATTCGCAACATTTTAATTGGACTTTTCCCAAAATTTAGAGTTTTTTCCTCAAAACACAACGACTTTATTCTCAAAATTGAATACATTTATTCTCAACATTTTATTTAGAATGTTTCTAATTTTAATTCAACTTTTTTCTTGAAATGTAACGAGTTTCTCAACACGACTTTATTCTCAATTTAATGAGTTTATTCTAAACATTTTAATCCGACTTTCTCAAAACAAATCGTTATTCTCAATTTTATGAATTAATTCTTAACATTTTATTTAGAATGTTTCTAAATAGTTTTTTCTTGAAATACGACTTTTTTTATTCTCAATTTTATGTTCATTCTCAGCATTTTATTTTTACTTTTTTCTCCTAAATTTAGCGAGTTTTTTCTCAAAACAAAACTTTATTATCAATTTAATTCTACTTTTTTCTCAATTTAACAAGTTTCTCAACATTTTATTTAGAATTTCTCTAAATTTAACAAGTTTTTCTCAAAACAAAACAAAAACATCTTAATTCGACTTTTCTTGAAATTTAACGAGTTTCTCAACACGACTTTATTTTCAATGGAATGCTTTATTATAATTTCACTTCATTTTAGTAATTCAAATTTTTAAGTTCAAAAGTTGAAATTTTGCCCCTTTGATATATTTTATTAGTTTTATTTCAATTGCTGTACACCATTTTTAACTGTAATTTTTTTTTAAACTAATAAAATATTAAAAGGGAGGGAAAAGAAACTTGAAAAAAACTTTCAATAAAATGAGCTGAATTACTAAAAATGTAAATAAAGCTAAACAGAAATAAAAAGTAATACAAATGACAAAAGTAGCTACAATTAAGAAAAACGAAACGTTTGAGTTTATCAGATTTTGACTATACCTATGAAAACTACCTTTTCAATTCTGAGAAATTGTGAGAAAAACGTCTAAAGTTAAAGTGAGAGAAATTCTGAGAGTCCGACAAAATCTGATATAAACCTCGCAATTCTGAGAAAGTTGTATTACTTTTTATTTCTGTTTAGCTTTATTTTAATTTCAGTACATTTTTAGTAATTCAAATTTTTAAGTTCTAAAGTTGAAATTTTGCCCCTTTGATATATTTTATTAGTTTTATTTCAATTGCTGTACACCATTTTTTTAACAGTTAAAAACTGTTAATTTTCTTAAACTAATAAAATATGAATATTAAAGGGAGGGAAAAGAAACTTGAAAAAAACTTTAAATAAAATGAGCTGAATTACTAAAAATGTAAATAAAGCTAAACAGAAATAAAAAGTAATACAAATGACAAAAGTACAATTAAGAAAAACGAAACGTTTGCGTTTATCAGATTTTGACTATACCTAAATAAAAACTATACCTTTTCAATTCTGAGAAATAGTTTAAATTGTGAGAAAAAAAAGAAATTCTGAGAGTCCGACAAAATCTGATAAACTCAAACGTTTAGTTTTTCGTAATTGTGCTTTTGTCATTTGTATTACTTTGTATTTATGTTTAGCTTTATTTTAATTTCACTTAATTTTAGTAATTCAAATTTTTTTGTTCAAAAGTTGAAATTTTGCCCCTTTGATGTATTTTATTAGTTTTATTTCAATTGCTGTAAACCATTTTTAACAGTTGTAGTTTCTTAGTTATTGTTAACAAAAACTATTAAAAATTGTTTAAAACTAATAAAATATGAATATTAAAGGGAGGGAAAAGAAACTTGAAAAAAACTTTAAATAAAATGAGCTGAATTACTAAACATGTAAATAAAGCTAAACAGAAATAAAAAGTAATACAAATGACAAAAGTACAATTAAGAAAAACGAAACGTTTGAGTTTATCAGATTTTGACTATACCTATGAAAACTATACCTTTTCAATTCTGAGAAATTGTGAGAAAAAAGTCAAAAGTTGAAGTGAGAGAAATTCTGAGAGTCCGACAAAATCTGATATAAACTCGCAATTCTGAGAAAGTTGTATTACTTTTTATTTTAGCTTTATTTTAATTTCAGTTAATAATTTTTAGTAATTCATATTTAAGTTCTAAAGTTAAAATTTTATTTTATTAGTTTTAGTTGTTAACAAGAAGGCTGTTATTGTTAACAAAAACTATTAAAAATTGTCTACGGTAATTTAAATAAAACTAATAAAATATGAATATTAAAGGGTAAAAAAAACGTACATTTATTCAAATTAGCTGAATTACTAAAAATGTAAATAAAGCTAACCAGAAATAAAAGGTAACGTTATTTGAATTTAGTAATTTTGTTAAGTATTACACTAGTATATAAGCAATACTAAAATAACTTGTTTAACGTTAATAACGCCTGTCTGGGGATCATTTACTCGCCTCACATTGTGATATTAAACACTAATAATCGAGTTACACCTCAGAAAGATGATCAAATAAACATTTCTCTGAGAAAAAAAGTCAGAATTATGAGATGAGAAGTCGCATTACCTTTCATATTTTTGTATCCGGTGGCATGAATGGTTAAATTCAAGAAGATCTATGAAATATCAAAGAAAACAATGTCCAAGCCATATTTCACCCAAAATAAAACATTAAAAGAAATTCAATTTTACTTCAAATCAATGCTGTTATTGTTAAAAACAAAAACTATTAAAAAATTGTTTACGGTCATTGAAATAAATATTAAAGGGGAAAAAACATAGAATTTAAAACAAAAATTAGAAATAAAATGAGCTGAATTACTAAAATTTAAATAAAGCTAAACTTAAATAAAAAGTAATAAAAATGACAAAAGCACAAAACTAAATTACTGAAACTAAATTAAAATAATAAGTAATTACACTAGTATATAAATAATACTAAAATAAAAGTTCAAGTTAATAATGCCTGCCACAGAAAAGGGGAGGAAAAACAAGTTATTCAACTATGGATTCTACCATTTCATGTTCTGGGTAAAATAAATACTGTGACTCTCACAATTCTGACTTTCCTCGAAGTTGATTATTATAGATTGAGAGTTTAAATCTCGCAATTCTGAGAAAAAGTCACAATTACCTTTCATATTTGTGTATTCGGTAGCAGAAACAAGCTTATATAGTTAAATACAATTAAAGAAAACAATCTTGTCGATGATGAACACATGTCCAGGCCATATTATCGTTTTGTTTTTTTTTTGCTTAAAGTCAAGGCTTATTGTTAACAAAAGCTGAAACTGTTAAAAATAGTTCACGGTAATTGAAATAAAACTTAATAAATATTAAAGAGGAAAAAAAGTAGAATTTGAACAAATTTAAAATAAACATTTCTTTCTCTTGAAACATTATTCTCAATTTAATGAGTTTATTCTCAACATTTTAATTCTGCTTTTTCCTCTAAATTTAACGAGATTCTTCTCATTCTTGTTAAACTAAAACTGTTAATTTGTTTATGGTAATTTAAATAAAACATAAATATTAAAGGGGGAAAAAAACTTAATTTGAAAAACATTTGATTCTCAATCTTTCTCTCGAAACAACTTTATTCTCAATTTTAATTCAAATTTTTTCTCTAAATTTAACGAGATTTTCTAGTTAACAAAAACAAAAACTTAACAACTTGTTTACAGTAATTGAAATAAATATTAAAGGTGAAACATTTAGAACTTAAACAAATTTGAAATAAAATGAATTGAACTACTAAAATGATTAAAACTGAAGATAAAATAAAGCTAAAGAGAAATAAGAATACAAATTACAAAATTACTCAAATAATAAGTATTATAGTAGTATATAAATTATACTAAAATAACACTGTTTAGCGTTAATAACGCCAAATAAACATTTCTCGTTTTGTGAAAAAGTGCTTTAACAGAAATACTGGGGTTCCGCGTACATTTAACTTCAACAAACGGTATTAGATGTTGCCCATGGAGCGAAATAATCCTTTATAAATCAACACTATATAATCGTGTGACACTCACTTTTATGCCGTCCAGCTTGTACTCTAATAAGTTCTCTGGCTCTCCTAGCCCCGCCCACTCGTCGTCCGCCCCCACGTCATTGGACGGGCTGTCCAGGATGACCTCGAAGAAGACCATCTTCTCTGAGAACCTGCTGAAGGTGTTGTCGAAGCAGATCTGATAGTCTCCCGCCTCCGTGGGCTCCACCCTAATAAACAGCGGACCAATCACAGACGAGTAAACGGCAGACCGGCCAATCATTCTGAGGCGCGGGGCAGTGGAAGGAAAAATAAGGTTAAAGTTATTTTAGCTATTGACGTAACGGTCTAGAGGCGCGCATTTACATTCAAAACACACAGTCGAGCGCAAAACCCGTTGGTATTATTGGTTTATTTAAAGGAATTTAATTACTAACGGGATTTAAGGACGTAAAGTATTGTAGTTATGAAGTTGCAAATAATATATGTTTTTTAAATATGCACACATTCACTCTTATTTGTATAATGCTAAATGTTTCGTCACATCAAATTCAGTTTTGATTTACATGAATCGTGTTAATAATGACAGTTTCAATTCAAAAGGGTAAAATATCGTAAAAATTAGTAGTTTGCGTCACTGGATATAACGGTCAGTCGCTGAACGTTTCCGTCGTAAAACGGTTGTCAATTATTATCTTACGATACACACTTTCACTGCTAAAACTAAAGCGTTGCACTAACAGTAATAATGCGTTCACACCAAACGCAAATTTAATTGTTTGTGCGAGTAGATTGCATTCAAACTCAACGCGAAGGACGGAAAGTGGGCGACTTGTTTGCCCGCGAACGTGCGATAATCGTCTCAAACGTGTCTTCCACGCAAATTGAAAAATTAGCATGACGCGTAATGAGTCAACGAGTAACGCAATGCGAATAATCGCTTCGTTTTGCTGTGCACACACCACAAGTCCCGCCTTCTTTGATTTGATTGGCCATCTCACTCATCCTCATATTATTGGTTTACTTAAAGGAATTTAATTACTAAAGGGATTGTAGTTATGAAGTTAACTATTTGCAAATAATATATATTTTTTAAATATGCACACATTCACTCTTATTTGTATAATGCTAAATGTTTCGTCACACATGAATTGTGTAAATGATATTTTAAATTCAAAACGGTAAAATAACGTAAAAATGAGTCGACCTGGTCGACCTTGCTGCTGGTAAGCCAAAACAATGGTGTCCACTATCCAGTGAGACAGCCTTTGCTTTGAGAGAGCACTTCCCTTCTGCTCTCCACCATAACAGACAAAGAGCTGGTCTGAGGTCCTGAAACACTGCGTCATGTCTACGTAGGCGCGGAGGGCGTGCCAAGGCAGTGCCAAGGCTGGGTCTGCCTCCTCCAAAGGCAGCGCTTGCAGGTTCACTACCTGATCTCTGAAGGGAGTGGTAGGAACCTTGGGCACATATCCAGGCCGGGGTCTCAGGATCACGTGAGAGTTAGCCGGCCCGAATGCCAGGCACGCTTCGTCAACCGAAAATGCCTGCAGGTCCCCGACCCTCTTAAGGGAGGCCAATGCGGTCAGCAGAGCCGTCTTCATCGACAGGAACTTAATATCGACCGACCGCAAAGGCTCAAGGGAGGCCTCTGCAGAGCACTTAGGACTACTGAGAGGTCCCAAGAGGGTACGAGAGGAGAGCGAGGAGGATTCAGTCTCCTCGCTCCCCTCAGGAACCTGATGATCAGGTCGTGCTGACTTACCTTTTTGTTCTCCAAGAGATCGTGGTGGGCAGATATTGCGGCCACATAAACTTTGAGGGAGGAGGGAGACAGCCTTCGCTCCAACCCCTCTTGGAGGAACGAGAGCACGGACCCGATCGGGCATTTCCAGGGGTCTTCTTGCGGGAAGAGCACCAGGTGACGAAGAGGTACCACTTCAACGCATAGGCATGCCGAGTGGACTCTGCCCTAGCGGAAGTGATGGTGGCGACTACCGTAGGTGGCAGGCCACTCAAACCTGCCGCGTCCCGTCCGGGAGCCTCACGTGGAGCTTCCACAGGTCGGGACGCGGGTGCCATAGGGTAACCCGTCTCTGAGTGAGGAGGTCCGGTCTCAGAGGAATAGGCCAGGGAGGGGCTGTCGCAAGGAGTATGAGTTCGGGGAACCAGGTCCGGCCGTGCCAGTACTGGGCGACCAAAAGGACCTGCTCCTTGTCCTCCCTGATCTTGCACAAGAGCTGTGCGAGTAGGCTCACTGGGGGGAACGTATAATTGCGTAGGCCCAGGGGCCAGCTGTGCGCCAGTGCATCCGAGCCGAGCGTGCCCTCGGTCAGGGAATAGAACAGGCTGCAGTGGGAAGAGTCATGGGAGGCAAACAGATCTACCTGCGCGTCCCCGAACTGTTCCCAAATCAGCTGGACCGTCTGGGGATGGAGTCTCCATTCTCCCGGGAGAGGCTGAAAACCGCGAGAGCTCGTCGGCTGCGTGGTTCAGGACTCCCGGAATATGGACAGCACGAAGGGACCTAAGGCGCTTTTGACTCCATAGAACAAGATGGCGGGCGAGGTGAGACATACGGCGGGAGCGTAGACCGCCCTGGTGGTTGATGTATGCTACTACGGCCGTGTTGTCTGTCCGGACAAGCACATGTTGACCCATCAGCAACGCTCGGAAGCGGTGCAGGGCGAACCGTACTGCCAGCAACTCAAGGCAATTGACATGCAGGAGGCGCTGGGGTCCTGTCCAGGAGCCCGCGGCTGCTTATCCATTGCACATGGCACCCCAGCCCGTGGCAGAGGCATCCGTTGATACAACAACAAGCCTGGAAACTCGTTCTAAGGACACACCGGCCCGTAGAAAACTGAGGTTCGACCACGGGGTGAGCGCCTGTAAGCAGGCCCGAGTCACTTGGACCCGGAGCGTGCCAGACTGCCATGCCCATCTCGGGACTCAATCGCGAAGCCAGTGCTGAAGCGGTCTCATATTAAGCAATCCGAGCAGTGTCACCGCGGCTGCAGATGCCATATGCCCCAGGAGCCTCTGAATAGTTCAGTGGAACCGCACTCTTGCTCTCGATTTGACGGAGGCAAGTCAGCAAGAGACTGCGCGTGCTCGCTCGTAAGCTGCGCGCACATGGCGACCGAGTCGATCTCCAACCCGAGAAAAGAGATCCTCTGCACGGGGCAAAGTTTGCTCTTTTCCCAGTTGACCCGAAGGCCCAGACGGGCTAAGTGGTGGAGAACCAGATCTCTGTGTCCGCGAACCTGCTCTCGAGAGTGACTCAATAAGAGCCAGTCGTCAAGGAACTCAGGATGCGAACCCCGTGCTGCCGGAGGGGCGCAAGGGCTGCCTCGACAATCTTCGTAAAGACGCGAGGGGACAGAGATAGCCCGAATGGGAGGACCGCGTACTGACATGCCCGCCCCTCGAAAGCAAACCGTAGGAACGGTCTGGGTCGAGGTAGGAGGAGACATGGAAGTAGGCGTCCTTCAGGTCGATCGCTGCAACCAATCGACCGGACGAACGCATTCGAAAAGGCGTTGGCTGTCAACATCTTGAACGGAAACCTGTGTAGGTAACGGTTCAAGATGCGCAGGTCCAGGATTGGTCTTAACCCACCGGTCTTATTGGGTACAATGAAGTAGGGGCTGTAGAACCCCGACTTCATTTCGGCCGGAGGGACAGGTTCGATCGCACCCTTCGCCAGCAGGGTGGCAATCTCCGCACGCATGACAGGGGCGTTGGCCCCGATCACGGTCTGGCGGACTCCCCTGTAGCGGGGAGGAGCCTGTACGAACTGAATCGCGTAGGCGAGCCTGACGGTCCGCGCGGGCCAACCCCGGAAGCTGAAGCCAGGCTTCCAGCGACTGTACCAACGGGGTCACACGGACGGCAGACGTACCCAGGGTGGGGCAGCGTTACCGACCCGGACAAGGGAGGCTGTTGGGCGTCCCGGTGTGGGGGTGCGGTTAACGGCTGCGTCCTGACAGAGGAGACCAGGGAAGGACGCACGTTCCACTGGGGTCTGCTCTGCCAGGGGGCTGGCGACAGAGAGGGATGCGAGTGGCGGGACCCGTGGGTGGCGCACACCATCATCACCGGTCTCTGGGTCCTCAGAGACAGGAACATGAGTTCTTCCCAAGCGCTGCTAGCCTGGGGGCCAGCAGCGGAAGGATTTTCCCCCGGCCCTCCACCGGGGGAAGGAGAGGCCCTGCTACCTGCTATCCCCTGGGAAGAACTGGAACCCATCTCTGAGTTGTCCACCTCCAGCTTGGCGTTTAACCAGTCTGGGGAGCGGACTGGGCGACATCCTCAACCACCTCCACGGCGCGGCCCAGGTGAAGGCTGCTGCTGGGGCCGGGCGGGAAGAGGGAGGGCGCCCGCCGGGGAAGTACGTGTTACAGCCTCAGTCTGCTCTGGGGCGGCCGAGAACTGTTGGGCGCAGTTCTCAGCCGCGCCGCCGATGAGGCCAGCCTGGGATATGGGTGAGTTGAGCAGGCGGGCCCGCTCAACGTCCTCCACATCACCAGGTAAGGCCAGGTGTTCTCCCGGACCACAGCTGTGGACATCGCCCGACCCAGGGAGCGTGTGGCCACCTTCACCGCCCGGGGGCGGGATCAGTTGCGGCACGCAGCTCATTGAAGAGCCCTGGGTCGGCTCCACCCTTGTGCATGTGCAAAGGGGCGGCGGCCTGCCCGTAGCTCTGCAGGACCACGCCACCGAAGTAGACGAGCCCACAGGCTTTGGGAGGGTGCTTAGGACAGCCACACCACGCCATGTCAAAGCCCTCTGTGGACACCGTAGTGCGCAACAGAGAGTTCAACAGTGGGGGGGGGGGGGGGGTACCCTAGGCCGCGGCCCCATCAAGGGCAGAGAAGGCGGAAGAGGCCACCAAACGGTCGCGGGAAGCACGGGGACTTCCGGGACCGCGTGACCTCCTCATGCACCCCGGGAGCGAAAGGCATTGGGGGCGGGGCCCAACAGCTGTCGGGTGCCGCCCCCAAAAACCAATCACGCAACCACGAGCACCCGCGACTGGGCGGAGTTCCACACCAGCGCGAGACTCGCCGCTGCCCGAGATAACATGGCTGTCAACTTTAGGTCGGATCAGGCAGTGCTGACACACCCGGAGGCGGAGCACAACCTAATTGTCATCCCCAAAGGACTCCAGCCCACCTTGGGATGTGGCGATCGACATCTCACTGCTATCCGGAGCGTGAACTGAACGAACGAGGCGTCAGAGACGGGCCGTTGATTCAGTCCAACACTCGCGGGAAGCGATGTGCAAGAGGGGGGCGTGGCCCGAGGAATGATCGTCGGGGTTCTTAATACCACAGCATCGCCCTCAGGTCACCCTGGCCACCAGCCAAAGTACCATCTCACTCGGGGACGGTAGATTGGGGTGTGGTAGAGGGGACTCTCTCTCCTCACGGAGATCATTGAGTCTCGACCGCGACATCGCGATGGTCACGTTCCCGCAATGGAAACGTGACACATCCGCAAACACTGCCCGAACGTGCTGAAGCCCAAACACGCTCGAGCAGTGAATGCGTCCATAGACAGCAGCGGAAATCGATCGCACCCGGAAGTGCACGGGCGAGCCGTCTTGAAAAAGACGTGCCACGCGCAAGCTCTTTTTGTTAGAGGAAAGCCTCGCAGTCGATGCCGAAGCGCCCAGGGAAACACACACCAGCTGTCAAACGGACCACTGCGCAGATCAGCAGGCAGGAAGTATGCGATCACTGGAACGCGCCGTTACACCAACACCGACTGGAAAGCTGCTCGTCTCGAAGAAGCTGACAGAGTCTCAGAAGGCTGTAGGAGTGAAGAGGTTGGTTCTCTTGGCTCCGAAAGCAGAAACATAATGCGATATTGCCACGTACTTCCTTATATACTCACGCTGTGAGGCGGAGTTACGTATGCAAATTCCGCATGCCCTATGGCATTGGCACGCCATTGGGCGTTTTCTCTAAGATGATAGGCTTCTAAGCGAAACCCCCATTCGTTAGTCACTAACGTTACGTCGTAGTGACTGAACGAAAGGGATCAATTGTCGCCGCATCGTAAAATTATTGTAGAGTCACTGTGGTGAGATGGACTTTGTAACAACGTTTTAAGTGCCTTTTATGGGTCTTGGAAGTGTGAATGTACTGAATGCCAATGGAGGCCTATCTGAAGCCTTTCTCAGCCATCAGATTTCAACTAAAATATCTTCATTTGTGTTGATGAACGGAGGTCTTACGGGTGTCGAACGACATGAGGGTGAGGAATTAATTACAGAATTTTCATTTTTGGGTGAACTAACCCTTTAACTTAAATTACGTTATTAAAAAATTAATTTACCTTGCACTTGTCTCCTCATCGTCATCCTTCTTCTTTTTCTGTTTTTCTGCACCCGATGGATAGATTCGTTAAATTTTTTAGGTCAAATTTCCAAGTTCAGGGAAGACAGACAACGATTTTACACGGTGACGGTTGGTTGACTGCGGCGATGCCGGGCGAGTACAATCTGTAGTTAGGCGGCCCCCTAGTGGCGGCGGAGCTCTAAGCAGCCGCTTAGATCGCTTATAGGGAGAGCCGGCTCTGAGCGCAAGTAATGCTTGAGGAAAAGAATTAAAGTTCACAGAGTTTCAGTGACATTATTACATTAAAGGTCCCGTTTTTCGTGTTTTTTTTAAGCTTTGATTCTGTTTACAGTGTGCAATATAACATATGTTCATGTTTCATGTGTAAAAAAACAGTATTTTTCACACAATTTACTTATCTGTATACTGCTGTTTTCACTGTCCTCAAAACGGCCTGAGAATTTCCTCGTTCTATGAAGTCCCTCCTTCAGAAATACGTAACGAGTTCTGATTGTGCCAGCGATTCCCGTGTTGTGATTCGACAGCAGCTTAGCTCACGTTGCCCGGAAAGGTCTTACCATAACGGGGAGATGAACGCGCTCAAACTACAGCCGCTTAAGGCAAAACAAAGGTGATTTGACTCCGGGATGAAAATAACAGCGTCTGAACGCGACAAATGCAACCGAACCGAACGCAACGCTTCCTCTTCTCCACGAGGGAGCAACAAGACCACGCCCCCTTTTTCGCATATTCTTGTGGGCGGAGGTTAGTCGACAAACTGCTCTACTGACGTAATTAAAGCAGGAAATACCAGGATGTAGTCTAAACCGGCTGTTCGCTGTAGGCTTTGAAAGGGAACTTCTGTCAAATAAAATATCTCGCTTGGCATTGAACTTTGAGCTTTATAATTTTACAGGTATTATATATGCTCTAACAGCAACATTACACACTAACTAAAGTTTGAAAAATGGGATCACGAAGAACAGGACCTTTAAACAACTATATATAATGTTGAATATAATGTTGAATAATGAAATGGGGAAATATTTGTTGGGTCCTGATAATAATCCACTAATAATAACCCAGCAAACACAGTACGTTGTGACGACGTTGTCATTTAGTCATCATTTGGTCAGCGTGACATTATTTTATGACAACTTGTGAGGACGTCGTGGTAAATTTCAATTTTTTAGAATCTTGGCTAACGTTCCAGAAACGTCGTGGGCACGTCCTCAAAAGACGTCGCTAGTTTATCCCACGGAGAACGTTGTGAGGACGTCGTGGTAAAGTTCAATTTTTTTAGAATCTTGGCTAACGTTCCAGAAACGTTGTTGGCACGTCCTCAAAAGACGTTGTGCGTTTATACGGTTTATTCCACGGAGAACGTTGTGAGGACGTCGTGGTAAAATTCCATTTTTTTAGAATCTTGGCTAACGTTCCAGAAACGTTTTTTGGCACGTCCTCAAAAGACGTTGTGCGTTTATTTGGTTTATTCCACGGAGAACGTTGTAGCGACGTCCACTGGTCTCCAGATAACTTTCCAGATAATTGCATTACAAGTATGCCATTTGTATATTATATTGGACATTTACCTAATTCATCAAATATGAATAAATTAATAAATTAATCAATTTGAATGAGTTTTCAAATCGTCGTGTTTGCAAAAACAACAATCGTCAATAACAATATATGATTTATTCCACTGAGAACGTATTCAATCAACATTAACCATTGCCAGGTATTGTATTTCTCATGACATTACAGCTGTGCAGCTGCAGCTGTTTGCCCACTGAAGGCACCAGACAACAATAACATCACCTTTTGAGTTAAAACTTGTTGATTTTTTTCTAACCTAATTGTGTCCGCGACTATAGAAAGTGAATGTGTTTCCATCAGTATGATTGTGGCACTTAAATGTTTACATTGTGACTCAACTGGAAACAGCTGCTCCGGATCGATTGGTTGTGTGTTTGTCTCGTCAGATGCGCTGCTACTGTCTCTCTCGAGCTCCACAAATTGTCACACGGACATTTGAAGTAAGTGTGGAACCGGCCATGATAAAGTTTTAGCTCCTGTACAAGATTAGCTTCAGACTCTCTGTTCTTTAAGACTGGGTGCACCCAAAACCTTCTTCTCTGTCTTTTAAAGAAAATGAAAAGCTCCTCTTATGAAGGTAAATTGATGCCTTAAAGAATCCCAAGTGCAGGGTAAGATTTGTGAAAGTGTACATAAGATTGCAAGCGTAAATTAAATTTGTATGCGCAAGATAGTTTTGTAAAGGTGTAAATTGCCTTTCAAGTGTAAGAAAAAAATATTTGCAGCATTTTACTGTTATTCGTAAGTGTAATTCATGTATTGTGAAACTGCAGCTTCATGTTAACGCAAAATAAACATGATCTGTATTCTTCTGACTTCCATTTTTCCGTGCTAAGACTTTTGACATGTTTCTTTCGCCGAGATACGGCCAAAATCATTGCACGACTGTGAACATTGATTTGCAAGCGAAAACATCAGAGTCAGGAACTGCAAACCAGATTGACCGTGTAAAACCAGACTTTGTGGAAAAAATATAAACTGCTGCAAATGTCTAAATGACTTGTTGTGAACGTAGGGCAAAAAAAGTTCCAGAAAGAAACCGATTTGTACAGTTCCGTCTTCCTTTTAGCTGCGCTTAAAGTTTTGGCGCGATTCTCTCACTCGCTCAGTTTTGCGAGCTCGAGGAGGAAGGCGGGTCCACCTTCTTCTGTAGCCAATCAAATGAGCTGCTCGCTGACTCTGGATTTATCCTCATCTGATTGGTTCAATAAAGACCCCAGACGCCAGAACACATCTTAATCTTCATTTGGCTAAGAATTGTTCTCACTGCCGAAATTGTACTTTTAATGCACACATACATGTTAATAAATAAATAAATAAAGTACGGTTGCTTAATAAGCTGTACACCGTTCAAGGTGCATCTTTATCAACACATCTTTATCTTCATTTGGCTCAGCATTCCGAGCTAGTGTGTTAAGAAAGAAAATGTATATTCAGTGTATCCTTATCCTTATCATCATCATCATCATCATCATCATCATCATAATCATCATGACATGATAATAGTTTATCTTGATGATGCTAAAAGTATAGTATCTGCACTACTGCATGCATAATTTCATAATGTCTACTGATCAGGGGTGATTCCAGAATTATTATCATTATTATTATTATTATTATTATTATTATTATTATTATTATTATTATTATTATTATTATTTATTAGTAGTAGTGTTAGTATTAAATTATAATTTTTCCTTTAACATGTATTTTAAGGGCATCTCTAAATTATGCAGCATTTGTCATCTGTAATACAATCGTTTAACCTCTAGATGGCTGTATATCCCTATATATAAACATAAACATGGCTGTGTATTCCCTGTTTGCTGGGTTTTAATTCAGACATAATTAGTTAGTTTTCATTTGATTTGGAGATGATTTGGAGATATATATATATTTATTTATGATGAAAGACTACTCTTTGTAAAATTTAAGTTTTTATATTGATTTGAAGTATCAGTTTTGTATTAGCCTACAGTCAAATCTGGACACAGAGAAAGCATTTTGTTATTCATACTAGCTACATATAATAGTTTGATCAGTCACACTATAGTAATCAGAATCAATACAGTGCGACCAGGACAATATTTCAAAATATATAATTGAGTGTTAAATACCATGAAATGTGGTCTGAAAAAGTCTTAATCAGAATGGTATTATTGGTTATTAAAGAATGGGTATTAAATGTTTTGATTGTAAAGTATAACATCAGCTCAGTGGTGTAAGCAGATTATATAATATATAAAATTTCAATGCAATTCCAAACCAATCCAATAACGACACACCAGCTCAAAATTCAGGATGAACACATATCAGTCTTGAACGGTGCACATTTTATTAAGCAACCGTGTGTAGCGTCTGGAGCGTCTCCCAGCTAGGATCAAAGTGATCAGAGATGCTTTCCTCCAAACAGCTCTGTATATAAATTACATTTCTGGCCCACTGGCTCCGGCTCGTCTGAGCCAAATTGCGCCTCCAACTGTTTAATGGCCAGCTAGAAGATGACCAGGAGAGACCTGATGGCCCGTTCTGAACTTCAATCAGATCCTAATCAGCCAGGACAGTTCCCTCACCCTTCAGTCTGAAGCGGCCGGGGGGTCGTGTGACTCTAATACACACACACACACACACACACACACCCACACACACACACACACACACACACACACAAGCATTCCCCTCTATTTAGCCTTTAATTAAACTATCCCAGAAATTACATATATGATGATTTCTTAAGTGTATGCATGCTCCCTATATTTCTTATGCTTGTGTGATGTAAGAGCGATCTTAAACGCTCCAAATTGCTCTGTATAGAAGATGCACTGCCTTCATGTCTGTAAACCCAGGCATGTCTGATGTCTAAATGCTCCTCTTTCTCTGTCTCAGTCAATGGTACAAAGTATATGATTATGAGATGTACCACTAGTATGGTTAGGTCTTTGGAGTGAAACTTTACTAAGTTCTGGCTCCCAGCAAGAACATTCCATTGAGTAATAAAGTCCGAACAAAGAAACTCTCTCCCGCCTGAAATTCACACCAACGATTGGTCGTCTCAGGGAAAGTGGGCGTAGTTTAATGGATCTCAAAAGACGGTAACACGAGCATATCGGTGCTCAGTCATCTTGCAAGAACCCCGGACGAGACAAATTCCCTTTTCCTCCCATCTCATCAGCGCGGCTCGCGGGTTTTCGACCTGCGAGCCGGCGCGGTCCAGCCAAGCTGATGTTTCCTTTGAAGATCGACGTGCTCCGCGACGCAGTCAGCGGACGCACTTAGCTGGACGAGATGAACTTTCCCTTCCAAGACGACACCTTTAAAAGTCCCGCGGACCAACGAAGCTCTGGAAGAACCAAACGGAGAGAACGCTTCAGCGCGCAAACTCTCTGAGAAACGCCAACGCACGCATCTTGCTTTACACAACACCAAGAAACCATGCAAGTATCAATTCTACCGAAATTTAGATGCGTTTTAAAGATTGTACCCCTGTTTAAGGTGATATTTCTTGCTGGCTCCAATGGTTTTGTCTGGGAAGGTGTCGGATCGGACACGATCTTACCCTCCTTCCTTTCCTTTCCCTTCCCCTCATCCTCCTCTTTACTTTCCACTATTCTGTAAATACATGTATTCTTTATGTAGTCATATGTAATCGTAGTAGTAATCTTTATTAAAACCATGATATTCACGTTTTGATTGTCATTGTTTGCTCACGGAACACGAGTCCCTTTAATGTCAGATCTAAGCTACGAGCTCTTATAAGCATCGTTGAATGCTTTAATTAATACCATAACTCGGAAAGTTTGTCCTTTGTGGCCAGAGGGATAAACTTCCCGAAAATTGGGTAGGAAGAATAGACCTGGTGAGTGGATAAAGAATCTCCGCTCGTCCTTTAAACGGAACGGAGAGGAATTTTGAATCAACTCCCTTGAGGTTATTCTGTGATTATTTAATATAGATATATCTGTAGTTAATTACAATAAATTGTTGTTAACCATATATATATATATATATTATATTGCATAAATACCGAGGTGAGGTATTCCCATTTTGGGTGATTTTGAAGATTGGTGATTAGATTATAACCCGTTATGATTAATCATAAATCCCTAAATATTAATACCCACAATTCCCTATTGAGCTAATTTTTAATTTAAATATATATGTAACCCTAATACGCTACATGTGTTTTATTTATTTATTTATTTATTTATTAACATGTATGTGTGCATTAAAAGTACAATTTCGGCAGTGAGAACCATTCTTAGCCAAATGAAGATTAAGATGTGTTCTGGCGTCTGGGGTCTTTATTGAACCAATCAGATAAGGATAAATCCAGAGTCAGTGAGCAGCTCATTTGATTGGCTACAGAAGAAGGTGGACCCGCCTTCCTCCTCGAGCTCGCAAAACTGAGCGAGTGAGAGAATCGCGCCAAAACTTTAAGCGCAGCTAAAAGAAAGACGGAACTGTACAAATCGGTTTCTTTCTGGAACTTTTTTTGCCCTACGTTCACAACAAGTCATTTAGACATTTGCAGCAGTTTATATTTTTTCCACAAAGTCTGGTTTTACACGGTCAATCTGGTTTGCAGTTCCTGACTCTGATGTTTTCGCTTGCAAATCAATGTTCACAGTCGTGCAATGATTTTGGCTGTATCTTGGCAAAAGAAACATGTCAAAAGTCTTAGCACGGAAAAATGGAAGTCAGAAGAATACAGATCATGTTTATTTTGCGTTTACATGAAGCTGCAGTTTCACAATACATGAATTACACTTACGAATAACAGTAAAATGCTGCAAATATTTTTTTCTTACACTTGAAAGGCAATTTACACCTTTACAAAACTTATCTTGCGCATACAAATTAAATTTATGCTTGCAATCTTATGTACACTTTCACAAATCTTACCCTGCACTTGCGATTCTTTAAGGCATCAATTTACCTTCATATCCTCTCCACTGAAATATTACGTGTCCGTGTTCTCAGCTGTCGCCGCGAATGTTTTGGAATGTTGGAGCTCTGAAACGTTGCAAATTCGCGTCGCGGCTGATGTGAATGGTTTTGACGCGAACTATTCGCACACAAAATATTTGAATATTTGAAAATTGAATTGAATTTTCCGCTTCGCTTTTTCATTACGCGTCCGGTGTGAAAGGGCCTTAAGGAATAAGAGGTCTCAGATTCTACCTGAGAAAGTCAACATGCTCATTTTCTTGAACAAATAACTGTTGATGTATATTTTGGACAAATAATACAGGAGAGATGCTAGGAATCTATATTGTGTTTTTTACATATCCCTTTATGAACATTATTTTCTTTATTTGTTAGCTTAAGCTCAAGGACTATATATCTTTGGTAATTGTCACATTGTTCAAGTTTAGCTACAGGTAGTGAGGCAATAAAGCACATCACCACTAGACATCTGTAGCTGGTGTCTCACAGGACATTTCTTCAAATAAAAGTAATAATGAAGAAACTGATTAATATTTTTTCATGTATTTTTTTGTGCTAAATTTTAGAGAGTAGGATCAATAAGAGTATTGATAAGTATCAGTGATAAAATAATTATTTAACTACACCCATCCCTAATGATAAGACAATCAAATATTTTAATAACTGGTTACATTGTTCATTGATTATGTTGTTTGATTCATGAATTGATGTGTTACATTTCTGTACTAATAATTAGTTAACACTTTACATAGTTCAAAATGTGTTGGCTTAGGGTTTGTACAAAGTAACACTGCATTCATTTATTAATCAGCATTTATTCAGTTTGGTTTTGGGCCATTTTCTATTAGAATTTATTAGGGGTTTGTATTGGTTTCTATTATGTATTGATCCATAAATGTATTAACTAAACTAAAAAAATTTATTTATACGGTTTTACAGCAGAGAATGAAATGTTTGAGTTTATCAGTTCTATGTGGATTTCAAGTTTATGGACCAAGCACAACTTCATTCCCCGGACTAAAGGTGAGAAGTATATTTAAATAAAGGTGGACGTGGTATTTTGGTCGTTAGGACGTAGGCTACCTGCCACGTTCCAGCGACGTACCACAATAACGTCGCCACGACGATTATGGGAATCACAAAGTTACGTCGCTGGACCGTTATTTACAAAGCTGAATTTATCATCATTACTCCATTCTTCAGTGTCACATGACCCTTCACTAATCATTCTTATCTGAGGATTTGATGCTCAAAACACATTTATGATTATCAGTTTTTATATTACAATATTTTTAGGATTCTTTGAAAGCTTTCTATTTAAGAGAAATGCTGTCCTTTTGAACCTTCTATTCATCAAAGAATCAGGCAAAAAGTGAGCATATTCAGCATAAGAGACTAGGCGACTTAAAAAAAAAATTTTTTTTTTAAAGTACATATCCCAGTCTGAACAGTAGTACTGTAAGGCTTTGAATATTAACATCTGACCACTCTTGTGGGTTTGCTACTGTCACAATTAAAAACTGTGTAAGGGTAAAAACATGACAGGCAGACATGATGTAAGCAACACAGCTACAAATACTAACATTGATACTGGGTGTGCAAATGATCAAGAATTGACAATAGCCAATCGTATTGGTGGCACTGATAAAAATTCTGCTTAGGGCCCCATAAGGGCTTGGGCCGGCCCTGCGTTCGTATCAATCTACTCGAGAATGCTCGCGTGACTTTGCTTGACTATTTCTTGTTTCGAATTGTTTAGTTTAAAAATGAAAATTTCAAGCTTTCTATACACATATTTCTCATGTCTGTGAGGCTGAGTTTGGGTTTATTTGAGACGCTCCAGTTCATGTGTGTGATCGCTCCAGCGCCTCCATGTCACGATTATTGTCTGCTATTGCCTATTTGCTTATTTATTAAATCCAGGCAATTGAAACACTGATTAAAATTAAGATGGGCTACAATTTATACTAAACGAAATTCAAAATCATTTCTGACCCTATGTCTTTGACTTTGTCTATGCACTTTTCATAATAGCCTATTATTATTATTATTATTATTATTATTATTATTATTATTAACAAAATAGCTACAACAAGTACAGGCAAATTTCATGTCAAAACTAGATTTGAGCGAACGTTGTTTTACTGGTGAGTGAGATTGAGCTGAGCGTCACATTGCACCGCTTCGCTCATTACAGGCTCGTTCTCGCCAGAACCCAAACGGAATGTAGCTTTTGGTCGCACTATGCCGTATTTATTTGCACATTTATCTTGAACCCCCTCACTGAAAGCATAACTAGGCCTACCGTAGTCGATAACGATCAGCTGGTAACTGGTAGATCTATAAACTCATCCTTCAGGCATTTGACCGACTGGGTGGACACTTCAGCGTGAGAAATCGGGTGAAACCAATCAAATGCGTGTATCTCAGTTGGCAGCTCTGGAATTGTAGTACTCCTGTTAGAAAGCAAGTCTTGTTTATAACATATTTTGTTGTTTTGAGCACTTTTCTTCGCCTCTGAGCTTATTTTGTTTTAAAAACTACATTTAAACGTTTTATCCCAGCCAGCACAGTCATGTGGGGCCCATATGGGCGTCACCTGGGCTGTCTAACTGGGGCCCAGCCAGTTTTGTCCTCAGTTTCCATGTAGGCCCCACATGGGCTAGCCCAGATGAACTGAACACTGCTCAGTGTGCACACTACAGGCTGTTAAATGTAACTGAATCAGTGTTGGAGTTAATGAGATAATTAAGTGATTAATAAAGTAATGACTGAATATTACTGAAGACTCCTGATGATAACAAGCAGAATCACTGAAGGACAGAGAAACACAACAGACTTCAGACACAACTTCACAAAAGCATTATCAGCTTCCCTTTTTACCTATTAGATTGACTTTCTGTTATCTTAGTTTTTATTGATAATTCCAACTGAGCAAAGGTGTACGTTGAAAAGACGTCCACTGAGGAGCCAGAATGAAAGTTTTTATGACGTCTGTTTTTGACGTGTTCTGCATGTCCGATATAGACGTTCAAGGTTAAAAACTAGTTTGAATGTGCTCATTGTGGACATATTTAGGGCCCAAGCCCTGAAAGGGCGCAGAGCCCTATTGTTCTTCCTCAGATTATTCTTTGTTTTTGTTTTTTTTTTTTTTTGTTTTTTCGACTTCTCGGGTACTTTTGGGGCACTTAACATGCTCGAAAACTCTTGAAACTTCGCACAGGCGTCGGAATGCGCGGCCATCAGAGCCGGGCTGAAGCTGGTACCCGGGCGTGGCAGGGGGGCTCGACAGCGCCCCCTTAAGTGGGGTCTGAAAACTTGGTCCATATATCAAACACACTTGCACGTACATGTATGAAACTCGGTACACATATAGACCTCATCGGGCCAAACAACTTTCGTGCTCATAGTTATGTGTCAGCCCAACAGGAAGTGAGCTATTATGGGTTGTTCGGAAAACGCATGCTCTGGAATTTAATATACTCCTCCGAGGCCATTGTTTCGATCATTGCCAAACTCGGTCAGCATTAAGTGAACATATTCAGGATGCTAAATTGCGAGCGGATTTTTGATATCTCGAAAAGTCTGGCCGTGGCGATGCAACGAATTTATGGCGAGAAAAGGGAAACAGGAAGTGTGTTTTAACTTGTGCAAACATTGACTGGTTTGGATGAAACTTCAGCTGTGTGTTTGTTGTAAGAAGCCGATCACATGGATATGACTTTTGTGAGTCAAAGTTATAGCGCCACCAACTGGCAGCAGGAAGTGTGTCACTTTCAAAAATGCTTTGAATCACCATCTTATTTTCACCAGATTTATTTCAAACTTCATCAGTATAATGTGAAAACATGACAGATAGAGACGTGTGAAATGGATTCCTGAAATTTCAAATACTGTTGCCATGGCAACGTGTCAAAGTTTAATCTTTTGGCTGTTCTGAGGCTCTTAGCATGCTTGAAATTGCTTGAAACTGCTTGAAACTCAACACACACATCAGAGATGTCAGTCAGTACACATGGACAAAGCCTCAGAAACGGGTGGGGATGAGGGGCTCTCTAGCGCCACGTTTTGACGAAAGTGGGGGGGTTAGTTTTATCTTCAGTCACCAAACTCGGTACATATATTGTTCTCTTCGAGCCGGACAACTTTCTAATTTACAGTCATTAGCTCCGACCAACAGGAAGTCAGATATTTTGGTTTGAAGGTGAATATTTATGTAATTCAGGGTCTGAGTTTTTACGTTCTCCTCGTAGGCGATTTATTCAATCTCCACCAAACTCGGTCAACGTGAAACAAAGATACGGAAGATGCTAAAATGCGAACGGATTTTGGATATCTCAAACGGTGTTGCCATGCCGAGGGATTAAATAAGGACAAAAAAGGGGAATGTGTGCTGCCCTTCCCTCAATGAACACAAGATGGCAGCATTGTGTTAGTTTTGAAGCAGGATAAAAAAAAAACTTGTTTCTCTCTCTCTCTCTCTCTCTCTCTGTGTGTGTGTGTGTGTGTGTGTGTGTGTGTGTGTGTGTGTGTGTGTGTGTGTGTGTGTGTGTGTGTGTGTGTGTGTGTGTGTGTGTGTGTGTGTGTGTGTGTGTGTGTGTGTGTGTGTGTGTGTGTGTGTGTGTGTGCTTCTGTGATTTCTGAGGACATACATTTGTAGACATTTCATGTGTCCCCGTACATATATTGTTCTCTTCGAGCCGGACAACTTTCTAATTTAACTAATCTAATTTAACTAATTTAAAACTTTCTAATTTTAAATAAAAACGTCATGTGCTGTGTTTGCCAAGATCACGTATGATGCATATGCAGGGTATATGCAGGAATCCTGAAGTAAATTTTAATACCTTTTTAAGACTTTTTTAAGACCTTCTCAAAATATTTAAAGACCTCATCGGCGATGAGAACTACTGTTGAGCAATAAAATAAAAATATATAATCATAAGCTATAACAAAAATACATATTAAATTAGGTGAGTGGATAGTTAAAAAAAATTGCAATTACAAAAAGTAATTCTTGAAAAAACATCTCTGGACTAATTATCTTATCACCTGACAGCCGTGATTCCATGTACTCATTCAGACAGAACTCTTTTTTAAAACAGAGGAGTGTGAGTGTGTTTTCTATACATGTGCTTTAAGGTCATGTGCTGTGTTTGCAAAGATCACTTTTGACACATTTGTCTTTAAATTCATTATTTACTGGCATAGTTCAAATTTATTTTAAAACAAAATTCACATTGTTTTCTACAAGTGTCTGTTTATAAGTGTCTTTTTTTTCACAGAAAGTTTTTGTTTGAACGTGAATATTTGTATAATTCAGGGTCTGAGTTTTTACGTTCTCCTCGTAGGCGATTTATTCAATCTCCACCAAACTCGGTCAACGTGAAACGGAAGCTTAACGCATTAAAAATATTTAACGCAAATAACACAGCGTCCGTTTTTATATCCATTTTTGCTTAGCGTTACATGATCACGCTCCTATTCATGTAATGCTTCCAAGCGCGACAAGACACAAGAGAGCGCGCTGTATGCCAATGTCCTGTCTGTGTGTGTGTGTGTGTGTGTGTGTGTGTGTGTGTGTGTGTGTGTGTGTGTGTGTGTGTGTGTGTGTGTGTGTCAGTGTCCTGTCTGTGTGTGTGTGTGTGTGTGTGTGTGTGTGTGTGTGTGTGCCAGTGTCCTGTCTGTGTGTGTGTGTGTCAGTGTCCTGTCTGTGTGTGTGTGTGTGTGTGTGTGTGTGTGTGTGTGTGTGTGTGTGTGTGTGTGTGTGTGTGTGTGTGTGTGTGTCAGTGTCCTGTCTGTGTGGATGCGTCTCATGTCAGCTAATCAAGGGACACTGACACACACACACACACACACACACACACACACACACACACACACTCGACGCATAGATAGACACGCGTTAGTTTCCTGCTCACATCGAGTTCTCTTTTGCTCTTGAACAACCAATAACACAGAGGATTTTGAGTATTCTCATATTAGAGTCTTAAATTAGTTAAATAACGTCTTAAATGAACTTAAAGAGTTGTGAGGAAATGAGATGCGCGGGACAGCGCGTGAGACCCGCGGCTGTTCTTAAAGTGACAGTAGCACTGATGATGCCTGTCATTAATGTTCATCAAAGAACAACGGGAACAGAGAAAATTGTAGCTTTAATGATGATTCATCTATATTTGATTTATTATTTATGCAGTTAAGGAAGGTTTGATAACTATTACATTTCTGTATAACAGGTAAGGCCATGGGTAAATATAACATTTATTATTTTGGGTTTATGTAAAGATTGTTTTAAGTTCACTTAAATTAAAAGTTGTTTTTTAAAGCCTAATAAATGTTGAAATTGGGAGCTTTCAGTTATACTGTAATGTAACGTCATTAATGTTTCATAGAGACTTTAGTATCAGTGATACTGGCCTTCATTCATAAAAAATGACAACACAACACATATTTACAATATGCTGTCTTTAAATTGTTTCTAAATTAATTTGGAGAGTAACTGAAATTATTACAATATCAAAATATTAAAAACTTAAAATATTAAAAACTTGCGATTAATCGCGATTAATTACAGAAAAAAATGTGATTAATTAGTTAATTTTTTTGTTAACGATGCCCAGCACTAATATATATATTATAAATATTTCTTTGAATAATCTATTGTGCCTGTGTGTGCTGCCCTTCTCTCAATGAACAAAAGATGGCAGCATTGTGTTAGTTTTGAAACAGGATATAAAAAACATTCCATGTCTTTCTTTCTGCCACTCTCTCTTATGCTTTCACAAATAACTATCACTTGAAATAAAAACGTCATGTGCTGTGTTTGCCAAGATCACATATGATGCAGATGTCTTTTAATGAATAATTTACTGATATAATTTAAATGTATTAAAAGTAAATTTCACATGGTTTTCTAAAAGTGGCTGTTTATAATAAACTTCCATAAAATGTAGACACGTATCTTACTCTTACCTGACACTGATATTAAAATCATCTTTGCATTTTACTGTGATTTGGCTCAATTTATAAATTTTTTTATAAAAAAAAAAATTTATTGGACCACCCATATTGAAATGAAAGCACGCTTTATGGTGCATAAGATTGGTGCACAAACGGTAGCTAAGGTAGGTCAAAAACACATGAAGAGAAATGTTAGGATAATACAACATCAGCATTTGAATGGTATTGTGAACTCATTCCAATTTGACCTTTGACATCATCTGACATGAAATTAATTTAAATTTAATTGATCTCATAGATGTGGCTGTTGTGGTTCGTTGTCATAGCAGCACCAACTGCTTAAGCTAATGTGGTGAATTCAGATGACTTTGACATAGTCCTTTTAGTTTTTCCAATTTTAAATGCCTATTGCCTGCTGTGCACAGTTAAGCTGATGCCACCGGCGTGGCGGTGCCACCGGCTTGGGCCCGTCATCGCTGCTCGCAGCTTTAATTCCCATTTGTAATTGCAAAGCAACTCACAGACAGTGTGTGTTTGTCCAGAAATCATGAAAATAAAAGAAACTTAGCTCACACCTTTAGACACTTTAGACAACTTAGCATCTGTAATTCACACATCTTTGGATCGTGAGAGAATCGTGGGATTCAATCCAGGATCTTCTTGCTGTGAGGAGACAGTGTTTCCCACTGAGACACTGGTGCTGTCCTTAATCACAGACATAAGACACACTTTGACTATTTCTGTCAGACGTCTACAGAAGCTCTTACTGAGAATTAACAGAGCTTTAGATGTTGATGTTTATGGTGAATTTGAAGTCACCATTGTGGTGGGAAGCGTTTGCTTTAGTTGGGCTCTTGGTCCCTGTACTTGAGTTAGCTTTTCTTTGGATGTTATAACTGTGTGTGTGAAACACAATACTTATGGCTGAGAAAGCAAAGATAAAGTGACTTCAGGTGTTGTCAGCTCCTTGTTGATGACTAAATCATCAGAAGTCTAGAATCTGATGTTGTGCTTTTGAGTTTTAGGTTCTTGTTCGGCAAAGAATAATTTGTTTATATACTATAACCTTGTGAATCTGCTGTATTGACACCAATAGCAATAAACAAATCACTTATCCTGAAAGATGATAAAACAGCAGGTGCACATTGTTTTGAGAAAATATGTCACATAGTCACACGCAGACATCAAGATTTTGCATATGATTCACAACAACGGTGACAATCAAGCATGAGTTTTGTACTTTGAAGCTACCCATCATGCATTGCAGCATGAAGTTTTTTTTGTTTTGATTGTCACCGTTGTTGTGAATCATATGCAAAATCTTGATGTCTGCGTGTGACTATGTGAAATATTTTCTCAAAACAATGTGCACATGCGGTTTTATCATCTTTCAGGATAAGTGATTATTTTATTGCTATTAGTCCCGATACAGTGGATTCACAATGTTATAGTATATAAACAAATTATTCTTTGCCAAACAAGAACACAAAACTCAAAAGCATAAAATCAGATTCTAGACTTCTGATGATTTAGTCATCAACAAGGAGCTGACAACACCTGAAGTCGCTTTATCTTTGCTTTCTCAGCCACAACTACAACATCTAAAGCTCTGTTAATTCTCAGTAAGAGCTTCAGTAGACGTCTGACAGAAATAGTCAAAGTGTGTCTTATGTCTGTTATTAAGGGCAGCACCAGTGTCTCAGTGGGAAACACTGTCTCCTCACAGCAAGAAGATCCTGGATTGAATCCCACGATTCTCTCACGATCCAAAGATATGTGAATTACAGATGATAAGTTTTCTAAAGTGTCTAAAGGTGTGAGCTAAGTTTCTTTTATTTTCATGATTTCTGGACAAACACACACTCTCTGTGAGTTGCTTTGCAATTACAAATGGAAAATATGTCCACAATTTGAACTAGTTTTTAACCCTGAGGTTTCATGAACGTCTATATCGGACATGCAGAACACGTCAAAAACAGACGTCATAAAAACTTTCATTCTGGCTCCTCAGTGGACGTCTTTTCAAAGTACACATTTGCTCAGTGGGAATTATCAATAAAAACTAAGATAACAGAAAGTCAATCTAATAGGTAAAAAGGGAAGCTGATAATGCTTTTGTGAAGTTGTGTCTGAAGTCTGTTGTGTTTCTCTGTCCTTCAGTGATTCTGCTTGTTATCATCAGGAGTCTTCAGTAATATTCAGTCATTACTCTATTAATCACTTAATTATCTCATTAACTCCAACACTGATTCAGTTACATTTAACAGCCTGTAGTGTGCACACTGAGCAGTGTTCAGTTCATCTGGGCTAGCCCATGTGGGGCCTACATGGAAACTGAGGACAAAACTGGCTGGGCCCCAGTTAGACAGCCCAGGTGACGCCCATATGGGCCCCACATGACTGTGCTGGCTGGGATATGTCACGTCATTATCATAAAATATTTGACCATTCACTTTAAATTAAGTATTTATTGTGTGAAAGTGATAAAGAAAAACTGTCCTTGAGGTGAAAGGAGGTATTTGAAGAAAATAGAGTATAATTATGGTAAATCCATTTGTTTCATCTTCAGATGTTGACCATGAAAGCGCAGATGGATGTGATCTGCTGTAAATCAGTAGGAACTGATCTGTCCATGCTGGATATTGAGGATTTCATCAGTGAAATCTGTCAGCTGAAGAAAGAGGTGGCGTCACTGGAGGCAAAGCTGAGAGAAAGAGGAGACAAACCCAACAGAGAGGTTTGAGCGGCTCATCATTTCATCCTTCAGCTCAATCAAACCAAAGTTTTGTTAGCTTCTCACTTCTTATGCACATCTCAAATTAAGCCAGCAGCAAAATATGCCATCAAATCCCCAATATAACCTCTAGAGATAACAGCTGAGTAATGAGGCTAATATCACCAGGTTGATCTTTATTTGTGTTTATCTGTGATGTGTTTGTCAGGATCTGGAGAAGGTTTCAGTGTGTGTGACTGATGGGACAGAAGCTCAGGATTCAGTCTGGAGATCCAGAGACACACAGGACTCAGAGCTCAGCCTCACTTTACTGTGTTATACTGACGCTCAGGATCATGGATCAGCTGATCAAACCTCTGACTGTAATGCTGGAGAACAGCAGATGCTGCAGACGCCACTGAAGATGTGCTCCGTCAAACTAGAGGACTGCAGGAACTTGATAGAGATGTAACAACATTGAGTTTCGGGGAATAATTAATTCAAATGGTATAAATATTCATGAGTCTATGAATATAATTAGCTTGTTGTACAGACAATATTAACTTATAACGGAACCTTTAATCATGTAAAAGTAACCTTTATCCAAATTGATTTCTTCATCAATTATCAATCTTACAAACCTTAAGAAACATTAATCTGCTTGATCAGGACAAATAATATTTCCCATGTTTGTACAATTTGTATTACTGAAATTGTAACAAGAAAATCAAGCTTGATTGGTAGCTAAGATCTTACGTCTCATTGACTTCGATCTTTGTGAGCAAAACAATACGGATTCAATTCAATTAAATTATTGAGTTTTAATAAAATAACTAACGTATACAGAAACTACGATTCACACAGGGTAAATATTCATATATATATGTAGGAGAAAACAAACAACATGGTATAAAACAGGGAAAAATCAAACATAACGAATAATATAAAGGGGGAGAGAATGATGGAAAGAGAGAATTAACGAGGGAGAGAGAGAGACAGAGAGAGAGAGAGGGAGAGAGAGAGAGACAGAGAGAGAGAGAGAGAGAGAGAGAGAGAGAGAGACAGAGAGAGAGAGAGAGGGAGAGAGACAGCTTCACAGCCCTTTCGCAAGAGACCTCAAGAAATTAACAATCCCGTAAACAGGAATAATTCAGACAACCTTTTACACGCAGTTTGATTGTGAAATAAAATACTTGCATTACTATGGCTTCTCGTGTGTAAGTGTCTGAGTTCGAATCGTCAGGGGAGTTCGGTACGGGTCTTCGGGTGCAGGAGAATTTCTCTGAAGCTTAGGAAAGTCGTTAGAGGAAGCTGCCGTTCTTTCTCTCCGTGGCGGGGATGCCAAGGGTCTCTCTCGTTGTGGCGAAGGCCAAGGGGTCTTCCTCTCCGTGGCGAAAATGCAAAGAGTTAATGGTCAGTTCTCGTTCTTATAGATGAGATGACTGACGCCCAAACAGTTGGAGGGATCCAATCACGTCCGGGAGATAAAAGGCGCGAGTTTTCCTTTGTTCCTGGACACCCCCCCTCCTCTTGGCTAATCAAAAGGGGTGCTCATTTTAAACCTCTATTCTTAGAAAGCTGGTACTTTTGTAATAATGCATCTTGTTGTAATTTGTGAACGAGATTCTGTACAGTCGGGTTTCTGCGGTTTGAAAGATACCGCACACTATCATTCTGCGAATTGAGAGTGCAGAGATACAGGATTTCCACAGTTACTGGCGTACAAAGTTTGATTTACATAGAGTAAACATCCTAGCTATTTTAATACTGTCAGCATCCTGCCTCCTTGTTGTTTGTCTCCGGGCCTCTAGAGGTCCCCTGTGTTCCCCTCTGCCTTAGTTCTTCCTTGTGTGTCCTTGTTAACGTTATCCAGGTCAGCTGTGCCTTGTTTCCCCTAGAGTATTTAGCTGTGTTTTTTCACTTGTTCCTCACTCAGTTTTTGAGTCTTGGCTAAGCATGTCCTGCTGTGTCCCCACTGAGTCCTTCCAAGCTGTCTCAAGTAAGGTGTTCTTAGTTATTGGTGTTCTCTGTTTTTGTTTTTCTGCCCTCGTGGAGTTTTTATTTTCTCCTGTGATTCTTTGCAGTATCACTATTTTTACCTCAGTCTGAGAAGAACTTTTGTTGGATTTTTTGTGACTTGCAAAGTTCCTTTTATTAATTAATAAACCTTCCTTACCTGAAGTGTTTCGTTTGGGTCCAACATTCCCGCCGCTGTGGCTAAGTGGTAGATCTCTCACTCATCACACCAGAGACCCGAGTTCGAGCCCGGCTCGTGACAGAAAAACTGAGTCATTGTCATGGACCCAGAGACACTCAGTACCAAGGATCTGTTGGCGGTTATCACTCAACATGAGTCATCCTTCCAGCGTCATGAAGCTGTTCTCAGCCGACAAGAAGAGCTGATAGCTAAACATTCTCAACTCCTGGCCGATATGATGAGTTCCATCCGCCAGCTCTTTGATCGCCTTCCTGGTCCTGCACCTCCCTCTTTATCACCCCCTAGTGGTGACAGGCCTTCTCCAGTGGTGGAGCCCCGACTACCACCTCCCAAGCCTTTTGCTGGAGATCCTAGTTCCTGCCAGGGTTTCCTAACCCAGTGTTCCCTCACATTCGAGCTCCAACCCTCTAGTTTTCCCACAGACCGTTCCAAGATTGCTTACATCATTACCCTTCTTTCAGATAAGGCACTCTCATGGGCCTCCGCAGTGTGGCAGTCAAAGGAGCCCTGCTGTGATTTCTATACAGCGTTTGTGGAAGAGTTTAAGAGGGTATTTGATCATCCTGTCAGTGGTGGGGAAGCTTCCAGGCGTCTACTTACTCTCCGCCAGGGTTCCCGTAGCACGGCAGATTTTGCCATTGAGTCTCGGACCATAGCAGCAAGGAGTGGATGGAATGATGAAGCGCTGAGGGTCTGTTTCCAGGGAGGGTTGTCTGAACCCCTTCAAGATGAGTTAGCCACCTGGGAACCAACTAAGGATCTTGAGTCCCTCATAGCAATGGCCATCCGCCTGGACAATCGCCTGAGAGAGCGGAGAACAGTTCGCCGCCAGGGGTCTCAGTCCCAAGTTCCTCTGAGCAGGTTTGTTTCTCCTGTTAGTGTTCCTTCATCCAGAGCTTCCCAGGCCCCTGAACAGCTCCAGGATTCCCCGGAGGACATGCAGTTGGGCCGTTCCAGGCTTTCTCCTAACGAGAGGGAACGGCGCATGAGAGAACGTCTGTGCCTCTACTGCGGTGCTTCTGGCCACTTCCGCTCCACTTGCCCCGAGCTTTTGGGAAACACCTGTCCCCGCCCAGCTACAGGAGGGCTGTGATGGGGAAAATTAGAGCTCCTCCTACTAATGCTGTCCTAGCTGTTCCAGCCACTCTGTCCTGGGAGGGCCACCAACACCGGGTCCAGGCTATAATCGATTCTGGCGCCGCAGGTGACTTCCTTGATCTAACCTTGTGTTACGTCACCATTAAATAAACAAAAGAATGGCACAACATAACATATAATGAGACCATAGAGATGAAATGACGGTGCAACAAATTAATTTAATGAAAGATAAAGTTTGACAAACAGAGCATGGTGGGAAAAAATAACAAAAGAAACAACCCTGACTACACATGTCTGCAAAGAAAGATGAAACTTGCCTACCTCCCGTCCAAAACAAAAGACAAGTCCATTGTGAGTCTTCCGGTTCCTCTAGCTGCTACACTAAACTACCGATAAGATAAACAACATGAAAACCCACCACCAAAATCCCACCAGCTCTCAAAATTACTAATAAACTAGGAAAAATAATTCATCCCCTTCCAGGAACATAGCGAGATGTACGAGCGTGCCTCCCATGGAGCTTCCGCCCCCGTCTACCGAGATGAGCAGGTGGAACAGGAAAGTGAGAGACTTCCGGACATCAAACAGAGCGCCTTTAAAGCGGTGGCCCAACCCACAATCAGGAACCAGCGGACGCAGCGCGGCCTCTAGGGGAAACAGAAGGAACAGCAGCAACACAACCGCAACAAAGCAGCATAAACACCGTTCACTTCACTCTTTAGCGTAACACCCCCACCCTTAAAAAAATAAATTGGGGTTTAAATTAACTACGTAATTAATAAATATTTACAAAATAATTTTTTTACAAACCACTCAGCAACGGCTCCATAGCTATTAAACTGAAACAAAGGGAAAAGTATATATTAATGTGCAAACAGTACATTTTATACATAAGTCCCACAATTTATTTGCAAGGATGTTCCCCTCAAGCCCGAGACAATGCATCTGCAACTACGTTGTCACGTCCTCGAATGTGTCTAATCTCCAAGCTGTAACCTTGAAGAATCAAACTCCAGCGCATTAAGCGCTGGTTACATTTGCGCATGCGATCAAGAAAAACCAAGGGGTTGTGATCTGTATAAACCACAACCGGGCATGCAGCACCTCCGACATAAACCTCAAAATGCTGGACGCCGAGCACAAGAGCAAGGGCTTCCTTTTCTATGGTCGAATAAGCACGCTGATGACGGTTAAATTTGCGCGAAAAGAAACAGACGGGGTGTTCAAGACCATCCCCGTCATGTTGCAAGAGAAAAGCTCCTGCTCCCAAGTCACTCGCATCAACAGCGATGGAAAAAGGCTGGGAAAAATCAGGAGCGGCCAACACAGGTGCAGTAGTCAGCAGAGCTTTAACCGACTCGAAAGCAGCTTGACTTCGTGCAGTCCAGTGGTAGATCACTTTCGAACTGAGCAAATCTGTAAGGGGCGAGGCAAAAGTTGAAAAATTCTTGCAAAATGACCGGTAGTAACCTACCATGCCAAGAAAGCGACGGAGCTCGCGACGAGTGGTTGGAGGAGGATAATTCAAAATCGCCTCAACTTTAGACTGGACAGGACGCACCTGCCCACGGCCAACCACTTTACCCAGATATACCACAGTAGCCTGGCCGAACTCATACTTAGCCAGGTTAATGGTTAAATTAGCTCCCGACAGCCTGCGGAATACCGTTGAAAGGTGGGTCATATGCGAAGACCAGGTGGCGCTATAAATCACCAAATCATCCAAATAGGCTTCGCAATTTGGCACACCCTCAAGAACGCCATTGATGAGCCTCTGAAAGGTGGCAGGGGCGTTTCGAAGGCCAAAGGCCATGGCTGTATATTGCAGAAAATGGTCTGGCGTCACGAAGGCAGAGACCTCTTTGGCACGAAGGGTCAGCGGGACTTGCCAGTAACCCTTCAACAAGTCAATTTTACTGACAAACACAGCGGAACCCAGACGATCAACACAATCGTCAATACGCGGTAATGGGTAACTGTCAGGTTTGGTAACAGCATTCACCCTTCTAAAATCTGTGCAGAAACGCATGGAACCATCACTCTTTGGAACAAGTAAACAGGGCGAGCTCCACGAGCTATTACTAGATTCTGCAATGCCATTTTCCAACATAAATTTTACCTCACTCTGAATCAACAACCTTTTATATGGGTTTGTGCGATAAGGATGCTGTTTTATTGGGCATGTGGCCCCCACATCAATATCATGTTCAATTACCGTTGTGCGACGAGGCACATCAGGAAACAAACTCTCATGTTGGTTAATCAAGGAGATTAAATCATTACGTTCTAATGTGGACAGCTTAGACAAAAATGAATCAAGGTCATTAAGAATCTCAGAATTCTTCATTCTCCCTTCAATAACTTCAACGGATGGAACTCGACCCTCATCTTCCAACAAGGCACTCGCCACAGCACCCTGTTGTACCGACAGAGACGCAGGTTTAGCTGGCTTCACAACCACCAATGAAGAAACAACTTCAGCACCACAGGTCTTAGACAGCGCCACTTCCGTAGCACAAGCATCATGTTTGGCAACAGAAGTGCCAGGAGATTTGAGCATAGAAATTGAACCTTCTCGATCACAATACAATTTCAAACGATTAATATGACATAGTGTGGTCTTTCTCCTTCGATCTGGAGTAGAGATGACATAGTTCAAATCATTCACACGCCGTTCAACACGATAAGGCCCACTGTAACGAGCCTGTAAAGCAGAACCCATCCCAGGAATCAACACCAGAACTTTATCACCAGGACTGAAGCTTCGAGAAACAGCCTTCTGGTCAAACCTCTGCTTCATCCTCTTTTGACAAAGACCTAAAGTATCTTTGGCCAACTGGCATGCACGACTAAGCCTATTACGCATGTTGGACACATAATCAGACAAACTGAGACACTCCTTAGGCTCAACGAGCCACGACTCTTTTAACAGCTTCAAAGGCCCGCGAACGGTATGCCCGAAAACAAGTTCCGACGGGCTAAACCCCAAACTCTCCTGCACTACCTCGCGCACAGCAAAGAGAGCAAGCGGAACACCATCATCCCAATCGCGCTGAAACTCGAGACAAAAACACTTGAGCATATTTTTCAACGTTTGATGGAACCTCTCGAGTGCACCCTGTGTTTGCGGACGATATGGGCTGGATGTAACATGGTGGACCGCGAGCTGGCGCATAGCTTGAGCAAATACACGGGACATAAAATTAGTACCGTGATCTGTCTGAATGGTTTTCGGAAGGCCAAAAATGGAGAAAAAACCCATCAAGGCCTTAATGACGGCAGGAGCTGTGATTTTACGGAGCGGAACGGCCTCTGGAAAACGAGTCACGCTACACATGATGGTAAGTAACCATTGATTCCCAGACTTTGTTCGAGGCAATGGGCCAACACAGTCTAATATAACGTGTTCAAAAGGCTCAGACGTAACAGGAATCGGCTGTAAAGGCGCAGGCGGAATAACCTGGTTAGGTTTACCAATGATCTGACATAAATGACGTGTTCGGCAATATCTCACGACATCTCTTTTAATACCTGGCCAAAAAAAATGGCGTAAAATTCTGTCAGTGGTCTTATTTACGCCAAGATGACCCGCAAAGTGATGGTCATGAGCCAAACTCAAAACCTTATCACGAAAAGAGACTGGAACAACCATTTTCAAGAGAACTCTCCACTCATCTTGCGCTGAGGCCATAAGAGGTCTCCACTTGCGCATTAAGACACCATCTCGTAAAAAATAGCCGTGCGGCGAATGCTCAATGTCTTCTTCAGACTTAGCTTCTGAAAAAAAAGAAGACAGAGATGGGTCAATTTTCTGTTCCTTAATAAGCTGCTCTCGACTCATAGACAAATTAAGAACATCAGAAGGAAACGACAGTGAGGCAGAATTCAAAAGTAAATCACTGTCGCTAGAGAGTGAAGGTCGAGCAATGAAAGTATCACTAAGATTAAGTTGATCCTCAATTTCATTCTCTTTTTCATTTTTCGCCATAGCACGCGTAACCACGCTAGAGAAAAAAACATCAGGGAAGTTAATTGACAAGTCATCAGAACATGTTTTTAGAGATGCATGAGACACTATGGGGCAAGGCAAAACTTTTCCACCACACAAATCGTTACCAAGTAGCACTGCTACATTTTCAATAGGCAAGGAAGGGCGTACGCCCACGGTAACATTGCCAGTCACCAAGTCAGACACAAGAGAAATCTCATGCAAAGGGACATTAACATACCCCATTTCAAATCCACGTACAAGAATACTATCACCAGTAAAAGTCTTTTCACTGAAAGGCAACACATCTTGCACGATAAAACTCTGTGAGGCGCCAGTATCACGCAGAATTTTTACAGGAATTTTTAAACGCTCACCAGACTCACCAGGCAAAGAGACAAAACCATCCATTATAAAAGGTGCAAAACTGTGATTGTCATTATTAGCATCGTCCCCACTCACAGGCATGTTCGAAACACACAAACCCACCTCCGATCGATAAGAAGCTGGTTGACCTGCCGCCTTATTTTTACGCTTCAGAGAATAACACTCAGCCAGAACATGACCACGTTTCTTACAGTAGGCGCAGGTCGGAACTGTAGCGTTAGACCCCGACGAACGCCGGTCTGGAGAGCGGGCAGAAACAGGCACATTTTCTCTTGACATCTTGGAGAAATTTGGTTGATTAGAAACATTTTGTGAAAATTTAGGATTAGAAGGAACACGCTTATGTGTGAGTACATACTCGTCAGCAAGCACAGCCGCACGAGCTGGAGTCAAATTCTTATGCTCACTAACATGGGTAGCGACTGGTTGAGGAAGACCGTTTTTAACATCTTCAAGAATAATCAGATCACGAAGAGATTGAAAAGTTGTTACTTCTTGAGAACTAAGCCAGCGATCAAATAACATTTCTTTCTCTCTTACATACTCGACATAGGTGAGAGCTTCAGGTTTATAATAACCACGAAACTTTTGTCGATAAGCCTCTGGCACAAGAGCATAGATGCGTAAAACAGCATGTTTAACTTTATCGTAATCTGCTGCGTTTTCAAGAGTTAATGAGGAATAAGCTTCCTGCGCTTTCCCAGTGAAAACACATTGTAACGTCATGGTCCAAATTTCTTTGGGCCATTTAAATGTTGTCGCTACGCGTTCGAAATGTGCAAAAAATTTATCAACTTCGCTCTCACTAAAAGGTGGAACGAGGCGAATGTTACGAGTTATATCAAATTGATCTGACTTGAATGGAACACCAGCCTCACGGGCTTTCAGGTCGAGCTCTTTAATACGCAATGCCTGCGCAAACTCAAGATCTTTCAATCTAAACTCGTGTTCTCTTTTCTCTCGTTCTCGTGCTGTCTGTCTATCAGCCTCCAACCTAGTTTTCTCGCGTTCCCATTCAATCTCCTTTTCTCTTAACTGTAAACGTTTCAATTCTAGTACTGCTTTACTAGGTAAAGGTGACGAATCAATACGTTTACCCTGATCGGGTGATGTAGATACATCCGGAGACACTTTCCCAAATACGCCAAGTTCTCGCAAATCTTCCATAAGTTTATCCTGCAAATCAGCCTTGGAAGGGCTACCACTCACGTCAAGCTTATAGTGGCCAGCGATTCTAACAAGGTCATCATGCGTAACATTTAACAAAAAATCCGGTGAAGGAGCAAGAATAAACGCGTCTAAATCAAACATTACGAGTGACCAAAAATTCCCTACACGAGCAAAAAGGGGAAAGAAAAAAAAAATATGCACCAAAAAACTACAGCCATAAAGAACAAAGGGCGAATCAAACAAATGCTGCTCACAGCGCGCAGTGCGACCACCACGGAAAAAGATTTTCACAAAAGGAAAATCAGAGAGAGCAAAAATTTTTTTACTAATATGGTTCAAAAACCCGACTAAACGAGCCCCCATTTATATGTTACGTCACCATTAAATAAACAAAAGAATGGCACAACATAACATATAATGAGACCATAGAGAAGAAATGACGGTGCAACAAATTAATTTAATGAAAGATAAAGTTTGACAAACAGAGCATGGTGGGAAAAAATAACAAAAGAAACAACCCTGACTACACATGTCTGCAAAGAAAGATGAAACTTGCCTACCTCCCGTCCATAACAAAAGACAAGTCCATTGTGAGTCTTCCGGTTCCTCTAGCTGCTACACTAAACTACCGATAAGATAAACAACATGAAAACCCACCACCAAAATCCCACCAGCTCTCAAAATTACTAATAAACTAGGAAAAATAATTCATCCCCTTCCAGGAACATAGCGAGATGTACGAGCGTGCCTCCCATGGAGCTTCCGCCCCCGTCTACCGAGATGAGCAGGTGGAACAGGAAAGTGAGAGACTTCCGTACATCAAACAGAGCGCCTTTAAAGCGGTGGCCACACCCACAATCAGCAACCAGCGGACGCAGCGCGGCCTCTAGGGGAAACAGAAGGAACAGCAGCAACACAACCGCAACAAAGCAGCATAAACACCGTTCACTTCACTCTTTAGCGTAACACCTTGGCTAAGAAACTTAAGATCCCAACCCAACTACTTCCTCAACCACAGGCAGTAACAGCCTTGGATGGCAGACCTCTGGAAACAGGCAAAGTCACAGAGGCGACTCAGTCCCTGCGACTTACCATCTTTCAACACCAGCAGGAGGAGACCTTCTATCTCATTGACTCCCCCGAGTATCCTATTATCCTGGGTCACCCTTGGCTGTGCATACATAATCCCCAGATCGACTGGCCTACTGGCACCATTCTGAAATGGGGTTCCACTTGCCAACTTACCTGCCTGCTACAGACTCCCTCAGCCCCTAGTTCCGAGTTTTATGAGTCTGTTGACCTGTCCCGAGTCCCCAGTGTTTACCATCGATTCAAGCCAGTATTCAGCAAGTCCCGGGCTACCTCCTTACCACCTCACCGCACTTACGACTGTGCCATTGATCTACTCCCTGGTTCCTGCCCTCCCAGGGGTCGAATCTTCTCCTTATCTTCCCCCGAGCGATCCGCTATGGATACCTACATTAAGGAGTCCTTGGCAGCCGGCATCATCCGTGCCTCTACTTCCCCGGCTGGCGCAGGCTTCTTTTTTGTAGAGAAGAAAGACGGGGGTCTTAGGCCTTGTATTGATTACAGGGCCCTCAACAAAATCATGGTTCGGAATCGATACCCCCTTCCTCTCATGGCCACTGCTTTTGAGCTGCTTCAAGGGGCTTCCATTTTTACTAAACTGGATCTCCGCAATGCTTACCATCTCGTGCGGATCCGGCAAGGGGATGAATGGAAGACAGCCTTCAATACCACCACTGGCCACTATGAATATCTGGTGATGCCGTTCGGGCTCATCAATGCCCCCGCAGTATTCCAAACCCTTATCAATGACATTCTCCGGGACATGCTCAATCTATTCGTCTTCGTATACCTGGACGATATCCTCATCTTCTCGAAGTCACTGAAGGAGCATGAGGGGCATGTTAGCAGAGTTCTCCAGAGACTCCTTGATAATCATCTCTACATAAAACCAGAGAAGTGTGAATTTCATGTTTCCCGGACTCAATTTCTTGGGTTCATCGTTACTCCTGGCCACCTGGAGATGGACCCTAAGAAGGTCAGGGCAGTCCACAACTGGCCCACACCTGCCACAGTCAAGGAAGTTCAACGTTTCATTGGCTTTGCAAATTTCTATAGGAGGTTCATTAAGAATTTCAGCTCTGTGGTGGCTCCCTTGACGGAACTTACCAAGGGAGGAGGAACCAAGATTCACTGGGGCCCAGAGGCAACAGGGTTCTTCGATGATCTCAAGCGGCGCTTCACTTCTGCTCCTATTCTTTCGATCCCTGACCCAGAAAGACCTTTTGTAGTGGAGGTGGATGCCTCAGAGGTGGGGGTGGGGGCTGTCCTGTCACAGAGGGGTGATGATGAAAAATTACACCCTTTTGCCTTCATGTCTCGCCGCCTGTCTGATGCCGAGCGCAACTAGCATGTGGGGGATCGAGAGTTACTTGCAGTAAAACTTGCCTTGGAGGAGTGGCGCCATTGGCTTGAGGGGGCTCCGCATCCTTTCCAGGTTCTCACAGACCACAAGAACCTGGAATACCTCCAGCAGGCTAAACGGTTGAACCCACGGCAAGTGCGATAGTCTCTGTTTTTTAATCGATTCCAGTTTCTCCTATCTTACAGACCTGGCACCAAGAATGTTAAGCCGGATGCCCTGTCTCGAGCCTATTCTCCTGAAACACAAGAGAAGCCCTTGGCATCAGTTATTCCGAGTTCTAGGATCGTCGCACCTCTTCAGTGGGAACTAGAAAAAGTGGTACGAGAGGCCCTTGCCCATGAGCCCGATCCAGGCGGTGGTCCCGCTGGACGCCTGTACGTTCCTCTATCTGCCCGGGCCCGGGTCTTGCAGTGGGGTCATGAGTCGCCCTTGACGTGCCATCCAGGTATTGCTCGCACCTTCGACTTCCTCCAGCGGCAGTTTTGGTGGCCGTCCATCAAAAAGGATGTTCAGGTCTATGTGGAGGCCTGCCCCGTGTGCAACCAGGGGAAGTCTATACGCCAGCGGCCCCAGGGACTGCTCCATCCCTTACCTGTTCCCCGCAGGCCATGGTCGCACCTTTCTCTGGACTTTGTAACAGGACTTCCTCCGTCCCAGGGCAACACAGTCATCCAGGCTGCCCGGTTTATTCCCCTGCCTAAGCTGCCTTCGGCCAAGGAGACTGCTGAGCTCCTCATGAACCATGTCTTCCGGGTTTTTGGAATTCCTCTGGACATTGTCTCTGACCGAGGTCCCCAATTCTCCTCCCGGTTCTGGGGAGCCTTCTGCAGGCTTATTGGGGCCACAGCCAGCCTATCTTCTGGGTTCCATCCAGAGTCTAATGGCCAGACGAACGTGTTAATCAGGATCTGGAGACCACATTGCGATGTATGGTGGCCAGTAATCCCACATCTTGGGCCACCTATATCGTTTGGGCTGAATATGCCCACAACACCCTCCAGTCCTCGGCCACTGGATTATCCCCCTTCGAATGCCAGTTTGGTTATATACCCCCATTATTCCCAGAGGAAGAGGTGCCAGTTGGTGTTCCCTCTGCCCAGCGCTTTGTCCTACGCTGTAGGCAGACCTGGAGGAAGGCCAGGCGTAACCTCCTTCGGACCTCCCAGAGATACCAAAGCCAGGCTAATCGCCGCCGCCGGAGAGCCCCTAACTTCTGAGCTGGTCAAAGAGTTTGGTTATCCACTAAGAACCTGCCCCTCCGGGTTGAATCCAAGAAGCTTTCCCAGAAATACATTGGCCCTTTTCGCATAGCGAGGAAAGTTAACCCTGTTTCTTATCGTTTGTTTCTCCCTCGCTCCCTTAGAATTAACCCCACGTTTCATGTCTCATTACTAAAACCTGTCTTGTCTTCTCCCTTTCATTACATGTTGCACCAAGAACACATTAATATGCAAATTAGATGCAGCGCATAGATATATTGTATTAAATGGGAAAATCCAAGTATGGTCATTTTACCCTCATATTTCATAAAGTAAAATGGTATATCAATGCATTCCGTTATATCTTTCATAACATAGTTCAGAATCATCCTTGAACAAAGTTTGTTTAAAAAAAATCCTGAAACCTAAAAATTGATTGGTGAATTAAAAATAAATCCCATTGTTTTTGCCTATACATGCAATTTCATGTCATTTTATTTTTTAAACAACTCAGTCCTGGTGTCAACTACAGAGGACATATCATAACATATGAATAAAATATCATTTTTCAAAAATGTTTTTTTTTCCCATTTGTTTCTTATGCTCTAAACAACGTAATGACATTAAAAAATACTTAATTCAAAACACTTTTTTTCTGGGTCCCAGGAGGTTAATACATCGTATAAAGACATTAAATCACACAATATATATATTTAAACATAAGGGAGGCAGTTTTGGTCCACATGGTTCATATAAGGCAGATGTGTGTGTGAGTCACGCAAACAGTCCTGTGTCTTGTCTAAGTATGTGCGCCCATTCGCACAAAGGGTGTGTGTGTGTGGATGTGAAGTCAAGTGAATGTCTCGGGCTATAAAATTCAACGCTCTTATCTAATTAGTGGAGATAGTCACATCAACACAAAGGCCCTTTTGTTTATGTATGATCTGATTAGAAAAGTCACGAGATGCTGTGAGGAGTTCAAGCTTCCATGAGGAGGAGGAGGATGGGAACGATGGGACAGAAGCTCAGGATCATGGATCCGCTGATCAAACCTCTGATTGTATACGCTGGAGAACAGCAGATGCTGCAGATGCCACTGAAGATGTGCTCCGTCAAACTGGAGGACTGCAGCAACTTTATAGATAGCAGAGGAGACGAAACCACAGTAGACGAACAACAACACCGCTTTAAGGAGGAGGAGGATGGGAATGATGAGGTCTTCATTCCTGCAGGTGTGTTTCTCTCATGATGTTTTGTTGTTTCTCATGACTCTTGAACGTCATTCTTTGGTCATTCGGCAGAGACTCTGTAGGATCAGGTTCATATTGGCTGTTGGTCTCTGATGCTCCTGATCAGGTTTGACCTCAGATCATGTCAAATAATAGGGGAATTGATGGCCATAGTAGGGCTAGTATAAATATCTGATAGTAGGGCTGAACGATTTGAGGGAAAAAATATACGTATATTTTTTATTTTTAATAAATTTGCAAAGATTTCAAACAACTTCTTTCACGTTGCCATTATGGGGTATTGTTTGTAGAATTGAGGAAAAAATAATAAATTTAATTTGCAGTATGACATTGTCCATTTCTAAATTATGGCTTATCATAAACTTGACTAGCTAATGCCATGGCTATCAGTGGAAGACCGCTAACATTAATGCGCTTGGGAATCACAACAAACTTATTCTACCTAAATAAAGTAATAATCACTATATTTATAACTAGTATATTTGTAGATCCAGTCCCTACATTGTAAATCGTAAGTTAGGCACTTGGGGAGCGAACGAAAGTCGTTGCAGCACATAATGGATTTACTGCATTTTAGAAGGCAGGCGGCTTATATATTATATTTTGCTGTTGTTATTTATCAGAACTTAACTGAACTTCCAGTCTTGCTCAAAGTTATATTTATGAAGCTTACCACATCTATTAATAATACTGGTAACTTTGATTTTTTGTTTTGTTTTTGTTATTGTGTTTTCATCCAAAGGACTTTAAGTCTCACATCTTAAGTTTGTATTCTTAATACATTTTATTTATCAGAATTTTATATATATTTTTATGTTCCTCTGTTCAGTTGTGACAATAAAACAAACAAGTTTATTTTTAAACTGCATTATCATATTATTTTAGAGATTCATGAATAACTACAAATAACTAATGTAAGGGAAAGCTTTTTTTTTACATGTTTCTGCTATATATATATCCATATATATAATCCATATATATATATATATATATATATATATATATATAATATATCGGGCCGATATATCGGAATATCAGATTTTTTAATCACCAAATATTTGTATCAGTATCGGCCTTAAAAATCCTTTATCGGTCGGGCTCTAATTTGAAGAACAGTCAAGATGACAGTAGATCAATGTTGTTGAATATTGATTTTTCGCATATTTTGCTAACAAATGATTGTGCGAGAAGATTAGCATGAGAACTTCCGGATTAATGTGGACGTAGCTTAAAGGGTTAATTCACCCAAAAATGAAAATTCTGTCATTAATTACTCACCCTCATGTCGTTCGAGACCCGTAAGACCTCCGTTCATATTCGGAACACAAATGAAGATATTTTAGTGTAAAGCTGATGCTGAGAAAGGCTTCAGATAGGCCTCCATTGGCATTCAGTACATTTCCTCTCCCAAGACCCATTAAAGGCACTTAAAACGTCGTTACAAAGTCCATCTCACCACAGTGGATCTACAATAACTTTACGATGCGACGACAATAGTTTTTGTGCGCAAATAAAAATCAAAATAACACCTTTATCCAACTTGTTCTTCGCTTCCGTGTGTGCCTCCACGGCGCATGCGTGAGAATATGACGTAGCGCCAGCGTTCGGGAATCCATGAAATACACACTTTAGTCCGATTTTGAGAACTACACCGAGACCTAAAGCACGATCAATGTAGAATTCAACAGCTTAGATACGCGCGTCTTCCTCTGCTTGTAAACAAATCGCTTCTGGGTCATCTGTCCGAACGCCGGATCTGCGTCATATTCTCGCGCATGCGTCGTGGAGGCACACACGGAAGACAAGAACAAGTTGGATAAAGGTGTTATTTTGATTTTTTTTTTGCGCACATAAACTATTGTCGTCGCATCGTAAAATTATTGTAGAGTCACTGTGGTGAGATGGACTTTGTAACGACGTTTCAAGTGCCTTTTATGCGTCTTGGGAGAGGAAATGTACTGAATGCCAATGGAGGCCTGTCTGAAGCCTTTCTCAGCATCAGCTTTACACTAAAATATCTTCATTTGTGTTCCGAATATGAACGGAGGTCTTACGGGTCTTGAACGACATGAGGGTGAGTAATTAATGACAAAATTTTCATTTTTGGGTGAACTAACCCTTTAACTCCATCTGAGTACAGTTTAATGTTTTAACTTTTTAATAATGTTTTGTTCCTTTCAGATGACAACAGCGGTTCTTCTTCTGATGGAGATGATGAAACGGCCTCAAGATCAAAAGATCAGCCGACCGCCGAAAGATTTTCCTGCCTCACCTGCGGGAAAACATTGAGCTCACAGGGATGTTTAGAGAGACATGAGCGAAGACACACAGAACAGAAAGACTTCACCTGTGACCTTAGCTTTCCTATCTTAAAAATAAGGAGACGCCATTCAAAAGAGCACAGCGTGAAGAAGCAGTTTCACTGCGAACAGTGCGGGAAGTATTTCAGCACCAAAAAATATCGTAACGTTCATAAGCGAATCCACACGGGCGAAAGGCCGTTCAAGTGCCCTCACTGTGAGAAAAGATTCATATACTCATCCCATCTGACGGTACATGTGCGTGTTCACACCAATGAGAGGCCGTACCAGTGCAGCGAATGTGGGAAAACCTTTACATACTCAAGTTCTCTAAAGTCACACCAAAGAATACACTCTGATGAGAAACCATATCAGTGCAAACACTGTGATAAACGATTCCGTCACAAATCTTGTTGGGTTTGTCATGAGAGGATTCACACTGGAGAGAAACCGTACTTGTGCTCCGTCTGCTGGAAGGGCTTTTATAATTCAACTGAATTTTTATTTCATCAGAGAGTTCACACTGGAGAAAGACCGTATCACTGTAGCGTTTGTGGGAAGAGTTTCAGTAAACATAATAATTTACAAAAACACAAGATGATTCATACAGGAGAAAGACCATACAAGTGTTCACACTGTGACAAGACATTTGCTCACTCACACGTCCTGAAGACTCATGTACGAATTCATACAGGAGAGAAACCTTACCACTGCTCCATCTGCGGCGAAAGATTCACTTATTTTGGTAGTTTTCAGACCCACAAGAAGAAACACGCTAAAGGCAAGGCAAGGCAAGGCAAGGCAAGTTTATTTGTATAGCACATTTCATACACAGTGGCAATTCAAAGTGCTTTACACAGAAATTAAGTTAAAATAGTCATAAATGAATAAAATAAAAATATATATAGTATAACAGTTATAATAGGAATTAAAAGTAAATAAAAATAAAGGTGAAATCCCCTATCTGGTGTGGAAGAAAATGGAGAGTCAGGTTTACTTAAAAAATATTTGTCAGGTAACTGTGCGTTTAGACAGTACCCTTACAGACAAATCTTCCTGGACAGGAACACCAGGGCTATCTCTACTTTGTTCGACCATCAGAGCGGATCTACACAGTCCTTCCTCAAATCTTCTTGGCCTAACTTCCTCTTTCCACCAAGGCTATACAGATCTATCCGTCAGAGCAGATCTACACGGATCGTCCTCGCACCGGAGGGATTTCGATTTATCGCTCCCCCGTCTCTCAACCTCTTCCACCGAGACAGCCTTAACAAAATAAAAAATAATAAAAATAAAAAGTATAATTAAAAACTAAAAATAAAACAGGGTTAAATTGAAACACATAATTAAAGTGCAAGCAGTTCGGACAAAGCACAGAGCTCATTGAGTAAATGCATAAGATAAGGTGCAATCAGTCAGACGTACAGTGGCAGTGCTCATTCAGTAAATGCACAGCTGATCAGATGTGTTTTGAGTCTGGATTTGAAAGTGGCTACTGTTGGAGCACATCTGATCTGTTCAGGAAGCTGGTTCCAGCTACGGCTGGCATAATAACTAAAAGCAGACTCTCCTTGCTTTGAGTGAACCCTTGGGATTTCTAACTGACTTGATCCTGATGATCTGAGTGATCTGTTGGGTTTGTATTTAATTAGCATATCTGCAATGTATTGAGGTCCTAGGTCATTGAGTGATTTATATACAAGTAATAGTACTTTAAAATCTATTCTAAATGTAACTGGAAGCCAGTGTAAAGATCTGAGGACTGGTGTGATATGGTCATATGTTCTGGTTCTGCTCAGCGTTCTGTCTAATGGTCTTTTTGGGAAGGCCAGTGAGAAGACCATTACAATAGTCCATCCTGCTGGTGATAAAAGCATGAACGAGTTTCTCTAAGTCTTGCCTGGAAATAAAGCTTCTAATTCTTGCAATATTTTTCAGATGATAGTAAGCTGATTTAGTTATTGCTTTGACATGACTACTGAAACTCAGGTCTGACTCCAAAATCACACCAAGATTCCTGACTTGATTTTTTGATTTTAGACCTTTAGCCTCAAGATATGCATTCACCTTGAGAATTTCATCTTTGTTTCCAAATGTAGTGATTTCAGTTTTGTCTTTGTTTAAGGCGAGACACGGCAGGTGAAAACATCGTTTTTTCATGCAGTGGTCAATTTTGAGATTTTGGGCCAGTTTGCTCCCTTAACATGTAAGCTTTCATGTCAAAATAAAAAAAATGTCAACATTACACATTAAGGTGGTTATTTCAGTATATTTTGTCACCGTGCGCCTTTAGATTTCTACCCGAAATCATAACGTTATTCTAGCGCGATCTCTCGTGCCGTCTCCATTCACAGAAACATGTCATGCCTGGTATCATTATAAAGCTCTCAGTCTCACACACAGCGCTGTCTAATCCAAATATGGACATTTCCTTTGTAGAACTAACCAACCGCGAAAGTTTGCAGCCAAAAACCACATCTGATTGGTCGATGTAAATTTCTCACGCGCTGCAGATTGCTTGTGTATTCTCCACCTGAGAGAAAGTGCAGACAACGCTGAAATCGGCTCATAAACGCTCACAGAAAAGACCAAGTAGCAACAGCTAGTAAAAAGAAAGTAAACAACAACAGATTAGACGACGAAACCCCTTCAGAATTAGATTCAAATAGTTATAGATGGACCAATACAACAAACAGGGACAGCTCGTCTGCAGTTTTTGTGACTGGTGTTTGTTAAGGTAGTTCTCTTAAGGTAGTTCTCTAATAGCTATTGCTATTAATAATTTATTCATTTATCAATTTCCACGTGTTTTAAATATTATACACTACTGATATTAATTAACTGAATATATATTTTGTTTGTAGGTTGGGGGTTTTATAGAAATGTATGCAGTTATACAGTATAAAACTTTAAAGGCCGTTTTCTCAAAATGAGTTTTTCCTCACACTCAGAGTCAGATATATCCACTTCAGTAGCACCTACAAGCACCAACTTTTGCAGTCTTATGGTGCGTTCACACCGGACGCGAATTGAGCGTCAGGCGCGAGTGATTTCAATGTTAAGTCAATGGAAAGGCGCGTTGACGCGCGTCTGGAGGTCCCGCGGCGCGGAAGGCGCGTTACGCGCGGCGCGAAGGACGCGAATCCGCTTCATTCGCGCGTCCAGTTCGCGCGAATGGCGCGAATTGGACGCGAATTGAGCGTCTTGCGCGATACGCGCGTTACACGCGAATGGTGCTTTTGTGCATTCACGCGTTTGAAGCGAATTCGCGTCTGACGCCCGAGTTGAAAAATTTGAACTTTGGCGTCAATTCGCGCCGCGTTAACCAATCGGGAGCCTGCTCGCTGCTGTCACGTGGTAAAGTGACGTGTATGAGAAACCCTGCATAAATTAAAGACAGTACTTTTGTGTCACAAAATGTAGTTTTAAGACGTTTTCAGGTGGGAATGTAGTTGTTTAAAGCTCAAATCTGTGGTTTATTTATAAAGAGAGCGCCTATTTAAAAAAAATAATCTTGTGTTTTTGGAGTTGTGAGATCCAGGCTATCACCGGGCAATCACCGCTCATAACCCCGGCGAAGGCAGCCTTTCCTCGGCCAGTCCTTCTGGCGTCTGCCGCTGGCTCTGATGTCCTGTAGTGGTTCGTCTTGTGTGGATCTAACGGGCGATCTTTGCTCTCATGAATATATAATTTGTTGTCTGCCAAATCGTTTTGACTGAGGGCAAAGAGAAGTTTCATAACTTTATATTTTAAGGATATTTAAACATACATGCAGTGAAGATAATGTAGGAGTTGCCTGGACCACATTTGTGTGGCTATTAATGCTTAATATATATGTTTAATGAAAATGAAAAGAGGCAGAGTGGTGTTTTATGACATATTTCTCCTGGAGTGCCTTGAACGCGCGTCAATTTCGCTTCCAGCGCTCGATTTCTACGCGCGTCCAATTCTCTGCTGACGCGCGAATGCATTCAAAATGTACGCGCGTGAAACTAGACGCGGTAGACGCGATTTTGACGCTCAATTCGCGTTTGGTGTGAACGCAGCATTATACTGAACTATATTCTGAAGGCTTTTACAGAGGGATTTGTTGATATATCATTCCTATCCTGAGTTATAGGTCCTTTAACTCCAAAAAACATGGCGAAAATTGATTTTTTAAGGCTATTGTCAGTATTCTCTAATTTACTAAAGCACAAAATAAGATATCCAGAATCCCCTCTGTAAAAGCCCTCTCATCTAACATGTCAACAAATAGAACCAAGAATTTTAAACATTGTCCTTTCCAATTTCCAGATTTTGTTTTTGGAAAAGTATGCAAATGAGCGTATATTTAAGTATATAAGGCCTCATTTGCATATTAAAAAATTAATTTACACAAAACGTGTAATACATTTTTTTCTTATGTTTATGCCAGTAATAAACTGGAGAAGTTTCACAGTGATATCTTGTAATTAAAAAAAAATCCCTATTCACCTGTAGTGTCTCGCCTTAACTGAAGAAAGTTTTGGCACATCCAACTGTTAACTTCATCAATGCATTTACATAGAGAGTCAATGGGGCTGTAGTCATTTAAAGTAAAGAACAAACCGATCCAGAATCATCATAATGGCCCTCATTTATCAATCTTGCGTTCACCAATTTTCCAGCGTACACCTGGCGTACACCCAAAACCACGGTGACTGAGATTTATCAATATGGACGTTGGCGTACGGCACGCTCAAATCCTACGCCAGCTCAGGAGGTGGTGTACGCACGTTTTGAGTTAGAGCGAAAATGCGCAGAAAAACAATTCCTAACACCACAAAACGCACTGACCAAGATATGCTATATTATGACCCACTGTAAAAAACAACAACAACAACAACAACAAATAAAGCCCTATTCGCATGGGATAAGTATTATCTGGGGACCTCGTGTGATTTAGAAATTACTCCCCCACATCTGAATTTTGCGTGGCGCATTCGCACGGGATAAGCTGTGATTTTACTCGAATTTACTGACTTATCTCCCGGATATGATGTTACTTGAAAATGTTTTTTCGTTATATAGCTGTATGAAATTATAAACAGTCGTATCGATATCATTTTGATTGTTTTATAGTAGGCCTAATACAAATAATTTCGTATAACAATATACGACGGAAGATTCAGTTTCAAAGCTAATGTAAAAGTGGCCATTTAAGCGAGTTGTCATTGTAGGCTACTTTTCTGTTTTTGTGTTTTTCATTAAGAATAATATTAAACACACCATTCAAGCAATTACTCCCAAATTGTGCTCATTCTAAAGTGAAAGTAGTAGCCTATAATCCGTGCGGCCGCACGGGAAGTCATAACGGTGCGCATTATATGCAGCCTAGCTCCATTCTTCGTGAAAGATAAAGATAGAAATGCGCACAGGACACAAAAACCTTGCAAAAATTATATACGATCCGCCTAATCCCGGCCAAATAGATGCCGATACGCACGGGACTAATATTATCACAGGACCTCGGTGTTTGGTGAAATATGGTAGGTCATTAGCGGGGGAATTTTTACTTTACATATTACAGACATGGCCGATTTGCACGGGATTAATGCTGCCTTCACGTGCTATCGGAATTATCGTAAATACGAGTTTCCTAGGTAAAAATTGCACATGAACACCCTCTGATGTCGTGTTTACCACTGGGAAGTTCGGAAATAATTTTGATACCCCAATTCCCGAGATGGGCGTGTCATAAGCCTTAAACATGGTGGCGGGGAGAACTAAACTGCTGTGGCAGGTGTAGTTTTATTGCCCCCCCCCCCCCCCCCCCCCCAAAAAAAAAACCCAGCTAGGTCGTATTGTCTTGACATTAATGTAGTATTTACATGTAATAATCATATGAAGCGTATTGTATGTTTGGTACGCAGCGAAAATAGCCTGCATTTGACTGAAATTAGGCTACAGAATCGTCAGAAGCGGACTATCTGGAATGTTTATGGTTGTCATTGCATGGGACAAGTATATGATGTTGGTTTTAATAAGATTTTTCCCAATAAATAGGCAAGAATAAACTGGTGTCCACCATGATTCCTGTTCACTCTGACAACAAAGCACTTGAATGCAACAAGCTCGTAATCACGACTTCTAAAGTGGGAATTAGGAAATTTCCGATAGCACGTGAAGGCAGCATAATGCTGCCTTCACGTGCTCTCGGAATTATCGTAAATTCGAGTTTCCTAGGTAAAAATTGCACATGAACGCACTCCACTCTCGAAATTTTAATGGGATGAGCTCGTAATCTCGACTTCAGAAGTGGGAATTATCAAATTTCGATAGCACGTGAAGGCAGCATTAAGATCACAGACATTCTCTGCGATTATTACAAATCACCAGAGGTCCCCAGATAATACTAATCCCGTGCGAATAGGGAAGTAATTATAAACTTAAGTGTTTATTTTTGTGCAACATGGACTTCAATGTTTAATTTGTGTGACTTTACCAAAGCATTTGATATGTATTCCTCCAGTTGAGCCTGTGCGCTTTACCTGACGTTGGTTAGGCCCGGCAGCTGCGCACGGACTGGGACTGAACATAATTCAGACTGACAAAATAATAAAAATGACATTCTTCTTCTTTTAAATAATAATAAAATAAATAATAATAATAACGAAATTCTTCTTCTAAATAACAATAAGCGTCATTAATAATACAAATCATAATAATAATAAGAATCTAACAAATTGTCTTGCAATTATATTAATGTGAATGAATGGTACTCCACATCACATCATCATCACTATTGTACACCCCAATACATGTGATGTGATACGAAATTAAATGCTAATTATTTCAAAAGACGTGCTGTAAAATAATGAATTGTGATAGGTAATTTCTCATCCAAACAGCTATTTAAACTGGATTTCCACCGTACACCTTTTTGTGGGCGCCTTTAATCCCACTCTTTAAACTCCCAAATAAAACAATTTAGTTTTTTTCCACTTCCCTGGTGATGGTCTCGATCTCCACGTCAGAGAAGTTTCGCTTCTTTGCCGTCTTCCGAGTGTCCATGGCGTAAAATGAGGGCGTGGGGGAGGCGGAGACTTGAATATATAGGGGCGTGTTATTCTAATGACGATCGTTTTCAGCCGCGGCATTTATCAAGGGCAGGTTTTGCGTACGCCTGGATTTCAGAGGTGCGAACAGCTTCATAAATCAGGCGGTGAGAGGAGTGTAAGCATAATCTTACGCCAATATATACGCCCGTTTCTACGCAAGATTGATAAATGAGGGCCATTGTCTTCTCATGCCTTGACTGGCGCCCTCTGCAGGCATTTGTTATAATACATAATGCACACAAGTTGATTATGTTTGTTGCTTTATGTATTTTAGCAGTGTTGTTCAATAAAACCATATGAATACTTGCTTTTGATACTTTATTTGAACCCCATTGTTATTACATTTTAAGTCTTAGAACACTTTCACCACTGTGGCCTTCAGATGAGCTCAAGAACAGTGTGTAGAGCTTCATGGAATGGGTTTCATTTAAAAAAATAAAAAAAAATTTGCCTTATGATTTACAAAGGTATGATTTTTTTTCTTATGTGGTGGAAATGGACTTCCATACTAACGGCATACACATGATTTACATTTATGACATATAACTCATATATTTTCATTAACAGAGTACATGTATGTGAATGAACTGGTTAAAAGTGGGACTTTGCTCAAGATTAACCGTTAATAGAGCTATTGAGTAAGTATAACTATTGTATATTGTACTAACAGTTGTGCTGTTGTGTGGAAATCTGCATAAATATCACAGAAGAAATATGTGTGTCTGATCTTTACTTGAGCACAGTAAAATCCCCAGAGTTAAATTAACACTGCTCAGAGAACATTTGGTCCCACTCTACAGAGTGTTAAAGTAACACTGAATCAGTGTTAAAGTTAATGAGATAATTAAGAGATTAATTAAGTGATAATTGACCATTAGTGGTGAACACCTGATGATAATGAGTAGAATCACTGAAGGAAAGAGAAAAAGAAAAACACAAGAACTACGACTGACTATTAAAAAGACATTCAATCTCTGAAGATCTCAGCAGAGGAGGATTAAACAACTCCACAAACAGCATTACCAGCTTCACACATTACTAACCAGACAGACTTTATTTCTATCAGATGACTACAGAAGCTCTTATTGAGGTTTAGATGTTGATGTTTTATTGAAAATTAAAGTTGTTTGAAGTTACCATTATTGTGATTAGTGTTTGCTTTAATTGGGCTCTTGACCCTTGACTTGCTAACATAAGTTTTTCTCTGGCTGCTGTAACTGTTCGTTACGGTGAAAATGGCAAGAAAATCTTGACGCTTGTTGTTTATGATACAGTTGTTATCATCATATAGTGCCTTATTTGCTGATCCCCTGAAAGTCATTGATTATAGGAGCCTTGTGATTCTAGGGCAGAAGATCCAGCAATGTTATCAGAGAAACTAAACAATTATCAAAAAAATTTTACGTAAGATTTGTACTGCGGTTTAATAACACATCACACAATAAGCACTTCTAACTCCTGCGAGTTTTACTCACACACACATATCAAGAATCTGCCTATGAATCTCAACAATGGTGACATGCTTCATGCCACAATGCATTCTGGGTGCATCACGCAAAACTCATCTATGGCTCCCAGAATGCATTGTGGCATGAAACATGTCACCATTGTTGAGATTCATAGGCAGATTCTTGATGTCTGTGTGTGAGTTCATCTCGCAGGAGTTAGAAACGATTAGTGTACAATCGGTTGCAAAACTTATTCAGCTTTTCTGATTAAAACAGTGTTGGATCTTTTCTAAAATCACAATAAAAAAAAGTGAATAGTATATTGCTTATACTCAGTCATAAAATCAATGAATTAAATCATTATACAATGATCATATTCTCATCATCGAGCAGCCGACAGCATCTGATTGTGTTTACTCTTGCTATAGCAAACTCAGTTACAGCAGCCAGAGAAACACTAATGTTAAAAAGTCATCAAACTGCCCAACTAAAGAAAACACTGATCACCATGATGGTCAACAATTTTCACAATAAATCAAACAAAACATTTGTTAATTCTCAATAAGAGACGTCTGACAGAAATAAAGTCAGTCTGGTTAGTAATGTGTGAAGCTGGTAATGCTGTTTGTGGAGTTGTTTAATCCTCCTCTGCTGAGATCTTCAGAGATTTAATGTCTTTTTTATAGTCAGTCGTAGTTCTTGTGTTTTTCTTTTTCTCTTTCCTTCAGTGATTCTACTCATTATCATCAGGTGTTCATCACTAATGGCCAATCATCACTTAATTAATCTCTCAATTATCTCATTAACTTTAACACTGATTCAGTGTTACTTTAACACTCTGTAGAGTGGGACCAAATGTTCTCTGAGCAGTGTTAATTTAACTCTGGGGATTTTACTGTGAGCCCACATGAAAAAATACTATAGCCTAGTATATTATATTATATTATAGTAAAATTACTCTATATAGTAAAGGTACTACATCATACGGTAGTATTAGTCAATTGCTAAACTATAGTAAATACTGAGGTATACTACAATTTACTGTAGTATTACTATAGTGTGGTTCAAAAACACTATAGTATTTACTAGAGTGATTTTACTAGTATTTTTTCACATGGGGAGATTCTCACGAATTGTCTTATTTCTTCAAGTAGCCTAAATCTTTAGGACCATTAACAAATTTTACATTGTGAAATTTCACTATACATTATACTTATAATTCGTATAATACCATTCACTGTAAACACTAAACAGGCTTACAAAGCTCGTCCGATAAAAGAACGGTCATATGTAGTGAAGTATAATGTTAATTGGGCCTGTGTCCACTAGAGGGCACGCTAGTACAACAGGAGGCGATATACCACAGAATAAGCGGATGCTGTGTGTGGAGGTTCAGCTCGTGTGCTCCGTGTATACATCTGTTAATAAAGACACGTTAATTGTACAGTATCTCTCCGGCTCCCTATTCTGTTGCACTACAGAATATCACACATAACTATTTTAAGGCGAGGCTCAGGATGGGCTCTGAGGAAAATATTATCACGATGCAAAAATATTTAGATAGTCTTAAATTGTGCTTTATTTAGCACTATATATGTTTTTCTTTTGATTTTGGGCAAACTATTACCGGGACATTTTCGTGTGAGACTACTTATAATTCATCCCACATGAAAAAATACTATAGTATATTATAGTAAAATTACAGTAAAATTACTCTAGTAAATACTATAGTGTTTTTGAACCATACTATAGTAAAGATACTACAGTATATTGTAGTATATTATAGTATTTACAACACTTTGTTAATTTACTGTAGTATATTTACGGTTCAAAAACACTATTTACTAGAGTAATTTTACCATAGTATTTTTTCATGTGGGATAACACTACCTTTAACTGTAAACAGGCTTACCGATAAAATAACGGTCATAACGATTTTAAGGCGAGGCTTAAGGATGGGCCAGTTCAGAGGATCACAATGCAAAACACCCACATGAAAAAATACTATAGTATATTATAGTAAAATTACCCTAGTAAATACATAATATAGTAAAGATACTACAGTAAATTGTGGTATATTATAGTATTTACTTTGTTAATTAACTGTAGTATTTACGGTTCAAAAACACTAGAGTAATTTTACTATATATAGTATTTTTTCATGTGGGCATTTAGATACTCTTAAAGTGTGCTTTATATATGTTTTTCTTTAGATTTTGGGCGAACTATTACCTTGACATTTTCGTGACAAGTGCTTGACTGTCAACACTCGCGTAAATTATCTCAGACACAGCTGTACAATTGTATTTCACTAATACAAAAGTATTTTTTTATGTATTACTAAAGGATTTTATGTATTGCTTAAAGTATTTTATGTATGTAATGAAAGAAGGGTTAAACCACACTAATATTGTCTCTGTTCTAACGCCCCATCTCTTGACGGACATCCGCGGTGGCCAATAGGAACGCGCGGTTTGAACCAGGGCTGTCCTTCAGAAGTTTATGGTGGTCTGCTGACCGGATGGGAAAACTTTCCGCCGTCGCTTTTCTCTCACTGTCTGACAAGTGGAGTTTGACATCTCGAGGCGGTTTTATTCGTGTTAAAACGGGTTATTTTGAGTCACGGCAGTCACGCGAGTTATGAAGTGATCGGTGGAGTTTCTCCGTGGTGTTTGACTAAAGCTCGTCATGGGGAACCGCGGGATGGAGGATCTGATCCCCCTCATCAACAAACTGCAGGACGCCTTCAGCTCCATCGGCCAGAGCTGCAGTCTGGAGCTGCCGCAGATCGCGGTGGTGGGCGGCCAGAGCGCCGGGAAGAGCTCGGTGCTGGAGAACTTCGTGGGCAGGTGAGCAACATCTGTTTACTACACTCGACGGAATGCTCATAATATCACAACTTTCAGATTAACAAAAATGTTCGTAAATGTGTCTCACAAAACGTTCAGTGATCACTACTAGTCAAAAATTAACAATTCCAGACTTTAAAAGGGATAGTTAACTCAAACATTAACATTTAAAGGCCCGTTCAATGTAGGGTGACCACCATCAAACAAACCAAATGTGGGACGATTACTAAGTTTGTGTGGGACATGAAACTGAAACTGTTGTATAATCTTAAATTCAACATCACTGAGCCCAAAGGCAACAGGCATCATGCAGATAGCTACTTTTGAAACAGTTCTGACCAAGTGCAACTAAAATCCAACTAAAATAAATAATGAAACAAATAAAACAACATTAAATTAGTTAATCTTATATTAATTCATATATATATATATATATATATATATATATATATATATATATATATATATATATATATATATATATATATATATATATATTAGTGCTGTCAAACGATTAAAATATTTAATCGCGATTAATCGCATTAATGCCATAGTTAACTCACAATTAATCAAAATTAATCGCACATTTTTATTTATTCTAAATGTCCCTTGATTTCTTTTTGTCCCATTATTTTTTCTTATTTTAATGCTCTTATCAACATAGAAAAGTGGATCGGCTTGCTTTGTTCAAATGTTTGTTTTATTGAAAACAACATTGGCATACTTTAGTGTTCGATTTCACACCAACATTCTCACTTGAAGCAGTCATTCACACTTGGAGCAAATAATCGCTCACACAATGTAACACTGTCCATCAATAAAAGGGTGAAAAAAAATACTTTGTTGCACAAACAGCCCCTTCAACAGCCCTTTCTAAGGGATCAAAACAGGGTGATACAAAATAAAATTACAAAGTGCACATGCAAGGTAAACTAGGACTCCGCCTATAGTGCAGTTAAACCAGGGGTCGCCAACTAGCGGACTCCGGTCCGAATCCGGACCGCGAAGCCTTTTGACGTAGGCTAATGAAACAGTTAACGTTGCAATGCTCACTGTTGCGTTCAGACCCAGACGCGCGGTCAAGCATGCAGTGAAGAAGAGACTGATGGTGCGTTCACACCGGACGCGAATGACGCGACATGCACGCCGCTTAATCCGCGCCGCAGAATGTCTATTTGCGTCTTTGCATTGACTTAAATCACTCGCGCAAAACGCTTCATTCGCGTCTGGTGTGTAGGCTACGCACCATCAGAGCAGAAAGCAGCGCTCAAGACAAGCACTTTTAGTTGAAGACCCCTGAGTTAAACCATGGCATAATACGTTTCTCATTTCGGCGTCTCACGCTTGCCATCCACGTCTACTCTTTTAATGGCCCACAAGTGTGGGCAGCCGCAGCGTGCCTGATGTTTTGTTTCCGGTCTAGCTACATCCGGAGTGGTGTTGTAGTTTTTCTAACGTTACTAGTTGCTGCAACAGCATGTGAAAAAACTACAAAGTTTGTTAGACCAAAAAGAACGTTAATCTCGCGATAAAAAAATTGACGCCGTTAAAATAGGTTTGCGTTAACGTCGTTAATAACGCGTTTAACTGACAGCACTGATATATATATATATATATATAAAAAATTGGGGGGGGGGATTGTAGTTTTTATATATATATATATATATATATATATATATATATGTATATGTACAGAACTATCCATTCGTTTTCTGACAGGGAACACATGGAACGAATCACCGTTCCACATTTTGATTGACAGCCGTCACAACCTACTAGTGACCGTGTTTACTCCTTTCTTTTCAACCATTGGATATGGTTTAAAATACGGCTTTTGTATTTGTGTAAGGCGGGATGTTACTTCTGACGAAGCGCTGTTAAATATAGGTGAAAAACGCATGGTGCCGCAAAAATAATAAATAAAATGCTTTCTTAAAAAGGCAAAAGAACGCATGCATGTTTTCTCAATATGATCATTAAAAATCAACAGACTGCTGAAAATGCGGGACATTTTCTCAATATGCGACATGTGGGACAAGGGGTGAAAATGCTGTGCGGTACAACGCAAAGCGGGACAGGTGGTCACCCTAAATGTCGCTTTCTCAACGATTTTCCCCCCCAGCTGATGACTAAACTATAATAAACACCGACAGCCAATCAGATTCCACCCCGCTGTCGGGAGCATTTAAAGCGGCAACGCGCCCTTATAATAAACAAAACGTCATCGACGATTCGTTATAGTTGTAGTTAAAGGGATAGTTTACACAATAAAATGAAACTTACGGTAGTTTTCGGAGTTATATTAAAAAATGCCTCCTGCAGTTAAAAACACTTACGACGTCTCCAGTTACGCTTTATTCGTAAGTTGAATAGGGAAGGCGGTCCTGCGACAGCTAGATATTTTACTCTATAACGTGCTAAATATGGATATTTCTCTTACACAAACCCATTGATTCGCTTCAGAAGGCCTTTATTTGGAGATGGATGCACTTTTATGATGGATAGATGAACTTTTGGAAGCATACTATTTTACTATTTCAGTTAAACTCAATGAATGCGCAGTGTATTTGACACACATTAAACACTAGTGTGAGGCGCGCGACTGTTTCACACACACTCAAAGAGAGAGCGAGAGAGTCTTATACCACACAGAATTGACGTGCTACATGTAAACAATATTCTTTGTTGTATTTTCCTGCAAAATAATGGCGTTTATTTGGAATTATTCAGCCTTTCATGAACAGGAAGAAACGAATGCACAGACGGGAATCTCATTGGCTGGCGTGCACCTATTACTGTTTTGATATCAGCAAATCAGTTCGAATGAGCGCTAACAACGTGATTAATATTCATGAACCCAGAAGCTCATTTTTATTAGTTGAAGAATTCGTGGTATTATTATCCTATCAACTCAAATTACTGAAGTTCTATCATTAAATCATTATTTGTAACTTTTTTTGTAATCTGAAGACATGGTTGGGATAATTACTTTTGCTGTTTCTGCTATTTTTACCACTGTTTGCACCATGAGTGTATGAATAAATACAGAATTGGTTTACATTTAAAACTTGTCATTGATTATTATTGTTTGTATTGTGTGATGTTTTTCAGCACATTTAAAGCTACACTGTGTAACTTTTTTAGTTTATTCTCAGCTAAAAACACTTAGTTCTTTCAAAAATATATGTGCTCATTAATGTATATTTACTTCTTTCAAGTAATAAAGTATTCTGGTAAGTTTATAATATGCCATTGTAAACACATACGGGTGAGGGTTTGAATGCGGGTCGCCATGTTGATCCTCCATCTTGAAAGTACATTAGCCAAAGAGGGACATTCCCGTAAATTCAAGCTTGGCCTTTGGCGTTTTAACACTCGATGGCACCGTGTCCAATGTGGACGAGGTGGAACTGGAAGCCATGTTAATCTTGGACTAAATCAGCCACCGTAGGAGTTAAAACGAAATCGGAATTGAGAGGAACAGAAACTAATATTCACTGGATGGTCATACACCAGTTCACCACTAGATGGGGGAAAATATCACACAGTGGAGCTTTAAACATTACCTGCACTTTTACAGAAGACAATTATATCTGCAACTTTTCCTTTTCTGAAAAGGCTGGTGTGGAATTTTACATAAAAAAAATAAATGTATATATATTATGTATTATAGGAGCAAATGTGATTACAGGTACGTTTTACTTTAGATCATTGTTTGTTGTTCTGAGTCTGCATGCAGAATGCGGAATGATACTACATTTATCGTCATTGATATCGTTATCGCAATAAATACTAGAAAATATCGGGATAAAGTCCAAATCAAATTATAGCACATATAGACCGAGTCGAGGGCATTTAAGTTTTTTATGGACATATTTCATATACTGTAGTGCTCTAAACATAAACTGAAGCGTGTATGCGCACTTATTTCATAACGTCTTCTTCAAATGAAATGTAACGTTAGTAACGGACACTGAACTGTCTGATCACGAGTTATTCTGCTACACAGAAGACTATGTAAGTTAATAAATAGGCTGACAATTCAAACAAGAATGGGCAAAAATGTAACTTTCTTTCTGTGTTAAACTTGTGTGCCATTTGTTCAGACTGCCTTCAACCTTTTTAATGTTCTGACGCGTTTCTCCCTCGTTTGGTCAGTTGTTGTTATAGGTTAGATTTTAAAATGCTTAAAGTGCCCTCAACTTTTTTTTTCTTCTATCTCCATGGTCATATTTTAATATGCATGTGTCTGTAACGAGTGTGCTGCATGTGTTTTATTGGCTGTTGTCTCCCCACAGCATCATTTTGCGGGGCTTTGTAAACCTGTACGCCTATTAATTCTCATAGATGCACTTTTATGATGGATAGATGCACTTTTATGATGGATAGATGCACTTTTATGATGGACAGATGCACTTTTATGATGGACTGATGCACTTTTATGATGGACAGATGCACTTTTATGATGGATAGATGCACTTTTATGATGGACAGATGCACTTTTGATGCACTTTTATGATGGACAGATGCACTTTTATGATGGACAGATGCACTTTTATGATGGACAGATGCACTTTTATGATGGACTGATGCACTTTTATGATGGACAGATGCACTTTTATGATGGACAGATGCACTTTTATGATGGACAGATGCACTTTTATGATGGATAGATGCACTTTTATGATGGACAGATGCACTTTTATGATGGACAGATGCACTTTTGATGCACTTTTATGATGGACAGATGCACTTTTGATGCACTTTTATGATGGACAGATGCACTTTTATGATGGACTGATGCACTTTTATGATGGACAGATGCACTTTTATGATGGACTGATGCACTTTTATGATGGACAGATGCACTTTTATGATGGACTGATGCACTTTTATGATGGACAGATGCACTTTTATGATGGATAGATGCACTTTTATGATGGACAGATGCACTTTTGATGCACTTTTATGATGGACAGATGCACTTTTGATGCACTTTTATGATGGACAGATGCACTTTTATGATGGACTGATGCACTTTTATGATGGACTGATGCACTTTTATGATGGACTGATGCACTTTTATGATGGACAGATGCACTTTTGATGCACTTTTATGATGGACAGATGCACTTTTATGATGGACTGATGCACTTTTATGATGGACAGATGCACTTTTGATGCACTTTTATGATGGACAGATGCACTTTTGATGCACTTTTATGATGGACAGATGCACTTTTATGATGGACTGATGCACTTTTATGATGGACTGATGCACTTTTATGATGGACTGATGCACTTTTATGATGGACAGATGCACTTTTGATGCACTTTTATGATGGACAGATGCACTTTTATGATGGACAGATGCACTTTTATGATGGACTGATGCACTTTTATGATGGACAGATGCACTTTTATGATGGACTGATGCACTTTTATGATGGACTGATGCACTTTTATGATGGACAGATGCACTTTTGATGCACTTTTATGATGGACAGATGCACTTTTATGATGGATAGATGCACTTTTATGATGGACAGATGCACTTTTATGATGGACAGATGCACTTTTATGATGGACAGATGCACTTTTATGATGGATAGATGCACTTTTATGATGGACAGATGCACTTTTATGATGGACAGATGCACTTTTATGATGGACAGATGCACTTTTATGATGGATAGATGCACTTTTATGATGGACAGATGCACTTTTGATGCACTTTTATGATGGACAGATGCACTTTTATGATGGACAGATGCACTTTTGATGCACTTTTATGATGGACAGATGCACTTTTATGATGGACAGATGCACTTTTATGATGGACAGATGCACTTTTATGATGGATAGATGCACTTTTATGATGGACAGATGCACTTTTATGATGGATAGATGCACTTTTATGATGGACAGATGCACTTTTATGATGGACAGATGCACTTTTATGATGGATAGATGCACTTTTATGATGGACAGATGCACTTTTATGATGGACAGATGCACTTTTATGATGGACTGATGCACTTTTATGATGGACAGATGCACTTTTATGATGGACAGATGCACTTTTATGATGGATAGATGCACTTTTATGATGGACAGATGCACTTTTATGATGGACAGATGCACTTTTGATGCACTTTTATGATGGACAGATGCACTTTTGATGCACTTTTATGATGGACAGATGCACTTTTATGATGGACTGATGCACTTTTATGATGGACAGATGCACTTTTATGATGGACTGATGCACTTTTATGATGGACAGATGCACTTTTATGATGGACTGATGCACTTTTATGATGGACAGATGCACTTTTATGATGGATAGATGCACTTTTATGATGGACAGATGCACTTTTATGATGGACTGATGCACTTTTATGATGGACTGATGCACTTTTATGATGGACAGATGCACTTTTGATGCACTTTTATGATGGACAGATGCACTTTTATGATGGACAGATGCACTTTTATGATGGACTGATGCACTTTTATGATGGACAGATGCACTTTTATGATGGACAGATGCACTTTTATGATGGACTGATGCACTTTTATGATGGACTGATGCACTTTTATGATGGACTGATGCACTTTTATGATGGACTGATGCACTTTTATGATGGACTGATGCACTTTTATGATGGACAGATGCACTTTTGATGCACTTTTATGATGGACAGATGCACTTTTATGATGGATAGATGCACTTTTATGATGGACAGATGCACTTTTATGATGGACAGATGCACTTTTATGATGGACAGATGCACTTTTATGATGGATAGATGCACTTTTATGATGGACAGATGCACTTTTATGATGGACAGATGCACTTTTATGATGGACAGATGCACTTTTATGATGGATAGATGCACTTTTATGATGGACAGATGCACTTTTGATGCACTTTTATGATGGACAGATGCACTTTTATGATGGACAGATGCACTTTTGATGCACTTTTATGATGGACAGATGCACTTTTATGATGGACAGATGCACTTTTATGATGGACAGATGCACTTTTATGATGGATAGATGCACTTTTATGATGGACAGATGCACTTTTATGATGGATAGATGCACTTTTATGATGGACAGATGCACTTTTATGATGGACAGATGCACTTTTATGATGGATAGATGCACTTTTATGATGGACAGATGCACTTTTATGATGGACAGATGCACTTTTATGATGGACTGATGCACTTTTATGATGGACAGATGCACTTTTATGATGGACAGATGCACTTTTATGATGGATAGATGCACTTTTATGATGGACAGATGCACTTTTATGATGGACAGATGCACTTTTGATGCACTTTTATGATGGACAGATGCACTTTTGATGCACTTTTATGATGGACAGATGCACTTTTATGATGGACTGATGCACTTTTATGATGGACAGATGCACTTTTATGATGGACTGATGCACTTTTATGATGGACAGATGCACTTTTATGATGGACTGATGCACTTTTATGATGGACAGATGCACTTTTATGATGGATAGATGCACTTTTATGATGGACAGATGCACTTTTATGATGGACTGATGCACTTTTATGATGGACTGATGCACTTTTATGATGGACAGATGCACTTTTGATGCACTTTTATGATGGACAGATGCACTTTTATGATGGACAGATGCACTTTTATGATGGACTGATGCACTTTTATGATGGACAGATGCACTTTTATGATGGACTGATGCACTTTTATGATGGACTGATGCACTTTTATGATGGACTGATGCACTTTTATGATGGACAGATGCACTTTTGATGCACTTTTATGATGGACAGATGCACTTTTATGATGGACTGATGCACTTTTATGATGGACAGATGCACTTTTGATGCACTTTTATGATGGACAGATGCACTTTTGATGCACTTTTATGATGGACTGATGCACTTTTATGATGGACTGATGCACTTTTATGATGGACAGATGCACTTTTGATGCACTTTTATGATGGACAGATGCACTTTTATGATGGACAGATGCACTTTTATGATGGACTGATGCACTTTTATGATGGACAGATGCACTTTTATGATGGACTGATGCACTTTTATGATGGACTGATGCACTTTTATGATGGACAGATGCACTTTTGATGCACTTTTATGATGGACAGATGCACTTTTATGATGGATAGATGCACTTTTATGATGGACAGATGCACTTTTATGATGGACAGATGCACTTTTATGATGGACAGATGCACTTTTATGATGGATAGATGCACTTTTATGATGGACAGATGCACTTTTATGATGGACAGATGCACTTTTATGATGGACAGATGCACTTTTATGATGGACAGATGCACTTTTGATGCACTTTTATGATGGACAGATGCACTTTTGATGCACTTTTATGATGGACAGATGCACTTTTGATGCACTTTTATGATGGACAGATGCACTTTTGATGCACTTTTATGATGGACAGATGCACTTTTATGATGGACAGATGCACTTTTATGATGGACAGATGCACTTTTATGATGGACAGATGCACTTTTGATGCACTTTTATGATGGACAGATGCACTTTTGATGCACTTTTATGATGGACAGATGCACTTTTATGATGGACAGATGCACTTTTGATGCACTTTTATGATGGACAGATGCACTTTTATGATGGACAGATGCACTTTTATGATGGACAGATGCACTTTTTTGATGGACAGATGCACTTTTATGATGGATAGATGCACTTTTATGATGGACAGATGCACTTTTATGATGGACAGATGCACTTTTATGATGGATAGATGCACTTTTATGATGGACAGATGCACTTTTATGATGGACAGATGCACTTTTATGATGATAGATGCACTTTTATGATGGACAGATGCACTTTTATGATGGACAGATGCACTTTTATGATGGACAGATGCACTTTTATGATGATAGATGCACTTTTATGATGGATAGATGCACTTTTATGATGGACAGATGCACTTTTATGATGATAGATGCACTTTTATGATGGACAGATGCACTTTTATGATGGACAGATGCACTTTTATGATGGACAGATGCACTTTTATGATGATAGATGCACTTTTATGATGGATAGATGCACTTTTATGATGGACAGATGCACTTTTATGATGGACAGATGCACTTTTTTGATGGACAGATGCACTTTTATGATGGATAGATGCACTTTTATGATGGACAGATGCACTTTTTTGATGGACAGATGCACTTTTATGATGGACAGATGCACTTTTATGATGGACAGATGCACTTTTATGATGGACAGATGCACTTTTATGATGGACGCTTTTATGGACTTCAAAACAGAAACAGCCATTCTGGATATTTATTAATAGGATATTTATTAATAGGATATGTATTAATATATCTCTGCTTGTGAATGTCATACACACCTAGGATGACTTAAGGGGCAGTAAATCATGGGGTTGTTTAAATATTTGGGTGAACTATCCCTTTAAAGGCATAGATATTGTTGTTGGTGTAAACCGGCCTTAAAGGGATAGTTCAAGTTCTAAACCTGAATGACTTTATTTCTTCTGCTGGACACACAAAAGATATTCTGATGAATATAATCAAACAGTTGACGTCCATAGTATGGAAATGCACCATTTACTGACCTTTATGTTGACACAAACCCGTTTTTATGAGCGATTTCTGCAGATCTGTTCAACAATACAGCAATTCATTGTGACCGCACGCGTGTCTCTCTCCGAAAGCACCATCACAGTCGCCCATAATGTGACTCAGTTTATGGGAAGAATGACGGCATACGGGCTGGAAATGAAGATAATAACTGTGTGTTTGAGACAGATTTCAGCGTGTGCTGACTTGACATCTTCAGGATTCCTGCTTGGGCAACAGGAAGACACACACACACACACACACACATATACACACACACACACACACACATGTATGTGACAATCTCATGTCAGTGCACTTTGCTCTGGGAAGTGAAACATGATTTCTCGTCTCTAAGGGTGTGTGTGTGTGTGTGTGTGTGTGTGAGTTATTGCTCTTTTCTCAGTTTTCAGTGTGTAGTGATGAAGTTTTCACACACTCTCTCTGTTTCTCAGAGACTTTCTGCCCCGAGGGTCCGGCATTGTGACGCGCAGGCCTCTGATTCTCCAGCTGGTCTACAGTAAAGCGGGTAAAACACACATCACACCTTCTTACACACATCACATCCTCGAAATTATATCACAATAATACATTATGATGGCGCTAAAAATCATCTTTGAATTACAGTTTGCTCACAAAGAAAACGGGGTTTCTGCGGGTCTTAAAGGTGCAGTGTGTAAGTTTTAGCGGCATCTAGCGGTGTAGCTCGCCCCTCCCTTTCAGAGCACATAGAGAAGCTACGGTGGCCCACACAGGACAAACATGTCGAAGAGCAGTTTAAGGCCCTTAAAATGTCTTACATTTCATCAGAAAGTCTAAAATTCAATATCATGGCATTAAATATGATTTCTGCGTTGCGGGAATGGAAGAATCCGTTCATAAAAACTGTAATTTACTGTATAATGCAGATCAAATGTATGAATAAATGAACAGTCGGTCCATCTCTTAAAGGGCCAGTTCACCCATTAATGAGAATCCTGTGGTCATTTCCTGGCTCAAACCCCTCAGGCTTTCCTTCATCATATAAAGCCATGGAGTCTCTCCAGAACATCTGGAATCATCCGCTCAATGATCCGTATGGATCAGTTTCTCTTTATGAACTTTCTGAAGTTGCTTAGCCTGTCAATGGAGGACAGAAATCTCTCATTTCATTACAAATCCCTTCATTTGTGTTCAGAAGATGAGTTTGGCATATTTAATCAGAGCATTAAGAAGTCGATTTATTCCAAAAACACGACTAAATAACTCAAACGCACACTAAAATGAACAGGGAATATGATATTAATAATGTGATTATGGTGTATTAATGTGTGTTTCTGTAGAGTATGCCGAGTTCCTGCACTGCAAGGGCCGCAAGTTTGTGGACTTTGACGAGGTTCGGCTGGAGATCGAGGCGGAGACGGAGCGGATCACAGGGTCCAATAAGGGGATCTCTCCAGTGCCCATTAACCTGAGGGTGTACTCGCCCAATGGTGAGCTCCTCTGGGGCTGTAGCTCCTCCATCTTCAGTTATTGATCTGACCCCCTCTCCTCCATCTTCAGTTATTGATCTGACCCCCTCTCCTCCATCTTCAGTTATTGATCTGACCCCCTCTCCTCCATCTTCAGTTATTGATCTGACCCCCTCTCCTCCATCTTCAGTTATTGATCTGACCCCCTCTCCTCCATCTTCAGTTATTGATCTGACCCCCTCTCCTCCATCTTCAGTTATTGATCTGACCCCCTCTCCTCCATCTTCAGTTATTGATCTGACCCCCTCTCCTCCATCTTCAGTTATTGATCTGACCCCCTCTCCTCCATCTTCAGTTATTGATCTGACCCCCTCTCCTCCATCTTCAGTTATTGATCTGACCCCCTCTCCTCCATCTTCAGTTATTGATCTGACCCCCTCTCCTCCATCTTCAGTTATTGATCTGACTCCCTCTCCTCCATCTTCAGTTATTGATCTGACTCCCTCTCCTCCATCTTCAGTTATTGATCTGACCCCCTCTCCTCCATCTTCAGTTATTGATCTGACTCCCTCTCCTCCATCTTCAGTTATTGATCTGACCCCCTCTCCTCCATCTTCAGTTATTGATCTGACTCCCTCTCCTCCATCTTCAGTTATTGATCTGACTCCCTCTCCTCCATCTTGAGTTCTGGATCTGACCCCCTCTCCTCCATCTTCAGTTATTGATCTGACCCCCTCTCCTCCATCTTCAGTTATTGATCTGACCCCCTCTCCTCCATCTTCAGTTATTGATCTGACCCCCTCTCCTCCATCTTCAGTTATTGATCTGACTCCCTCTCCTCCATCTTCAGTTATTTATCTGACCCCCTCTCCTCCATCTTCAGTTATTGATCTGATCCCTCTCCTCCATCTTCAGTTATTGATCTGACCCCCTCTCCTCCATCTTCAGTTATTGATCTGACCCCCTCTCCTCCATCTTCAGTTATTGATCTGACCCCCTCTCCTCCATCTTCAGTTATTGATCTGACTCCCTCTCCTCCATCTTCAGTTATTTATCTGACCCCCTCTCCTCCATCTTCAGTTATTGATCTGACCCCCTCTCCTCCATCTTGAGTTCTGGATCTGACCCCCTCTCCTCCATCTTGAGTTATTGATCTGACCCCCTCTCCTCCATCTTCAGTTATTGATCTGACCCCCTCTCCTCCATCTTCAGTTATTGATCTGACCCCCTCTCCTCCATCTTGAGTTATTGATCTGACCCCCTCTCCTCCATCTTCAGTTATTGATATGACCCCCTCTCCTCCATCTTGAGTTATTGATCTGACCCCCTCTCCTCCATCTTGAGTTATTGATCTGACCCCCTCTCCTCCATCTTCAGTTATTGATCTGACCCCCTCTCCTCCATCTTGAGTTATTGATCTGACCCCCTCTCCTCCATCTTCAGTTATTGATCTGACTCCCTCTCCTCCATCTTCAGTTATTGATCTGACTCCCTCTCCTCCATCTTGAGTTCTGGATCTGACCCCCTCTCCTCCATCTTCAGTTATTGATCTGACCCCCTCTCCTCCATCTTCAGTTATTGATCTGACCCCCTCTCCTCCATCTTCAGTTATTGATCTGACTCCCTCTCCTCCATCTTCAGTTATTGATCTGACCCCCTCTCCTCCATCTTGAGTTATTGATCTGACCCCCTCTCCTCCATCTTCAGTTATTGATCTGACCCCCTCTCCTCCATCTTCAGTTATTGATCTGACCCCCTCTCCTCCATCTTCAGTTATTGATCTGACCCCCTCTCCTCCATCTTCAGTTATTGATCTGACCCCCTCTCCTCCATCTTCAGTTATTGATCTGACTCCCTCTCCTCCATCTTCAGTTATTGATCTGACCCCCTCTCCTCCATCTTGAGTTATTGATCTGACCCCCTCTCCTCCATCTTCAGTTATTGATCTGACCCCCTCTCCTCCATCTTCAGTTATTGATCTGACTCCCTCTCCTCCATCTTCAGTTATTTATCTGACCCCCTCTCCTCCATCTTCAGTTATTGATCTGACCCCCTCTCCTCCATCTTGAGTTCTGGATCTGACCCCCTCTCCTCCATCTTGAGTTATTGATCTGACCCCCTCTCCTCCATCTTCAGTTATTGATCTGACCCCCTCTCCTCCATCTTCAGTTATTGATCTGACCCCCTCTCCTCCATCTTGAGTTATTGATCTGACCCCCTCTCCTCCATCTTCAGTTATTGATATGACCCCCTCTCCTCCATCTTCAGTTATTGATCTGACCCCCTCTCCTCCATCTTCAGTTATTGATCTGACCCCCTCTCCTCCATCTTGAGTTATTGATCTGACCCCCTCTCCTCCATCTTCAGTTATTGATCTGACCCCCTCTCCTCCATCTTGAGTTATTGATCTGACCCCCTCTCCTCCATCTTCAGTTATTGATCTGACCCCCTCTCCTCCATCTTCAGTTATTGATCTGACCCCCTCTCCTCCATCTTCAGTTATTGATCTGACCCCCTCTCCTCCATCTTCAGTTATTGATATGACCCCTCTCCTCCATCTTGAGTTATTGATCTGACCCCCTCTCCTCCATCTTCAGTTATTGATCTGACCCCCTCTCCTCCATCTTCAGTTATTGATCTGACCCCCTCTCCTCCATCTTGAGTTATTGATATGACCCCTCTCCTCCATCTTGAGTTATTGATCTGACCCCCTCTCCTCCATCTTCAGTTATTGATCTGACCCCCTCTCCTCCATCTTCAGTTATTGATCTGACCCCCTCTCCTCCATCTTCAGTTATTGATCTGACCCCCTCTCCTCCATCTTCAGTTATTGATCTGACCCCCTCTCCTCCATCTTCAGTTATTGATCTCACCCCCTCTCCTCCATCTTCAGTTATTGATCTGACCCCCTCTCCTCCATCTTCAGTTATTGATCTGACCCCCTCTCCTCCATCTTGAGTTATTGATCTGACCCCCTCTCCTCCATCTTCAGTTATTGATCTCACCCCCTCTCCTCCATCTTGAGTTATTGATCTGACCCCCTCTCCTCCATCTTCAGTTATTGATCTGACCCCCTCTCCTCCATCTTCAGTTATTGATCTGACCCCTCTCCTCCATCTTCAGTTATTGATCTGACCCCCTCTCCTCCATCTTGAGTTATTGATCTGACCCCCTCTCCTCCATCTTCAGTTATTGATCTGACCCCCTCTCCTCCATCTTGAGTTATTGATCTGACCCCCTCTCCTCCATCTTCAGTTATTGATATGACCCCCTCTCCTCCATCTTGAGTTATTGATCTGACCCCCTCTCCTCCATCTTCAGTTATTGATCTGACCCCCTCTCCTCCATCTTGAGTTATTGATCTGACCCCCTCTCCTCCATCTTCAGTTATTGATCTGACCCCCTCTCCTCCATCTTGAGTTATTGATCTGACCCCCTCTCCTCCATCTTCAGTTATTGATCTGACCCCCTCTCCTCCATCTTCAGTTATTGATCTGACCCCCTCTCCTCCATCTTGAGTTATTGATCTGACCCCCTCTCCTCCATCTTGAGTTATTGATCTGACCCCCTCTCCTACATCTTCAGTTATTGATCTGACCCCCTCTCCTCCATCTTCAGTTATTGATCTGACCCCCTCTCCTCCATCTTGAGTTATTGATCTGACCCCTCTCCTCCATCTTCAGTTATTGATATGACCCCCTCTCCTCCATCTTGAGTTATTGATCTGACCCCCTCTCCTCCATCTTGAGTTATTGATCTGACCCCCTCTCCTCCATCTTCAGTTATTGATCTGACCCCCTCTCCTCCATCTTCAGTTATTGATATGACCCCTCTCCTCCATCTTGAGTTATTGATCTGACCCCCTCTCCTCCATCTTCAGTTATTGATCTGACCCCCTCTCCTCCATCTTCAGTTATTGATCTGACCCCCTCTCCTCCATCTTGAGTTATTGATCTGACCCCCTCTCCTCCATCTTCAGTTATTGATCTGACCCCCTCTCCTCCATCTTCAGTTATTGATCTGACCCCCTCTCCTCCATCTTCAGTTATTGATCTGACCCCCTCTCCTCCTCTCTCTCAGTCTTAAACCTGACGCTGATCGATCTCCCCGGCATGACGAAGGTGGCGGTGGGAGACCAGCCGACGGACATCGAGTTCCAGATCAGGTACGAGCCGCGGCTTTGATGGCCTACAGGACCTGATGGAAACACTGACGGCTGTGTGTGTGTGTGTGTGTGATCAGAGACATGCTGCTGCAGTTCATCTCCAGGGAGAACTGCCTGATCCTGGCCGTCACGCCCGCCAACACCGACCTCGCCAACTCTGACGCGCTGAAGATCAGCAAAGAGGTGGATCCTCAGGGTGAGGCTCCATCAGACTCATCTGCTCTTTATTCACGTCTTCAGGGGTCCCACTCACCCTGGGACAAACACATCGACAATTAGGGTTCCCACATTCAAATGTAATGTTTGTTCCAATAAGTACACGTTTAATAAACTGGAGGCTTTGAACGTTCAGAGAACATTCCGAAATAGCGCTTTCATCTTGACCTTTGCCCTTTGCCCTGCAGGCCTTCGCACCATCGGCGTGATGACCAAACTGGACCTGATGGATGAAGGAACGGACGCCAAAGACATCCTGGAGAACAAGCTGCTGCCGCTGCGCAGAGGTGAGGACAAATAAACTCACAAACACACACTTAAAGCTGTATACCTAAAACCGCCAGCGGGTAAAAATTACCCATGCAGATTATTACTGTATTGATACGGCTAATAAATGTATCGTATTATGCCACTGTCTTCACAAAGTAATGTATAGAGTCATGAAATTAATATTTTTAGTCATTAACTATGTTTTTGTCCTGTTGTTTTATGCTATTTTAAGCAGCTACACTAATCACTTTTTGGTGACTATAGGCTAAACCTGCAATGATGACCAGAATTAGATATACATATTTGGGTGGTGTAATATTATAATAAAACGTCATTAATCTCATATTAAGATAACCCATGCTATTTAAATGACTAAAATACCCTAAATAGACAATGAAGAGCAATAATAATACACAGCACTGCATAAGATGAATGACAACTTACGATAAGGATAACATGCGCACAGTTTGACCTAATTAATTATTCAATTGTATAGTTATATCATTTATCATTTGAATAAGAGAACAACACCAATAAACTTGGGATTATCATGAAAATTGGTTTATTATTTCCATCATATCGGATTTTTTTTGTTTTTTTTAAGGGAAACGGGCAGTCTTGAATAAATAGCAACACAGAAGCAAACAATACTCAATACACAATTGCAAAACAAAAATGTATAATTAATCCAAAGTTTGAACATTTATAAATAGGCTAAAGCATCTTTATTTGACCGTGCGTTGTGTGAATGTTTGCAGTAAGCTGATGCGTTGCTCAAACACAGCGCGAAAATAGAGGAATTATATCGGGGTAAATTTGACCAGCTGGCGCTTATAGGTATAAATGCCCCGTTTTTAAATCTGCCTTTATCTAAACAATTTTTACCAACAGGCGATTGTAAATAACACAGTTTTAGTAAAAGTCAGTGACTGGGAGACTTGGATATTTTGTTGGAAATCTGTTATGTACATTTGAAAAACAGCCATGGGTAAATTTTACCCCGTGGCGGTTCTAGTGTTAATGAGATGAACGCAACACACGCCTCGCGAGCAGCGGGACTTTTATTATGCCACAGTCTCCACTTCCTCTCCTCCGCTCATGAGTGTGAGGAAACGCAGCTCTGAAGATCATATTACACACATCTGAGTGTGTTGATGAAGGGATGGCTATGACACTTGTTCACACTGCAGTGAGAGGAAAGTGTTTTTGCAGAATAAAACCGCAAACTAACGCGGATATGATGTCATCGACAGGCCACGCCCCCACATGTCCCGGTTCCTCTGAACCAGATATTAATATACAGATTTTCTCCTCATTGTTGTCACTACTAGAGCAAGCTCCTGATTGATTAACGCGGCGCGAAATATCCGCCAAAGTTCAGATTTTTCAACTTGAGCGATTCGCGCAAACAGCTCAATTCGCGTCCTTCGCGCCGCAGAATGCCATTTCGCGTCTCTGCATTGACTTGTAACATGTAAATCACTCACACGAATCGCGTCCGGTGTGAACGCACTCTGAGACGACACTCATTTTTGATGGAGGGAAAAGAGTCCCATTGCAGAAACGTATACAGTTTATTCCTGATATTCTGCACCAGTTTCCCAGGAAGTGATGATTTTGTTCTCTTATCAGTGATCAGGGTCTGAATGCCGTCTGTGTGTGTGTGTGTGTGTGTGTGTGTGTGTGTGTGTGTGTGTGTTTCCAGGTTATATTGGTGTGGTGAACCGCAGTCAGAAGGACATCGACGGCAGGAAGGACATCCGAGCCGCTCTGGCTGCCGAGAGGAAGTTCTTCCTGTCTCATCCGTCGTACAGACACATAGCGGAGCGGATGGGCACACCTTACCTGCAGAAAACACTCAACCAGGTACAAACACACATCATTCTGACCGGAGACGCTTCAGCCGCTCCATTAAAACACACCGCTTGGATGTGACACGTTTACATCGCCTCTTTCCAGCAACTGACGAATCACATCCGCGACACTCTGCCGGCGCTGCGCAGTAAACTACAGTCTCAGATGCTGTCTCTGGAGAAAGAGGTGGAGGAGTACAAGAACTTCAAACCAGATGATCCAGCACGCAAGACCAAAGCTCTGCTGCAGTGAGACCCGGCGGACACACAGCTCCATTAACATATCACACATCGAGATCTACATCACACACATGAGAACACATGCACATCAAACTACTGTGTGTGTGTGTGTGTGTGTGTGTGTGTGTGTGTAGGATGGTGCAGCAGTTCGGCGTGGACTTCGAGAAGCGGATCGAGGGCTCTGGCGATCAGGTGGACACACTGGAACTCTCCGGCGGAGCGAGAATCAACCGCATCTTCCACGAGCGCTTCCCTTTTGAGCTGGTTAAGGTACAGTTAGCCCCGTTTATTCGACTTTATGAGTGAGTCATTAGATCATTAATTCAAGAGATTCGTTCAAAAACCAGGGTGGCGTAAACGGGGTCCTTTAAATAAGGTTTTCCTTAAATAAGGCCTTAAAATGTCTTAAATAAGGTTTTCCTTAAATAAGGCCTTGAGATGTCTAAAATAAGGTTTTCCTTAAATAAGGCCTTAAAATGTCTTAAATAAGGTTTTCCTTAAATAAGGCCTTAAAATGTCTTAAATAAGGTTTTCCTTAAAAAAGGTCTTAAAATGTCTTAAATAAGGTTTTCCTTAAAAAAGGTCTTAAAATGTCTTAAATAAGGTTTTCCTTAAATAAGTTCTTAAAATGTCTCAAATAAGGTTTTCCTTAAATAAGGTCTTAAAATGTCTTAAATAAGGTTTTCCTTAAATAAGGTCTTAAAATGTCTTAAATAAGGTGTTGTGAACTTCAGTTGTTTCTTGAAGTATGGAGACCAGGAGACGTTGGATCAAGACAGAAGTGATTCTTTTAATGAGAACTCTCTGTGCTGCAGGTCGTCCGAAAACAGTCTGATTTAACAGTATACCTGATAGGTTAGATACATTCCAAAGGGGGAGGGATTTACATTGAGGTTGAACAAAGCATGTTAATTAAATATACAGGTTTTGGGAAAACCTGCCCAGACAGAGTATCACCTACTCCTAATCAGCATAACTATTCAAACGCATAGATGCTAGCCAGGAACTCCTATTCCAAGAGCCATAAAAGACAAAAGGGGCAACGTCTGGGCTCCCAAAGGTGGAATCTCAGTGATCTGACTCATTTAAAACACAATAGAGAAAACAGGTCTGGCAGGAAAGGAGACTCTTGCTAGAGCCTCTGAAATCAGTAAAACAGGTCTGGAAGATTTGCGTAGCAGACTAATTCATCTGATATTATCATTTTTACCTAAAATGCTAAATGCAATGTACTTTCTAAAATTTGTAATCCCACAAAGGTTTTCCTTAAATAAGGCCTTAAAAAGTCTTAAATAAGGTTTTCCTTAAATAAGGTCTTAAAAAGTCTTAAATAAGGTTTTCCTTAAATAAGGTCTTAAAATGTCTTAAATGAGGTTTTACTTAAATAAGGCCTTAAAAAGTCTTAAAATTCAAGATTCAAGATTCAAGAGTTTTATTTGTCACAAACACAGTTATATACACAATATACAACTGGCAGTGAAATGTAAACAGGTCCGCTCCATGGACAGTGCAAATAACAGTTACAAGAAATTAAAATAGAAATAGAATAAAATTAGAATAAAAAGTATTAACATAAGTAGAATTATAAATAAATCAAGTAAAAGATAAAAATAGGAAATAAGATAAATAAAAATATAAAAAATATGTGGATATGATAAGTGAGATAAACTGTAGACTTAAAAATAAGTGGTTAACATAAAATATATATATATGTATATATAAAGAAGTATAATGTGCTAGGTTTATTACAGGTTGTTACGCAGTAACAATAGGAAAGTAAAGTGCAGTGCAATTGCAGTATGTGGATGTTAATGTTAAAAAACCGTATGTTTATGCGTGTGCGGGGTGAAGTGATGTCACGTGACTGAGTTCAGGAGTCTGATGGCCTGGGGGAAGAAACTCCTCCTGAGTCTTTCAGTCTTTGCCATCAGGCTAAAATGTCTAAAATAAGGTTCCCTTTCGAAAGGGAACTCTCGCTGCGTCTAGCTGACGCTATGGGGAACGCCCTCGGCGTGACTGGTGTCTGAAGCTACTATCGAATCACGGCAAAGTCTTTGACCGACGTCAGCCCATGACGTCATCAACGTGCGACCCGGAAGTATAAAAGGGCGCCGTGCCAACACATACACATCTTTTTCGTCTTCAGGGACTGTTTGTTTGAAGCGGTATCTGCAGATCTGGTAAAGTATTACTAAACTAAGGAAAAGGATGAAACGCACAGAGAAGAGGCAGAGCTTTAGGAAGTGTGTCGACCCGTGTCAGAGGTTTCTGACACCGGGAGACACACATTCTCTGTGCGTTTATTGCCTGGGCGAAGAGCATGCACAGGCAGTTCTCGAGGGAGCTGCCTGTGCAAACTGTGAGCAGTTCCCAGTTAGAACGCTCCGTTCTCGTCTGGCCCTCTTCTCGAGGGAATAGGGCGCAACATCTGGGGCTGCTGATGTGAGTCCCGCTCGCGCTGAGGCGGAGCGGCGGCGCACTTCATGGGGTTCTCAAACGGCTGACGAGAGCGACCTGCAGGTCGATGTGGAGAACGATGGTTCTCCACCGAGACCTGCAGCGGGTGCTCTTCGGGACGGGCAGGAGATGGCTGAGGAGGATGATGAGAGCGACCAGGACCTGCCTGGACCCTCTCAGCCACCCTGTCCCGCGTACGCCGAGTTGCTGGATGCTATGGAGCGCGCCACGGACAGGCTGAGGCTGCCCTGGCGGCGCGCTGGGGGAGAGGTCGCTCGTGGACGGCTCGACGATCGATTTCTCCCCGGTCATACACCAGCACCTCAGATGAGCCTTCCATTCCTACCGGACCTCCACACTGAGGTCCAGGCGGCATGGAAGAACCCGTTCTCTGCCCGCATTCACCGACATCAGCGGGCAAGCTTCGCTGATGTCGAGGGAGTGGGTAAGCACGGGTATGTGTCGATGCCTCCCATAGACGAGACGTTTGCGAACTATCTCGTCTCTGGGCAGGTGTCGACACTGAGAGCTCCATCTCTGCCATCCAAACCGCTGAAAACTACCTCGCGGTTGAATGGCAGGGCATACGCGGCAGCAGGTCAGGCTGGTGCGACCCTGCACACGATGGCGGTGTTGCAGGCGTACCAGGCGGACCTGCTGGAGGATCTCGACCAGGGGGCCGGGCTGTCCCCTGAGGCGGTTGCTGAGCTGCGCCGCACCACAGATCTGTCTCTCCGGGCCACCCAGCAGACTGCTGCTGCTATCGGCCGCTCTATGGCGGCTATGGTGGTTACGGAGAGGCATCTGTGGTTGGGCCTGGCTGATATCGGGGAGAAAGAAAAGGGTTTTCTCCTCGATTCACCGGTTTCGCCTACTGAGCTTTTCGGCACCTCCGTGGAGGCGGTGGTTGGAAAGTTCAGGGAGGCGAAGGCGCGCTCAGCGGCATTTAAAACATGCATACCGCTGAGATCCGCGCCCCCACCCAGGCAGGCGGGACCTGGTCCTTCACGGTCTGAGGACCGTAGGCAGGACCAGAGGGCTAGCGTCTCCTCTCGTGCCCCCCCTCCTTGGAGGAGCAGGGCACAGAGGAGACGGGATTCCCACGGGGGGAAAAAGGATTTAAGGGAGGTGATCCAGGACAAACGTTCCCAACGAAGGCGTTGGTAATGGGTCACTTCCCTTGAGGGCGGTTACATCATAGCCCTCTCCTTTTTCCTTTCTAATGTCTTTTTATGACTTTTTACCCAGGCGCTTCTTACATCAGGCCTGAGGCGGGCCTATGATGAGTAGTACTATGTTCTGATGGCCCGCCCGGAAAGTGAGAACGCCCCTTTCAGGCATTCATGGGCGGTAGAACATGGTGGTGAGAACTGCACAATGAGTCTTCGCTCAGCATGCCGCAGGTGAGAGTGGTCTTTTTTGTGTGTTATACTAAAATTATGTATTTCTTACAGACCCCAGGTTCCTGTATAGAGTTGGGTATTCATCAGAGAGAACTGTCTTTCCCCTGCTTAGTTAGGCTTCAACACAGCACCATTATCTGGGCTATGTTTGTGAGCGTGTGTTGGCTTTCCCTGGTTGGTCAAGATGGCGCCAGATAGGCCACCGCTTATGGTTATCAGAAGATGGGCCTCCTCTCATTTTGAGAGTAGTGTTTAGGCCGCCGCTCTTTTCTTTGAAATGTTTGCGGATTACTAGGCGGTAGCACACTTTTCTGTTAGAATGTAGTGTTTGTCTACCGCCTAGGGTTATTATGTGTCTTCGGTCCCCTAAGCCACTGCAGGTTGGATTAGTTTGTCTCTGTTACGACTGAGCGCTATGGCGTCAGTTGGTATGTGGGTAAAGGAGGCGCGTTGCTGAGGCACCGTCACCTTTTTGTTGTACTTAGATCGGAGGCCTCCTCTCATTGAGAGTCGTTGGTTTTAATAGCAGTCAGTTTGTTTGTCTGGCAGTTATTTCTCGTTTTTGCGAAACTCGTACAGCTTGTAGGCTTCTTCAAGCCTCCCTGGAACGGGTCCCCATTGTAATGGGTAGCTATCATGTGTTAGGCCTCAGCAGGCCTCCATGAAAACGAGCCGTTGGGTCTAATATTACTACAACCCACATTTTTCAAATATGGCTGTCCCAGTTAGCAGGAAGGATTGCACCGTTCTCAAGAGTAAACGGTGACAGTGGTAGGCCTTATCAGGCCTCTAGTAAGGCAGGTGACAATGCTTAAGCATCAAGGTACTACTAGCCTAGCTGGCTATCAGGTTAAATAGGGGTAAATACGCTCTCCTGAAGGTCGGCTGTCAATTGTAGGCCTCAGTAGGCCTCTTGAACAAGGCGCATTATCAGTTGGAAGGCCTCAAACAGGCCTCACTGGAGGTATGTACCGATGTGCGGATCAGGACAGCTAGCCTGGAGGCTATCAGGTTGTAGGCCTCATCAGGCCTCCCCGAAGGCCCGCTGGTAGGTGTAAGGCCTTACTAGGCCTCCTTGAGGGTGAGCTCTCAGGTTGTGATCACTACCAGAAGCAGGTTGTAGGCCTCATCAGGCCTCCCTGAAAGGCCTGCTGTTAACTCTAAGACCTTACTAGGCTTTCCTGAGGGTGAGTTCCCAGATTGTGGTCGCTCTCAGAGGCAGGTTGTAGGCCTCATCAGGCCTCCCTGAAAGCCTGCTGTTAATTCTAGGCCTTAATAGGCCTCCCTGACTCGAACAAGGTAGTAGGCCTCATCAGGCCTCCCTAAGGTGTTCCTGGGGTCCAGTCATCTGAAACAGTTAGCACGCATTGCAAACAGGTAGCAGGCCTCTCCAGGCCTCCCTAAAGGCTGCTTATCAGGTAGTAGGCCTTAATAGGCCTCCCTTGAGGGCGAGTTCCTTAATCAGGATGCTCAAAAAGCCTGCGTAGCTTGACTGTCGAGTCCCAGATGGTGGTCACTCGAACGAGGTAGTAGGCCCCATCAGGCCTCCCTAAGGTGTTCCTGGGACCCAGTCATTTAGCACGTATTGCAATCAGGTAGTAGGCCTCTCCAGGCCTCCCTAAAGGCTGGTTATCAGGTAGTAGGCCTTAATAGGCCTCCCTTGAGGACGGGTTCCTTAAACAGGATGCCCGACTAGCCTGCGTAGCTTGACTGTCAAGTAGTAGGCCTCCATTAGGCCTCCTTGAGAAAACAAGGGTAACCTCAGCAGGCGGTATTGCTGTCAGGTAGTAGGCCTCACTAAGGCCTCCCTGAGGACGGAGTCCCGAGCCTGGATGCTTGGGTTTCCAGCATGGCTTGCGGTTAGGTAGTAGGCCTCTATAGGCCTCCCTGGAATACCCGCTATCAAGTAGTAGGCCCACAGGGCCTCCTTGAAGTTGAAGTTCCTGAGCTAGGCACTTTGATTACCAGTTCTCTGCGAGAACTTGTGGTAGTTGGGCCTATAGCTGGAGGTTACTCGCCAGGCAGGCTCAGCTGCTCCCCTCAATGAGGGTCGTCTATGAGTGCTCAGCCGCCTGAGCCTGGTCAGACGGTCGTAGGCCTCTCATGAGGCCTCCCTGTTAGATCAGTCCTTAGGCCCTTTCGGCCTCCCTACTGCTTTGAAAAACAAGCACCTGGTAGATCCTTGATTTGAGCAGGCAGACTCCCCTCGATAGCAAGGGTTGAAAAGCACTACGCTGAGTGTTGCTCTCTTGGATAACCCGTCTCTGAGTTCCGGGCTAAGTAAGACTGCCTGTGTTTCAGTCCCTTAGCTTGGACGCCCTTTGGGCACCATCCAGAGGCTCTGTTTTGAACAGACAGGGTTGGCTAAACCGAAGTGTCCATAACACTTAGGGCACCAGGTCAGGCCTCCCTGGTGGCACTCGGGAGAACTTTTTCCCGAGTAGTGACTGGCTGGGGTTCCTTCGGGTCCCCTAGCCACATTCCCTTGAAGGGACCCCTTTATTGGAAGTAGTGGTCCCGGGCCTTCGAGCGGTCTAGATGGAACTCCACGCAGTGCGTTAGGGTTCCGTTTCGTTGTATAGCTTGGGCTATGACCGTAGGGAGTGCTGTCACTGTCAGCCCAGTGTGACCTGAGGGGGAATCGCTCAGGTTTTTCTATGAATTACTTGAGTTGACAGTTGTCACTGCCAATGGGCAGACACTCCCCTCAGCATGGTGGCGTTGGTATATCGTTCCCCATAGCGTCAGCTAGACGCAGCGAGAGTTCCCTTTCGAAAGGGAACGTCTAAGGTTACGTATGTAACCTCTGTTCCCTGAGAACAGGGAACGAACGCTGCGTCGCGTTGCCATGCTTCAGGGCCTATCTGCCATACAGTCCCTTCAGACGAGAAGATGTGTATGTGTTGGCACGGCGCCCTTTTATACTTCCGGGTTGCACGTTGATGACGTCATGGGCTGACGTCGGTCAAAGACTTTGCCGTGATTCGATAGTAGCTTCAGACACCAGTCACGCCGAGGGCGTTCCCCATAGCGTCAGCTAGACGCAGCGCTCGTTCCCTGTTCTCAGGGAACAGAGGTTACATACGTAACCTTAGACGTTTTCCTTAAATAAGGCCTTAAAATGTCTTAAATAAGGTTTTCCTTAAATAAGGTCTTAAAATGTCTTAAATAAGGTTTTCCTTAAATAAGGTCTTAAAATGTCTTAAATAAGGGTTTCCTTAAATAAGGTCTTAAAATGTCTTAAATAAGGTTTTCCTTAAATAAGGCCTTACAAAGTCTTAAGATGTCTTAAATAAGGTTTTCCTTAAATAAGGTCTTAAAATGTCTTAAATAAGGTTTTCCTTAAATAAGGTCTTAAAATGTCTTAAATAAGGTTTTCCTTAAATAAGGCCTTAAAATGTCTTAAATAAGGTTTTCCTTAAATAAGGTCTTAAAATGTCTTAAATAAGGTTTTCCTTAAATAAGGTCTTAAAATGTCTTAAATAAGGTTTTCCTTAAATAAGGTCTTAAAATGTCTTAAATAAGGTGTTGTGAACTTCAGTTGTTTCTTGAAGTATGGAGACCAGGAGACGTTGGATCAAGACAGAAGTGATTCTTTTAATGAGAACTCTCTGTGCTGCAGGTCGTCCGAAAACAGTCTGATTTAACAGTATACCTGATAGGTTAGATACATTCCAAAGGGGGAGGGATTTACATTGAGGTTGAACAAAGCATGTTAATTAAATATACAGGTTTTGGGAAAACCTGCCCAGACAGAGTATCACCTACTCCTAATCAGCATAACTATTCAAACGCATAGATGCTAGCCAGGAACTCCTATTCCAAGAGCCATAAAAGACAAAAGGGGCAACGTCTGGGCTCCCAAAGGTGGAATCTCAGTGATCTGACTCATTTAAAACACAATAGAGAAAACAGGTCTGGCAGGAAAGGAGACTCTTGCTAGAGCCTCTGAAATCAGTAAAACAGGTCTGGAAGATTTGCGTAGCAGACTAATTCATCTGATATCATCATTTTTTACCTAAAATGCTAAATGCAATGTACTTTCTAAAATTTGTAATCCCACAAAGGTTTTCCTTAAATAAGGCCTTAAAAAGTCTTAAATAAGGTTTTCCTTAAATAAGGTCTTAAAAAGTCTTAAATAAGGTTTTCCTTAAATAAGGTCTTAAAATGTCTTAAATGAGGTTTTACTTAAATAAGGCCTTAAAAAGTCTTAAAATGTCTTAAATGAGGTTTTACTTAAATAAGGCCTTAAAAAGTCTTAAAATGTTTTAAATGAGGTTTTACTTAAATAAGGCCTTAAAAAGTCTTAAAATGTCTTAAATGAGGTTTTACTTAAATAAGGCCTTAAAAAGTCTTAAAATGTCTTAAATAAGGTTTTACTTAAATAAGGCCTTAAAAAGTCTTAAAATGTCTTAAATGAGGTTTTACTTAAATAAGGCCTTAAAAAGTCTTAAAATGTCTTAAAGAAGGTTTTCCTTAAATAAGGCCTTAAAATGTCTTAAATAAGGTTTTCCTTAAATAAGGCCTTAAAAAGTCTTAAAATGTCTTAAATAAGGTTTTCCTTAAATAAGGTCTTAAAATGTCTTAAATAAGGTTTTCCTTAAATAAGGCCTTAAAGTCTTAAAATGTCCTAAATAAGGTTTTCCTTAAATAAGGCCTTAAAGTCTTAAAATGTCTTAAATAAGGTTTTCCTTAAATAAGGCCTTAAAAAGTCTTAAAATGTCTTAAATAAGGTTTTCCTTAAATAAGGTCTTAAAATGTCTTAAATAAGGTTTTCCTTAAATAAGGCCTTAAAGTCTTAAAATGTCTTAAATAAGGTTTTCCTTAAATAAGGCCTTAAAGTCTTAAAATGTCTTAAATAAGGTTTTCCTTAAATAAGGCCTTAAAGTCTTAAAATGTCTTAAATAAGGTTTTCCTTAAATAAGGCCTTAAAGTCTTAAAATGTCTTAAATAAGGTTTTCCTTAAATAAGGCCTTAAAGTCTTAAAATGTCTTAAATAAGGTTTTCCTTAAATAAGGCCTTAAAGTCTTAAAATGTCTTAAATAAGGTTTTCCTTAAATAAGGCCTTAAAGTCTTAAAATGTCTTAAATAAGGTTTTCCTTAAATAAGGCCTTAAAGTCTTAAATGTCTTAAATGAGGTTTTACTTAAATAAGGCCTTAAAAAGTCTTAAAATGTTTTAAATGAGGTATTACTTAAATAAGGCCTTAAAAAGTCTTAAAATGTCTTAAATGAGGTTTTACTTAAATAAGGCCTTAAAAAGTCTTAAAATGTCTTAAATAAGGTTTTACTTAAATAAGGCCTTAAAAAGTCTTAAAATGTCTTAAATGAGGTTTTACTTAAATAAGGCCTTAAAAAGTCTTAAAGAAGGTTTTCCTTAAATAAGGCCTTAAAATGTCTTAAATAAGGTTTTCCTTAAATAAGGCCTTAAAAAGTCTTAAAATGTCTTAAATAAGGTTTTCCTTAAATAAGGTCTTAAAATGTCTTAAATAAGGTTTTCCTTAAATAAGGCCTTAAAGTCTTAAAATGTCTTAAAGAAGGTTTTCCTTAAATAAGGCCTTAAAATGTCTTAAATAAGGTTTTCCTTAAATAAGGCCTTAAAAAGTCTTAAAATGTCTTAAAGAAGGTTTTCCTTAAATAAGGCCTTAAAAAGTCTTAAAATGTCTTAAATAAGGTTTTCCTTAAATAAGGTCTTAAAATGTCTTAAATAAGGTTTTGCTTAAATAAGGCCTTAAAGTCTTAAAATGTCTTAAAGAAGGTTTTCCTTAAATAAGGCCTTAAAATGTCTTAAATAAGGTTTTCCTTAAATAAGGCCTTAAAAAGTCTTAAAATGTCTTAAAGAAGGTTTTCCTTAAATAAGGCCTTAAAATGTCTTAAATAAGGTTTTCCTTAAATAAGGCCTTAAAAAGTCTTAAAATGTCTTAAATAAGGTTTTCCTTAAATAAGGTCTTAAAATGTCTTAAATAAGGTTTTGCTTAAATAAGGCCTTAAAGTCTTAAAATGTCTTAAATAAGGTTTTCCTTAAATAAGGCCTTAAAGTCTTAAATGTCTTAACCCTCTGGAGTCTGAGCTGTTTTGGGGCCCCACCGGGTTTGTGTTTGGTTTCGTTGGAGTCTCTCTAGCTGATGAGGAGCACGTCTGTGTTAATGGATCTCTTTTTCAATCTAATCGGCTTTCATTCTGATTTAAATAATAATGCCAAACCTGCAGCATATTTTGTTGAGCTGCATGATTAATCGTTAAAAGATTGTGATAAGGTCTGATCTTATTCCTAAATGTCAGCAATCCGGCTCTATGTCTGTTAACCTGATAAGCTTCATGAGCACGTGCACGGGTTGAAGCGCTATTTTTAGCACGAGTGTAATGTTTGTTAATAGATTTAACGTAAAAAAACATCATTAATCTTGACAAACTATATATCATTCTAAAGGTCTAAACCTCAAGCATCGAGGACAGACCACTGTTTTTCATTGAAAAGCTTATAACGGCTGTATTTTTGCATCAATGTAAGCAATACACATCAACGATTTTATAAATAAAAACAGAGTACATACCTTTAGTGTCCTAATTACGAGCCACACACGCATCCATTGCAAACAATTCCAGAACGAATGGAAAGGTGAGGGTCCACTGAATAACATCCCATAGAGCATTTTAATCCAACGAAACAATAACGGTGTAATATTGATGGTTAATCCTTTGTTTACATTGCATTTCTGCGGAGCGAAGTATCATACTAGACTGTTATGCAATAAAATAATGCACCAAAAACAGTCTCCCGGTAGAATAAAGTGGCATGGGTTTAAAGCTTAGAATGTTACGAACAAAATCCAACTAACCCCACTCAAAAACATGCAAAGATAGCCGCGATATAGTCAAAAATATCCAACCATAGCGATCGTTTTATCTGATGTCATGACGTGCTCATCCAATGATAATGTCTGTTTATCTGGAGCCAATAAAAGCATTGAATCGTCATGACTGACAGAAAATGTAGCCAATGAGCACACGATTCCAACGAGACCTTGCATGTGTATGTTTGTCACATGGGCGTGAATATTTATTCATCTGAATGTGCCAATGTGGCGCTATCTCCGACGAGATGCTGCGAGCCTGACACCCCCCATCTGACAGCTAAAAGCTAACGCTCTAGTAAACAAACAGAGGTCTCTTTGTAGTAACTGTTTGCTAATCTTACTAACTGGACGGAATGTATTATCCAATGGATCGTCAAAAGAAGTTTTTATTGTGCTGAAGATGCTTTATTTGAGCTCACTCGAAGCAGCGATGTGAAAAAGGAGAGTGAACACAGCGGTGACGGTGCTTGTTGACAGAGAAGTTGATCCAATAACATACCGGTGAGTTGCTATGTGTAGTTGTTTATGTATATTGAGAATGTGTGTGAGAATGTATGTATTTTATTGTTTCTGTGTGCTAGAAAAAATGCAATATACCAGTATGCATTATACATATGCTGATATTTTGCATTTTTCCTAGCACACATGGGGAAAAAGTATATAATTTTTCCCCATGTGTGTGTAAATAAAACATATATATATATATATAACACATGTAATTGTTTATATATATATATATATATATATATATATATTATATATATATATATATATATATATATATATATATATATATATATATATATATATATATATATATATATATATATATATATATATATATATATATTGAGACTGTATTTATTTTATGTTTTTCCTGTGTGCTAGAAAAATTACAATATACCAGTATGCATTATACATATGCTGATATTTTGCATTTTTCCTAGCACACATGGGGAAAAAGTATATATAATTTTTCCCCATGTGTGTGTAAATAAAACATATATATATATATAACACATGTAATTGTTTATATATATATATATATATATATATATATATATATATATATATTGAGACTGTATTTATTTTATGTTTTTCCTGTGTGCTAGAAAAATTACAATATACCAGTATAGATTATACATATACTGATATTTAGCATTTTTTCTAGCACACACAGAAAAAAAAAAATATATATATATATAATATATAAAATGCATTTTTTTCCCCTGTGCTACAAAAACAAATTGACGAAAAAAGAAAAGTTCTGGACGGCCGACCATCTGTGTGATTGTTGAATGCTCACTGTTTCACCGGCCATTATATTGATTGTAGGACTGTGTGAGAATGTATGGGCCGCCGTCAATATGAATGCTCACTGTATAGCCGGCCGTTAGATTGATGCTTGGGCTGTGTGGGAATGTATGGGCCGCCGTCAATATGAATGCTCACTGTATAGCCGGCCGTTAGATTGATGCTTGGGCTGTGTGAGAATGTATGGGCCGCCGTCAATATGAATGCTGTCTAACCGACTGCCCATCAGTTTCATTGTTCATGGGATGGCCTGTAATTAGAGTGAATGATGACAGTGTGATTGTTGATTGAATGGGCAAACTATACAGAAATAGGACATGCAGTGCTAATTCTCTTTCCTTTCCTTGCCATTCTACAGGCATCAGGTTGAGTCTTCAGATGAGCTATGGCATCCAAGCACCAGCCAACCAGCAGAAAAGAGAAGAACGCTTTCAGATTCTTCAAGATCTGCACTTGCTGTTGTAGACCTGAATCCGCCAGTAAAAGGCCAGTAAATGTTTTTTTTTTTACATTTGCAAATTGTGTGTGTTTTTATAGCTATATATTTATATTATATTGTTATTTATATTACTAGTTATATTTATAGTTATTATACTTATATTACTTGTTGTATTTTCAGTTGCAAAGAAGTTTAGCTCTTTTTTATTAATATTTCATTTTTATTATATTTTTATAAGTTCTGTTGTACAAATAAATCACTTATACAAAGTCTTATGGTTCTGCCTATTATTTTATAGTTGAAAAAGCATTCAAGCATCATATATGATGGCTAAAACAGCTTGCAGTACACTTCATAACATTAGGTTATCAAGTCTCCTGTAGGTTTCTTGGCACCTGGACATATTCTTAGAAAAAAGCATGCAGGAACCCCATTTTTCATGATATCTTCGTCAAATTTTAAATATAAACTGATGAGACTTGTGCCTTTCAATTCATTAACTAACTGGATTCCTCCAGGCTTATTTTCATATATTTTTACATCAAATAATAAAGTGTTCATTGTAGCACAAATCATCTTCAAGACACTTCAACTTCTATAACTGTTTGTCTTTCTAAGTTTTTTTCTACTTTAATGTTTGGGTAATAAACTGTAAAGTGTCTTCTTTTTATAGATGTCTAAATTGTGCATGTAGTGCAAATTGTTCAGCAACTGCAATTGTTTTAGTTGGGAGATGTCATTTCTGGGGATGTGCCTCAAGCAGGCGGAGGGAGAAATGGAACAGACATAGTCTTGGAAAAAAGCTTGCAGGAACCACATTTTTCATTATATCTTCCTCAAACTTGAACTATAAACTGATAAGTCGTGTGGCTTTCAATCCATAACTGAACTGGATTCCTCCAGGTCTATTTTCATATATTTTTACATGAAATAATACAACATTCTGTGTAGTGCAAATAATTTTTGAGGCATTTCAACTATTATAATTTTTTATCTGTTTGAGAATTATCAACTCTGATTGCTTTTTAGTAGAGTCCCAAGTGTCTTCTTTCCAAAGATACCTTAATTGTGCCTGTAGCACACTGTTCTCAGGAGCTATAATTGTTTTAATTCAGGTAGGTCGTTTTCAGCTGTGAGCCCCAAAGTGGGGTTGCAGTTTAACAGGTTAAACCTTTGTCCAGTGCGATGACAGTGAACATTCAGATCTGGATAGTTATAAAACCGCTTAATAAACCGCTTCTTTTCATCAACACAGCATCATTATTTCTGTCTTACAGTCATTCAGATTATCACAGAAGAACCAGATAAAAGTTTATAGTTCAGATATAAACACTGATAGAGTAAAATAGAGTAAATCACCTTTTGAAAGAAACTTGATGCTTCAAATAACGATTATTACATCGTTACACCAGTATGTGAAGACAAGTGACTGTTAAAAAGTGTGTCATTGAATCATTCATTCAAGAGATTTGTTAAAAAACGCAGATTCTGTGAGAAAGGTGACGGCACACATGTAAGCATTATGTGTTCAGTCTGTTGGCAAGAGCATTTGAATCTGTATGTTTTTCTTTTCAAAATGACCGCCAAATTACTTGTCTGGCCTGCATAATACAGCGTTTTATTGGTTTTCGATAATTTCGGTATCGTTTTTATCTGTACAGAGGGAAAGTGAAGGAGGCGTCACAGGGGAGAGTCTAGTCACAGTCTCTCTGACACTCCAGATGAGTTGTGGTTGTGTCTATGTGCAGATCTGAATCCGGCAGTTAACCTCGGGATAAACAGAGAGACTAGCATTAGCGTAGATGCTGTTCTTCTGATGATGTAACGAGTACATCAGGTGTTATGGGAAGTGTTCCCGGTTCCGGCTGACCTAGTTAATGCAGCCTAACAATCATTTCATTGAAAAAGTGTTTTATGTGTATGCCACAGTAAAGAGATGTGTTTTTAGTCTAGATTTAAACTGACAGAGTGTGTCTGCTTCCCAAACAATGTTAGGAAGAGTTCCAGAGTTTAGGTGCTAAATAGTAAAAGGATCGAGCGCCTGCAGTTGATTTGGATATTCTCGGTATGATCAACTGGCCAGAGTTTAGAGAGCGCAGTAGACGTGATGGAGTATAATATGTTAAGAGCTCGCTCAAGTATTGGGGAGCTAAACCATTTAGTGCTTTGTTAGTGATAAGCAAGATTTTAAAATGTATGCGATGTTTAATAGGCAGCCAGTGCAGTGTTGACAGAACTGGGCTAATATGGTCATACTTCCTGGTTCTAGTAAGAACTCGAGCTGCTGCGTTTTGGACCAGCTGGAGTTTATTTATTAAGTGAGCAGGGCAACTACCCAGTAGAGCATTACAATAATCTACAGCTCATGAACGCATGAACTCACTGTCATTGAAAGCATGTGTCGTAATTTATAAATATCTATAAATATCTATAAATATATATGTATATATATTTTTTTGAACAGGGACAGTGCACAATAAAACATTAACCCTGTATAAATCAAGGAGAGATGCATTGCACCGGGTTTTAGCAAATTGCTATTTTCCACCCGTAGTCCCTGGGCAGGTAAATAAAACATACAATAAATTAACAGTTACTAAATTCACAGTTATGGAAAATTTCAAGTACAAAATTATAAATAGACACATTTCCACATCATTAAAACAATTTTACCCCCCTCCCATCACCTTTTATAAATTAATAAACACAAACACACAAAACTCACAAATGGCCACAAATTTGTTGTGACAGGATCCAATGTTTTGTGTGACATGAACGTTTGTTAAAATCCGTACATGTAATCAACTCTGTTGGAAGTGTGTTCCATTGATTTATGGTAACAAAAGAAAAAGATGATTTACCAAATGCAGTCCTGCGTTTAGGAATACTGCATTCTCCCCTGGTACATGATCGGGTAGCTCTTGTTGTTTTTTCTGACCATTTTTTTCAAAGGAGGAGCAGTAGCATTATGAAGGATTTTAAACAACAGACATACATTTGTGTGCATTATTAGATTTTCCAGATTTAAAATACTATATTTGGTGAGTATCTGACAGTGATGATACTGACGTGTTTTTTTGTTGTGAATCTTAGGGGCACTTTTATATAATGATTCAAGTGGTTTTAAGGCTGTTTTACATGCCTGAGACCAACTTGTCATACAATAGAAAAAATGTGGGAGAATCATTGCATTTAAATATGTATGTGATGCTTCAACAGTAAGAGAGTTTATTATGTGTCTGTAGTTTATGAGGTTACATTTCAGTGTGTTACTCAACTTTTTAACATGATTTTTAAAACTAAGAGTATTATCAAGGGTAACCCCTAAATATTTGAATTCCTCCACATTTTTTATTTTTTGCACATTTACTAATATTTCAGGACAATCCCTGAGTTTGCTCCTGTTTGTAAAGAACATGGTTACAGTCTTTTCAACGTTTAAGGTCCAACAGGAGTTATCTAACCATTCTGCAACCTTCTGCATTTCCTTAGTTAATTTCATTGCAACCTCAGTTGCATTTTTCCCATGAGTATATAACACAGTATCATCAGCATACATTATTAAATCAACAGTATTACACACAGATGGAAGGTCATTAATATATATGCTGAAAAGCAGCGGCCCTAAAATTGACCCTTGTGGCACTCCCAGGGTGCATGCTTTAAATGAAGACAGAGTATTGTTCACCCGCACACACTGATTTCGGCCACTCAGGTAAGATTTAATCCAATTTTGTGTGTCTATGGAAAGGTCATAATTTGCCAGTTTGTTTAATAGTATGTCATAATTAACCGTGTCAAAAGCCTTGCGCAAATCAATAAAAACTGCACCCAACACTCCTCCCTGATCTAGGTTTGTTTTAATTACTTCAAGGAAGTAGCATTATACAAAAGGCAGAACTATCACAAACTAAGGAGTGCTGAGGGTGGATCTTTGGAAAATTCTGACCCAATGCTTGCACAGAATTTAAAAATGTATTTTTAAAATTTGTAGCGACAGCGAGGCTATCATCTAGAATATTTCCATAAAAAGATGTATGCTTTCATATTTGGGCTTTTCCTTTCCAGTTAGTTTGTCAATGCTTTTCCATAGTCTTTTACTGTTCCCTTTGGCATCTCTAATAATTTCAAGGAAGAAATCTGCTTTTGCCTTTCCACGTTGCATTATGACTTTATTTCTCAGACCTTTATATATTAAATGATCAGTAGTCAATCCAGACTTAAACATTTTTTTTAGGGAGGCATCTCTTTTTTTTTTCATTACGTTCCAGAGATTGCTATTTAACCAAGGCAGATTCTGTTTTGCATTAGGTTTCCTGGCCATTGTTTATTAAAAGCTGACATTAAATCATTGCATGCTTGCTCACAGGATTTATTTTCAATAGTGTCGTTCCAATTAGTTTGTTTTATTTCATTTTCAATAAATACTAGATCTTTCTTTGAAATAGATATATTGGGGTTATTTTTCAGTGAGATTTGATTCCTATACCGTGATCTAGTTAGCTTTCTAGCAACTAGAGTGAAATTATGTTCCGATAAGCCAGTAATCAAGTTATATGTTTTAGTTATCCTATCCGGTTTATTTGTAAAAATTAGATCCAGTAGTGTTTGAGAAGATTTTGTTATTCTTGTGGGTTTATTTATCATTTGTATCATCTGATATGTTTTGGCAATATTCTTGAGCTTTTTGCTGCGTGCTTTGTCAAGCCAATTTAAGTTGAAGTCACCCATAAGTATAACTTCTTTACCTTCATGTTGTTTAAGAATTTCTGATAAATTGTCAAAGAAAACACTTGTTGCAGTAGGAGGTCGGTAGACTGAAAAAACAATAAATGACATCTAAGGGGATAAAGTAATATTGACCCCTACACACTCCAAGGAATTTTCATAAATATCAATTTGTTTGCGTTGAATGTTGTCTTTAACATAAATAAGAACCCCCCCGCCTTTCCCTTTACATCCGTCTCGTCTATATATTTTATAACCTGGGACATTAAATACAGATAAAGGAGTTGTAGGAGTTAGCCAGGTTTCTGACAGTGATGATACTGACGTGTTTTTTTGTCGTGAATCTTAGGGGCACTTTTATATAATGATTCAAGTGGTTTTAAGGCTGTTTTACATGCCTGAGACCAACTTGTCATACAATAGAAAAAATGTGGGAGAATCATTGCATTTAAATATGTATGTGATGCTTCAACAGTAAGAGAGTTTCTTATGTGTCTGTAGTTTATGAGGTTAAATTTCAGTGTGTTACTCAACTTTTTAACATGATTTTTAAAACTAAGAGTATTATCAAGGGTAACCCCTAAATATTTAAATTCCTCCACATTTTTTATTTTTTGCCCATTTACTAATATTTCAGGACAATCCCTGAGTTTGCTCCTGTTTGTAAAGAACATGGTTACAGTCTTTTCAACGTTTAAGGTCCAACAGGAGTTATCTAGCCATTCTGCAACCTTCTGCATTTCCTTAGTTAATTTCATTGCAAGCTCAGTTGCATTTTTCCCATGAGTATATAACACAGTATCATCAGCATACATTATTAAATCAACAGTATTACACACAGATGGAAGGTCATTAATATATATGCTGAAAAGCAGCGGCCCTAAAATTGACCCTTGTGGCACTCCCAGGGTGCATGCTTTAAATGAAGACAGAGTATTGTTCACCCGCACACACTGATTTCGGCCACTCAGGTAAGATTTAATCCAATTTTGTGTGTCTATGGAAAGGTCATAATTTGCCAGTTTGTTTAATAGTATGTCATAATTAACCGTGTCAAAAGCCTTGCGCAAATCAATAAAAACTGCACCCAACACTCCTCCCTGATCTAGGTTTGTTTTAATTACTTCAAGGAAGTAGCATTATACAAAAGGCAGAACTATCACAAACTAAGGAGTGCTGAGGGTGGATCTTTGGAAAATTCTGACCCAATGCTTGCACAGAATTTAAAAATGTATTATTAAAATTTGTAGCGACAGCGAGGCTATCATCTAGAATATTTCAAGATTCAAGATTTCAAGATTCAAGAGTTTTATTTGTCACATACACAGTTATATACACAATATACAACTGGCAGTGAAATGTAAACAGGTCCGCTCCATGGACAGTGCAAATAACAGTTACAAGAAATTAAAATAGAAATAGAATAAAATTAGAATAAAAAGTATTAACATAAGTAGAATTATAAATAAATCAAGTAAAAGATAAAAATAGGAAATAAGATAAATAAAAATATAAAAAATATGTGGATATGATAAGTGAGATAAACTGTAGACTTAAAAATAAGTGGTTAACATAAAATATATATATATGTATATATAAAGAAGTATAATGTGCTAGGTTTATTACAGGTTGTTACGCAGTAACAATAGGAAAGTAAAGTGCAGTGCAATTGCAGTATGTGGATGTTAATGTTAAAAAAACGTATGTTTATGCGTGTGCGGGGTGAAGTGAAGTCACGTGACTGAGTTCAGGAGTCTGATGGCCTGGGGGAAGAAACTCCTCCTGAGTCTTTCAGTCTTTGCCATCAGGCTACGGAAGCGCTTACCAGATGGCAGCAGGGTGAAGTGAGAGTTTGCAGGGTGATTAATGTCTCTGATGATTTTGGTAGCTCTACCTCTGCAGCGTTTGGTGTAGATGTCCTGCAGAGACGGGAGAGCTGAGCCTGAGATGCGCTCGGATAAGCGCACCACTCTTTGCAGGGCTTTGCAGTCGTGACTGGTGCTGTTCCCGTACCACGCTGTGATGCACTGAGTCAGGACACTTTCTATCGCCCCTCGATAGAAAGTTTTCAGGATGGCTGGTGAAACCCTGAATTTCCTCAGCTGGCGCAGGTGGTACAGTCTTTGCCTGGCTTTTTTCACCTGTGTCTGGATGTGTGTAGTCCAGGTCAGATCCTCGGAGATGTTCACTCCCAGGTATTTGAAGCTGCTCACTCTCTCTACCGGTGTCCCGCTGATCATGAGAGGGGAGTATGACCGATGCTGTCTCTTCCTGAAGTCCACAATCAGTTCTTTGGTCTTGTTAACATTCAGAGAGAGACAGTTGTCCTGGCACCATGATGTCAGTTGCTCCACTTCGTCCAAGTATGCCGTCTCATTGTTGTTGGAGATGAGACCCAGGACAACAGTATCATCAGCAAACTTGATGATCGAGGTGGAGCTGTGTGTGGACAAACAGTCATGGGTGTAGAGAGAGTAGAGCAGGGGACTCAGCACACAGCCCTGTGGAGCTCCAACACTCAGGGTGATGGAGGTGGAGGTGAACTGGCCTACTCTCACCGCCTGGGGTCTGCCAGTGAGGAAATCTTCAATCCAGAGGCAGAGAGAAGAATTCAGGCCTAGATCCAGGAGTTTGTGTGTTAGCTTAATGGGAACTATGGTGTTAAAGGCTGAGCTATAGTCAATAAATAGCAACCTGACATAGTTCCCACTTTTGCTGTCGATGTGAGTGAGGCAGGAGTGAAGGACGTGAGAAATGGCATCTTCAGTCGATCTATTGGGACGATAGGCAAACTGAAGAGGGTCCAAAGTGTCAGGAATGGAGGAGCAAATGTTGTTTTTAATGAGTCTCTCAAAGACCTTCATGACTAAAGATGTGAGAGCCACTGGACGATAGTCATTTAAGCAAGAGGGTTTACTGATCTTAGGTACAGGGATGATGGAGGATCGTTTGAAGGAGGTGGGGACAACAGATGTAGCAAGGGACTCGTTGAATATGGATGTAAAGAGCCCTGCGAGCTGATCAGCACAGGACCGCAGAACACGACCTGAAATACCATCCGGCCCAGCAGCTTTCCTGACATCCACACGTTTGAGTGCCCTCCGAACCTCGTCCTCCGAGACAGAGATCACGTGACCGTTGCTGCTCTGAGGGACTCTCTCTGACGCGTCACTCGCCGGAGTCGCGCTGCCGCGATTACCATCAAAGCGAGCGTAGAAAGAGTTTAACTCGTTCACCAGTAACGGATCAGCTCTCACCTCTGCAGAGGATTTAGTTCCAAAAGCACAGATGGATCTCAGTCCCTGCCACATCCGCCGGGAGTCGTTGAGTTGGAAATGAGATTCCACTCTGTCTTTATAGCGGAGTTTTGCGGCTTTAACGGCGCGCCGGAGGGCGTAACATGAAGCTTTGTACTCCCTCATATCCCCCGTTAGGAGACCGGCATTGTAAGCGGTGGTGCGCGAGTTTACTGCAGTGCGAATTGAACTGTCCACCCACGGTTTCTGATTAGGGAAGGACGTTATAGTTAATGTTTGTGTGGCTTGCTCTGTCAGTGTGTTAATAAAGCAGAGCGCCACTTCTGTGAACTCGCTGACGTCTTCAGAACTCGCGCGGAACATGTCCCAGTCGACGTCATCAAGTCATGTCCCAGTCGACGTCATTTCCATTTATTTTAAGATGTATGCTTTCATATTTGGGCTTTTCCTTTCCAGTTAGTTTGTCAATGCTTTTCCATAGTCTTTTACTGTTCCCTTTGGCATCTCTAATAATTTCAAGGAAGAAATCTGCTTTTGCCTTTCCACGTTGCATTATGACTTTATTTCTCAGACCTTTATATATTAAATGATCAGTAGTCAATCCAGACTTAAACATTTTTTTTAGGGAGGCATCTCTTTTTTTTTCATTACGTTCCAGAGATTGCTATTTAACCAAGGCAGATTCTGTTTTGCATTAGGTTTCCTGGCCATTGTTTATTAAAAGCTGACATTAAATCATTGCATGCTTGCTCACAGGATTTATTTTCAATAGTGTCGTTCCAATTAGTTTGTTTTATTTCCTTTTCAATAAATACTAGATCTTTCTTTGAAATAGATATATTGGGGTTATTTTTCAGTGAGATTTGATTCCTATACCGTGATCTAGTTAGCTTTCTAGCAACTAGAGTGAAATTATGTTCCGATAAGCCAGTAATCAAGTTATATGTTTTAGTTATCCTATCCGGTTTATTTGTAAAAATTAGATCCAGTAGTGTTTGAGAAGATTTTGTTATTCTTGTGGGTTTATTTATCATTTGTATCATCTGATATGTTTTGGCAATATTCTTGAGCTTTTTGCTGCGTGCTTTGTCAAGCCAATTTAAGTTGAAGTCACCCATAAATTTAACTTCTTTACCTTCATGTTGTTTAAGAATTTCTGATAAATTGTCAAAGAAAACACTTGTTGCAGTAGGAGGTCGGTAGACTGAAAAAACAATAAATGACATCTGAGGGGATAAAGTAATATTGACCCCTACACACTCCAAGGAATTTTCATATATATCAATTTGTTTGCGTTGAATGTTGTCTTTAACATAAATAAGAACCCCCCCGCCTTTCCCTTTACATCCGTCTCGTCTATATATTTTATAACCTGGGACATTAAATACAGATAAAGGAGTTGTAGGAGTTAGCCAGGTTTCTGTAAGACACAAGTAATCAAGGTTTGAATCTATTAATGTTCAATTTGTTCAGTCTTTGAAATGACGCTACGTATATTTAAATGTCCCCCAAAGATGCCTTTCGGTTTTGTTTTCGGGTTGCATAGTATGCTCGCGTGGTTTACAGTCTGAAAGAGTTTTGTTTGCTGTTGTTTGAAGAGCACGGTGGTAGTCTGTGAAGCACTTGTCTTAGTACATGGTCCAGCTTTTAACAGCGTTTGAGTAATGGCATGTTCAGACACCGAGTTTAACGGAGGATGTTTACCTCGTGATCCTGCAAGATGAGTGTCACAAAAGTCGGTCACCGGTCTTACCGCGGGTCCATGGGGAACAGCTGATTGCCGATTATTCACATGTGGTTGCGGAAAATCCGCAGGTCCAGGGTTTAAATGGACATCTCCACATAGCAAAAGGACAGTACAGAGAAAGATGTAATGAACCCGTTTTGCTGGTAAAGGGGCCGTTCTCTGTCCACGCCGTTCACGCTTCTAGATACTCGCCCGATATCCATATAGTTGGAATATAGGATATACTGACTCCACGAATCCAGTGGGACAGCGAGGTTTCCGTTTCCCGATGGGGTGACGTGCAGAGAAGAGCGTTCACGAGCAGCAGACCAGTTTCCCCACATTTGTGTTTCCGTGAGAACCAACAGGCATAGGGCCAAGACAATCAGGTGTGATGTCTCCTTGGTTTTAGCACATTTAAAACCAGACCGCCATGAGCCCCAGTTTTTGCGTGCAATTTGATGATGATCAGACGGTCTCCCAGTTTTTTTTAGGAGAGGTGTGGCAGTACCTGCCGAGCTGCTGCAAACACCTGCCGCCATGTTTTCTCTACCACTTTTTAAGGTGGTAGAAGGCGGTTTTACAGATGCCAGAAACGTGGCTTTCAGATGAAAGATGGGTATAAATCAAGAGATTCGTTCAAAAACACTGATTCATCCAGTAATGAAACATGAGTGAGTCACTGAATCATTCATTCAAGAGATTTGTTAAAAAAACTAATTAGTTTAGTTCAGAATCGTGATTCTTACTTCATCCAGAATGGTGCAGCTCTAATATGTTGTAAATAATGACTGAATTGACATGCTTTTAATCACATAACACCGTGGATAAACGTGTGTGTGTGTGTGTGTGTGTGTGTGTGTGTGTGTGTGTGTGTGTGTTAGATGGAGTTTGATGAGAAGGAGTTGAGGAGAGAGATCAGCTACGCCATCAAGAACATTCATGGAGTCAGGCAAGAGCACACTGACACTGCACACGACCATACTCACTTCAGGAATATCCCCGATCATTGAGTCCGCTTTCATCGCTTAACCTCTCACATTTGACCCATGTTAATCATAGATACACCACACATATTCAACATGGGCTCATTACTAGAGTCGTTCTCTCTGTGATCGGACATGGTTTCACTCTGACCGTGTGTTGTGTGTGTGACCTCAGGACGGGGCTCTTCACCCCTGACATGGCCTTCGAGGCCATCGTGAAAAAGCAGCTGATCAAGCTGAAGGAGCCGTGCCTCAAATGCATTGACCTGGTCATCCAGGAGCTCATCAATACGGTCAAGCAGTGCACACTGAAGGTAGACGGAGAGCGAGCATGTCACGCTAACACCTGCCCGACTCACGCCGCTAACGGCTCCGCAAAGCAAAAACACTCATGTAACACCAACAGCCCTCTACCTCAGGAAATGACCAAAACTCACATGTACATAACCCATTTCAAATCAGCATTACGATCCTGAGCGCACAAGTGTTGTGTTTACACTCAAATACTGTTAGAAAACCGCCACGGTCAAAGAGCTGCAATCCCATGCGTCCCGTTTAGGAAAGAGGAACGCATGGACCGTTATGTGCTTCTGTTTTCATCCACCCGTCCACTTTTTCCCAGTATTGTGCCCTTAATTATCCAAATAACACCTCCGCTGTCCCATGATCCTCCAGGACGGGGCTGTTCACCCCTGACCATGCCTTTGAGGCCATAGTGAAAAAGCAGATTGTTAAACTGAAGGAGCCGTGTCTCAAGTGTGTAGACCTGGTGGTGTCTGAACTCGCCACGCTCATCCACAAGTGCACCGAGAAGGTAAAACATGACCGCTTCTGACTGATCCCTTAACCAATCAAATCCAGTCCTGTAACCGAACCCGCTTTGATTGACAGATCTCTTAACCAATCAAATCCAGTCCTGTAACAAAACCCTCTTTGATTGACAGATCTCTTAACCAATCAAATCCAGTCCTGTAACCGAACCCTCTTTGATTGACAGATCCCTTAACCAATCAAATCCAGTCCTGTAACCGAACCCTCTTTGATTGACAGATCTCTTAACCAATCAAATCCAGTCCTGTAACCAAACCCTCTTTGATTGACAGATCTCTTAACCAATCAAATCCAGTCCTGTAACCAAACCCTCTTTGATTGACAGATCTCTTAACCAGTCAAATCCAGTCCTGTAACTGCTGTTAGTTCAGTGTTTGTCTGTGGTGGATGAGCTCCGCTTGTGTTTTTGCTTTGTGGGGATTATTTCACTAATCACAGGCCGTCAGTGTTTAAACACACATCACTGCAGTCCTGCTCATGCGTGTTTATGACACGTTAGTGTGTGTGTGTGTGTGTGTGTGTATGTGTGTGTGTGTGTGTATGTGTGTGTGTGTGTGTGTGTGTGTGTGTGTCCTAGCTGAACTCGTATCCTCGGCTGAGAGAAGAGACGGAGAGAATCGTCACCACATACGTCAGAGAGAGAGAGAGCAAAACTAAAGACCAGGTGTGTGTTCCCCAACCCTCCTCCTGTTATCCCATCGCATTCATTCATTTATTCATTCACACCTGTGTGTGTGTGTGTGTGTGTGTGTGTGTGTGTCGCAGGTGATGCTGCTGATCGACATCGAGCTCTCCTACATCAACACCAACCACGAGGACTTCATCGGTTTTGCCAAGTGAGTGCCCTCTGTTGACCTCTGCCCTCTGTTGACCTCTGCCCTCTGTTGACCTCTGCCCTCTGTTGACCTGTGATTTGAGTGGCAGCGGTCTAACCTCAGTGTGTTTCAGCGCGCAGCAGCGGAGCGCCACCGTCAGCAAGAAGAGGGCCATGCCCAATCAGGTACAGCAGCACCAGCTCACGCGCCGGCCCATTGGTCCGCTCCCCCGCCTCATTATCATATCCCCTCCCCCTGCTGCAGGTGATCCGGCGCGGTTGGCTCACCATCAACATCAGCATCATGAAGGGCGGGTCCAAGGACTACTGGTTCATCCTGACCGCAGAGTCTCTGTCCTGGTACAAGGACGAGGAGGTGTGTGTGTGTGTGTGTGTGTGTGTTTAGATGTGTATTCTTCATCTTTTGTGGAAATAAAACGCGTTTGTGTGTGTGTGTGTGTGTGTTTTCCAGGAGAAAGAGAAGAAGTTCATGCTGCCTCTGGATAACCTGAAGCTCAGAGACGTGGAGAAAGGGTTCATGTCCACCAAACACACCTTTGCCATCTTCAACACAGAGCAGCGGTAAAGATCAATAATCATAATCATAATCATAATAAACTGGCTGTTGTCAACAAAAGAGGAGCCGAAATAAAGGTTTGATGATGGTTTAACGCTTGAAAATTAAGAAATTAAGACGGATATAAATATTAGTATTATATATTTTTTTTAAAGTGCAGGTACTGTAAAATACATTTTTTATCAATTATTTATTTATATTTTTACATTAATTATTTAATCTTATGATAAATTAATAGATATTATACTTGTATTATATTATATGAACAAATATTTCAAAATATTATATAAGTAAATAAATATATTATACATTTATAACATTGTATGAATAAATACGTAAATTAATAAATAAGTAAAATAATGAATTTGACATTTATAATAATATATTAACCAATTAAATAATGGATATAAATAATAAATATGTATAATATCATATGAATAAAATATATACTTGTATTTTATTATTATAAACACATTTGGATAAATGTAGTAATTTTGTATATATATACATAAAAGATAACAATAATTGAAACAAATATTATAATTTTAGTTTAACTCTTTTTATTGATTCTTTTCATTGAAAGATAAATCATAATTACAGTGGGGCAAAAAAGTATTTAGTCAGCCACCGATTGTGCAAGTTCTCCCACTGAAATAGATGAGAGAGGCCTGTAATTTTCTTCAAAGTTTCACTTCAACTATGAGACAGAATGAGGAGAAAAAATCCAGAAAATCACATTATCTGATTTTTAAAAAATGTATTTGCAAATTATGGTGGAAAATAAGTATTTGGTCAATAACATGTTGTGTTGGCAATGAAAGAGGTCAAATGTTTTCTGGAAGTCTCCACAAGGTTTTTCCACACTATTGCTGGTAGTTTGGCCCATTCCTCATGCAGATCTCCTCTAGAGCAGTGATGTTTTGGGGCTGTCGCTGGGCAACACAGATTTTCAACTCCCTCCAAAGATTTTCTATGGGGTTGAGATCTGGAGACTGGCTAGGCCACTCTAGGACCTTGAAATGCTTCTTCCGAAGCCTCTCCTCCGTTGCCTGGGCACACGTTTGGGGATCATAGTCATGCTGAAAGACCCAGCCATGTTTCATCTTCAATGCCCTTGCTGATGGAAGGAGGTTTTTACTCATGGCCCCATTCATTCTTTCCTTTACACGGATCAGTCGTCCTGGTCCCTTTGCAGAAAAACGCTTCACAGTAGGTGTGGTGTTCTTTGGATGCAACTCAGCATTCTTTCTCCTCCAAACACGACAAGTTGAGTTTTTACCAAAAAGTTCTATTTTGGTTTCATCTGACCATATGACATTCTCCCAATCCTCTTCTGGATCATCCAAATGCTCTCTAGCAAACTTCAGACGGGCCGGACATTTAAATTCTTTAAAAATCAGACAATGTGATTTTCTGGATTTTTTCTCATTCTGTCTCTCATAGTTGAAGTGTACCTATGATGAAAATTACAGGCCTCTCTCATCTTGTTAAGTGGGAGAACTTGCACAATTGGTGGCTGACTAAATATTTTTTTTGCCCAACAGATATCAAGATAACAGAAAGCAGAAGTATTCATATCTGTGTGTATATATATATATATATATATATATATATCTCCCCAAATCAGAAAAAGTTGGGACAGTATGGAAAACGCAAATAAAAAATGTTTTGTCTGGTCAACTTCATGTCATTTGTAAATATGCATCCTTTCCTGTCATTCAGACCTGCAACACAGTTAAAAAAAAGTTGGGACAGGAGCAATTTAGGGCTAGTAATGAGGTAAAATGGTTAAATAATGATGTGATTTGAAACAGGTGATGTCAACAGGTGATTGTAATTATGATTTGGTACAAAAGCAGCATCCAAGAAAGGTCTAATCCTTTAGGAGCAAAGATGGGCCGAGGATCGCCAGTTTGCCAACAAATACGTGAGAAAATTATTGAAATGTTTAAAAACAATGTTCCTCAAAGAAAGATAGGAAGAGATTTGGATATTTCACATTCAACAGTGCATAACATAATTAAAAGATTCAAGGAATCTGGAGGAATTTCAGTGCGTAAAGGACAAGGGCGCAAGCCTAAGCTGAACAACCGTGATTTCCGATCCCTCAGGCGGCACTGCATCAAGAATCGTCATCATCTAGAAGCGATATCACCACATGGGCTCAGGACTACTTTGGCAAACCTTTGTCAAGTACCACAATACGTAGTTACATCCACAAATGCCAGTTAAACTGTACTGTGCCAAAAGGAAGCCCTATGTTAACAGTGTCCAGAAGCGCCGTCGACTTCTCTGGGCTCGGAGGCATCTGGGATGGAGCATCACACAGTGGAAACGTGTACTGTGCTCAGATGAAGCAGTATTTCAGGTATTTTTTGGGAGGAATGGACGCCGTGTGCTCCGGACCAAAGAAGAAAAGGATCATCCAGACTGTTACCAGCAACAAGTCCAAAAGCCAGGGTCTGTCATGGTATGGGGTTGTGTCAGTGCCCTTGGCAAAGGTAACTTGCACTTCTGTGAAGGCACCATTAATGCTGAAAAGTACATTGAGATTTTGGAGCATAATATGCTGCCTTCAAGAAGACATCTTTTCCAGGGACGTCCATGCATATTTCAACAAGACAATGCAAAACCACATTCTGCACACATTACAAAGTCCTGTCTGTGGAGGAAGAGGGTACGGGTACTTGACTGGCCTGCCTCAGTCCCGACCTGTCTCCAATAGAGAATGTGTGGAAGACCCCGTACTGTTGCCCACCTTAAGACTTGTTTGCAGGAAGAATGGGACAAAATTACACCTGAAACACTTCATCACTTGGTGTCTTAAGTCCCTAAACGTCTTTTAAGTGTTGTGAAAAGGAATGGCAACATTACAAAGTGGTAAATGCTTTACTGTCCCAACTTTTTTTTAAATGTGTTGCAGGTCTGAATGACAGGAAAGGATGCATATTTACAAATGACATGAAGTTGACCAGACAAAACATGAAATATTTTGTGTTCATATTGTCTGCAATGAAATACAAGTCAAAGTAAATTTAGAAATCACTTCTTTTTTTTTTTGCGTTTTCCATACTGTCCCAACTTTTTCTGATTTGGGGTTGTTTATATATAAATAAATAAATACAGCAATAATTGAAACTTATTATTTTCTAGCGATATTGATTCATAATGATCAAATGTTCATCCAAACTGTGCAGACCTGGAGCTTTGTTCATGTTTCACATCATCTGAAGTGCAGATCCATAACTCCTGCAGACTCATAACTCATAACTCTGTGTTTGCTGATGCAGGAACGTGTATAAAGACCTGCGTCAGATCGAGCTGGCCTGCGACTCTCAGGAGGACGTGGACAGCTGGAAAGCCTCGTTCCTGCGGGCCGGGGTCTATCCTGAGAAGGACCACCCGGAGAACGATGACGGGGGCCCGGCCGACTCTCTCTCCATGGACCCTCAGCTGGAGCGGCAGGTGGAGACCATCCGGAACCTGGTGGACTCCTACATCGGCATCGTCAACAAGAGCATCCGCGACCTCATGCCCAAGGCCATCATGCACCTCATGATCAACAATGTGAGTGTGGGCTCGCATTAATCAGGTGTCCATCACCGAAGGGTGGGCGGGGCTTACGCCACTCACGGCTCGCATTAATCAGGTGTCCATCACCGAAGGGTGGGCGGGGCTTACGCCACTCACGGCTCGCATTAATCAGGTGTCCATCACCGAAGGGTGGGCGGGGCTTACGCCACTCACGGCTCGCATTAATCAGGTGTCCATCACAGAAGGGTGGGCGGGGCTTACGCCACTCACGGCTCGCATTAATCAGGTGTCCATCACAGAAGGGTGGGCGGGGCTTACGCCACTCACGGCTCGCATTAATCAGGTGTCCATCACCGAAGGGTGGGCGGGGCTTAGGCCACTCACGGCTCGCATTAATCAGGTGTCCATCACCGAAGTGTGGGCGGGGCTTACGCCACTCACGGCTCGCATTAATCAGGTGTCCATCACTGAAGGGTGGGCGGGGCTTACGCCACTCACGGCTCGCATTAATCAGGTGTCCATCACCGAAGGGTGGGCGGGGCTTACGCCACTCACGGCTCGCATTAATCAGGTGTCCATCACCGAAGGGTGGGCGGGGCTTACGCCACTCACGGCTCGCATTAATCAGGTGTCCATCACAGAAGGGTGGGCGGGGCTTACGCCACTCACGGCTCGCATTAATCAGGTGTCAATCACCGAAGGGTGGGCGGGGCTTACGCCACTCACGGCTCGCATTAATCAGGTGTCCATCACAGAAGGGTGGGCGGGGCTTAGGCCACTCACGGCTCGCATTAATCAGGTGTCCATCACAGAAGGGTGGGCGGGGCTTAGGCCACTCACGGCTCGCATTAATCAGGTGTCCATCACAGAAGGGTGGGCGGGGCTTACGCCACTCACGGCTCGCATTAATCAGGTGTCCATCACCGAAGGGTGGGCGGGGCTTACGCCACTCACGGCTCGCATTAATCAGGTGTCCATCACAGAAGGGTGGGCGGGGCTTACGCCACTCACGGCTCGCATTAATCAGGTGTCCATCACAGAAGGGTGGGCGGGGCTTACGCCACTCACGGCTCGCATTAATCAGGTGTCCATCACCGAAGGGTGGGCGGGGCTTACGCCACTCACGGCTCGCATTAATCAGGTGTCCATCACAGAAGGGTGGGCGGGGCTTACGCCACTCACGGCTCGCATTAATCAGGTGTCCATCACAGAAGGGTGGGCGGGGCTTACGCCACTCACGGCTCGCATTAATCAGGTGTCCATCACAGAAGGGTGGGCGGGGCTTACGCCACTCACGGCTCGCATTAATCAGGTGTCCATCACAGAAGGGTGGGCCGGGCTTACGCCACTCACGGCTCGCATTAATCAGGTGTAAATCACAGAAGGGTGGGCGGGGCTTATGCCACTCTCGGCTCGCATTAATCAGGTGTCAATCACAGAAGGGTGGGCGGGGCTTATGCCACTCTCGGCTTGCATTAATCAGGTGTCCATCACCGAAGGGTGGGCGGGGCTTACGCCACTCACGGCTCGCATTAATCAGGTGTCAATCACAGAAGGGTGGGCGGGGCTTACACCACTCACGGCTCGCATTAATCAGGTGTCCATCACAGAAGGGTGGGCGGGGCTTATGCCACTCACATCTCGCATTAATCAGGTGTCCATCACAGAAGGGTGGGCGGGGCTTATACCACACATCTCGCGTTAATCAGTTGTCCATCACAGAAGGGTGGGCGGGGCTTAGGCCACTCACGGCTCGCATTAATCAGTTGTCCATCACTGAAGGGTGGGCGGGGCTTACGCCACTCACGGCTCGCATTAATCAGGTGTCCATCACAGAAGGGTGGGCGGGGCTTATGCCACTCACGGCTCGCGTTAATCAGGGCTGGTTTTAGTTTTATTTATTTATATTTGTACATTTGGAGTTTAAGGGTTTGATTTTATTTTATTTGTTTGATTTAATATTTTTTTATTTTTAGCTGTTTCAGGGTTTATTTATTTTTGTTTTATTTATTTATGTTTTTTGTGGGGGGGTTTTTAGGTTTATTTATCTATTCGTTTATTTTTTATTTGATTTTATTATATTCATTTTATTTATTTATTTTTATGTTTTAATTTCTTATGGTTTTTTTGGGGTTTATTTATTTTATCTGTGTTGCTTATTTGTTTGGTTTTTTGTCATTCATTCATTCTCTTATTTGAGGTTTATTTCATGTTTTCCTTTTTTTATGTATCATTTTTATTTTATTTATGTTTTTGTGATGGTGATGATTTATACGATTTTTTTTAAATTATTGTTAAGGAGTTTTAGGGTGTATTTATTTTTTGTATTATTATTTATTTAATACTTTTTTTTAAAGGATTTTTGGGGTTTATTTATTAATATTTTTTATTACATTTATTTTAATTTATATTATTTATTTATTTTGCGCTGGGGTTTATTTAATTGGATTTCTGCGGTCTCCACCTGGAAGTGTCATCAGCGAGTTCATACGGGGCTTGTTCTCTGTGTGTGTGTGTGTGTGTGTGTGTGTGTGTGTGTGTGTGTGTGTGTGTGTGTGTGTGTGTGTCTCAGGCGAAGGAGTTCATCCACTCGGAACTGCTGGCGTTCCTGTACTCGTCTGGCGATCAGACCAGTCTGATGGAGGAGTCTGCGGACCAGGCCCAGCGGCGCGACGAGATGCTGCGCATGTACCACGCGCTCAAGGAGGCGCTGCACATCATCGGTGACATCAGCACCAGCACCATATCCGCGCCCGTCCCGCCTCCGGTGGACGACACCTGGATCCACACCGACCCCAGGTACTGCTCCTCTAATAAATCACGGCTCTGGTGATAACTAACGGAAGCGCATTTAAAGCCAAACGTGTGTGTGTCAGTCCTCCATCTCAGCGCAAGCCATCCTCCGGCACGGCCCCGCCCCCGGGCCGGCCCCCTGCAGTGCGAGGCCCCACCCCCGGCCCGCCGGCCGCGCCTCCTCTGAACCCCTCCCCTGCGTTTGGAGTCCCGCCTGTGCCATCCAGGCCCGGCCCGCCTCCAGTCAGCGCTAATGTGTTTGGGAGTGGCGCTCTGGAGGCTCCGCCCCCTCAGGTGCCGTCTCGCCCCGCCCGCGTGCCGCCCGCTCTGCCACCCGGCATACCCAGGTACGACTCTTCCTACACAGCCTCATGAATATTAATTAGATCACATGTCAAGTCCCATAACCGATTAAATATTCATGAGCCACAGATTATTCATAGTAAGATTCTCTAATTGGCTGCCTTTCAACCAATCATTTATTCCCACTGGCTGAAGGTAATTAATATTCATGATTCTTCAAGTCAGTCAAATATTTCATGATTTACTGATATTAGTCGTGACTAATAGTTATTTGCTTTAGTATATAATAATAATAACAAAAGTATTAAAATGTTACCATTCTAAATATTTGTTTCTTTATAAATAATTATATCCATGCGTCTGTTGCTGGATTTTCATTCGCTTACATTTTAAAAGTTGAATTGAATTGTTCATGTTTTATGCCTTCATTTCTGATAATACATTTGTATTAAATCATAAATCCAGAGAAATTTATGAAAAAATAAAACATTTCATATTCATTCAATTCTTTATACATTCTTATTGATTATTAAACCTTAACAAAACCATTAAAATTAATTAGGGCCCTAAAAATGTCATTTTTGTTAAACTTCTTATAAATTGTTGTTAAATTGTCTAAATTTCATAATTTCAATTCTTTAGGCTTATTGATTACTAAAACTTCACTTAATTTAACCATTAAAACTGAATCTTGAAAAAAATAAAACTTTTCACATTTTATTATAACAAAAATATTTTTTGTTAAAAAAGTTTAAGGTTTATTCAATTGTTAAATTGTATTTCAAATGTAATTTCAGTTAATCAGACATGCTTATTGATTTATAAAATCAAACATTAACCATTAAAATTGAATCTTGAACAAAATGAAAACTGAAAAAAATGGAATTTGGCAAAACAAATAAACCCGTTTTGGATTTCATAGGGCCCAAAAATGTTTATTTTTCTTAAACATTTAATAAACTGTTTCACATCTTGAAATGTGTACATTCCAATGAATTAAAATTTAAAGAAAAATGGAATTTGGATAAAAATAATTGTTAAACTTCTAATAAATTGTTGTTAAATTGTGTACATTTAATAATTTCAATTCTTTAGGCTTATTGATTACTAAAACTTCACTTGACCATTAAAACTGAATCCTGAAGAAAATAAAACCTGAAAATGGAAAAAATTTAATTTGGGGGGGGAATGATGAAACTTATTTCACAGGGCAATATTATTATTATTATTATTATTATTATTATTATTATTAAAAGGGTATTTTCTGTCCAAAAAAGTAGAAGTTTTAATAAAATGTTAATTTGAGTTTATTAGACATGCTTATTGATTTATACAATTAACCATTTGAAATTAAAAATTTTCCATTTGAAAAAATGGAATTAATGACTAAAAGTAAGTGTTTTTTGGAAAAGGCGAAACAGATTTCACAGTACTATAATGCCCTGGTGTGTGTGTGTGTGTGTGTGTGTGTGTGTGTGTGTGTGTGTGTGTGTGTGTGTGTGTGTGTGTGTGTGTGTGTGTGTGTGTGTGTGTGTGTGTGTGTGTGTGTGTGTGTGTGTGTGTGTGTGTGTGTGTGTGTGTGTGTAGCAGGAGACCTCCAAACCGGCCCACTATCATCAGACCATCAGAGCCGTCTCTACTGGACTGAGACTTTCAACAACCAAAGGAACCAACATCTCACACACACACACACACACACACACACACACACAAAAGTGCAAATAAGGGCGTCAACTCAAAGTTTGAGTGACACATGATTTTTGATACACTTCAAATAGTAGCACTAGTAATAATAAGACATTTTCTAATCCGTTTATAGTTTTCTATAACTTCAGGGAAGGTGTTGGGAGGTCGAGCAACACTTTAAATGTGTGCCATCACACCTGCGTTTACAGACGTCTTTACCCACTTCCTGTTCCTCCTGAGGGTCCGCCCTAATGCCTCCTCTGAGCATCTCAAGCACAGGCGAAGACTAGCACTAACACATCCTCTGAACTCCTCTGAGGTTCAGTCCACACGAGTCTCACTCGGCTTGAGCTGGAAACCCAAGGCTTTTATACCGTGTGACTAACAGGAAGTGGAAACCCTTCACTCCTTCATGTATTTTCTCTCTCTTTCATGACGTTTCGCATGGACTGCGAACAAAAGCACGAGTGATGATTATCAATAAAAGGGCATCTGATACTCTACTGTTGGATTTATTCATCACAGCCTACGGCAGGAGATTAGGGTCAAGCAATGATCACACGTCTGCAGAGTAAACTCATTATAATGACACGAAAAACAGCTACTTTTAGAGAATCACTAAATAGAGGATAAAGTCGTGTTTCGACAACGATATTCTCCAAATTGAATGTTAATTCGCAACATTTTATTTATTTCGAGAGTTTTTTTCTCAAAACACGACGACTTTATTCTCAATTTAATGAGTTTATTCTCAACATTGTATTTCAACTTTTTTCTCGAAACAAAATAACTTTAAATTTAACGAGTTTCTCAACATTTTATTGAGAATTTCTCTAAATTTAACGAGTTTTTTTTCTACATTTACATTTATGCATTTAGCAGACGCTTTTATCCAAAGCGACTTACAACTTCAGAGTTTTAAGAAGCGATTGGTTATGAAGAGTCGAGTAAGCGCAACAAGTGCCTGAAATACTGAGTCCGTGTACATTTCTCAGTGTAGCACAGGCTAGAGTAGGGAGGGAAAAAGGAGGAGAAAGAGGAAAGAAAGGGTTTGTTTTTTTTGTTTTTCTTTTATGAGGTTAAGTGGTCACGGAAGAGCTGAGTTTAGTTGACTTTTAATGTTGTCAATGATTCTGCGTTCCGGATGGCGGTGGGAAGATCGTTCCACCAGCTTTCTCAAAACAAAACGTTATTCTCAACATTTTAATTAGACTTTTTTCTTGAACTGTAACGAGTTTCGCAACATGACTTTATTCTCAATTTAATGATTTTATTTCCAACATTGTATTTCAACTTTTTTCTCGAAACAACTTTTTATTCTCAATTTAATACGTTTATTCTCAACATTTTGTTGAGAATTTCTCTAAATTTAACAAGGTTTTTTCTCAAAACACAACAAATTTATTATCAAGTTTGTTTATTCTCAACATTTTATTTCTACTTTTTTTCTCAACATTTAAGGAGTTTTTCTCGAAAACAAAACAACTTGATTATCAATTTAATCCTACTTTTTTTCTCAACATTTTATTGATAATTTCTCTAAATTTAACGAGTTTTTTTTCTCAAAACAAAACGTTATTCTCAACATTTTAATTAGACTTTATTCTTGAAATTTGACGAGTTTCTCAACACGACTATTTTCAATTTAATGAGTTTATTCTCAACATTTTATTTCCACTTTTCTCTAAATTTAGTGAGTTTTTTCTCAAAACAAAACAACTTTATTCTCAAAATTTAATGAGTTATTTCGTAACATTTTACTTCTACTTTTTTCTCTAAATTTAGTGGGGGTTTTTCTCGAAACAACTTTTTATTCTCAATTCAATACGTTATTCTCAACATTTTATTGAGAATTTCTCTAAATTTAACAAGGTTTTTTTCTCAAAACACAACAAATGTATTATCAAGTTTGTTTATTCTCAACGTTTTATTTCTACTTTTTTTCTCTAAATTTAAGGAGTTTCTCAACACTTTATTTTCAATTTAACGAGTTTTTTCTCGAAAACAACTTTATTATCAATTTAATTCTACTTTTTTTTCTCAAAATTTAATACGTTTCTCAACATTTTATTGAGAATTTCTCTAAATTTAATGTTTTATTCTCAACATTTTAATTAGATTTTTTTCTTGAAATGTAACGAGTTTCTCAACACGAGTTTATTCTCAACATTTTTTCTACTTTTCTCTAAATTTAGCGAGTTTTTTCTCAAAACAAAACAACTTTATTCTCAATTTAATGATTTTATTCCCAAAATTGCAATTCAACTTTTTTCTCGAAACAAAACATTATTCTCAAAAATGTTTGTTATTTCTTAACATTTTACTTCTACTTTCTCAAAATTGAGAATAAAAAGTTGTTTTGAGAAAAAAACTCACTAAATTTAATGTTCATTCTCAGCATTTTATTTCTACTTTTTTTTCTCGAAACAAAACAACTTTATTCTCAATTTAATGAGTTTATTCATAATATTGCATTTCTACTTTTTTCTCTAAACACATTTATCAGGTTTGTTTATTCTCAACGTTTTTAGTTCTACTTTTTTCTCTAAATACAACTTATCAATTTAATGTTTATTGTCAACATTTTTTTCTTCGAATTTCTCGAAATAAAATTCTCTTAAAACAAAATATTATTCTCAACATTTTAATTAAACTTTTTTCTCTAAATTTAATGAGTTTATTCTCAACACTTTATTTAGACTTTCAAGTTTTTCTCAAACTTTAATCTCGAGATGTGTAGATATTTGTATTACTGCTTGGCCCTACTCCTCTTCCGTAGCAGCCCAAATATGTTTTGTCTTGAATTGTGTTTGTAATGGATGTGATTGTCTTAAAAACGACTGACGGAAACTTGCTTTTTTTTCCAAAATATGACATTTCCAAATAAAACCAGATATTTAATGAGACCGAAACGAGTCTTCATTTCTAACCGACCATGAATTAATCAAACGGTAAAGTGTGTCATTATAAAGGTCTCTCTATAAAGAGTGCCATCAACAAAAAAGGAAAGTAATTTTATAGGCAGAGAAATAACTCATTCTTGTCCTTCAGAATAAATGAATTAAAGTCTGACCTGAACACTAGCGACACCATGTACAAATATACGACCCATTTTATTAGTTTTATTGTGTAAAAGTCTTTAAAAAGGCTGTACAGAAGATTCCCTTTGTTCACCGTAACGTCACATTCTCCCGAAACGCCCTCATCTCTCGTGATGAAATGACAGGACTAAAAAAACGGACACAAAACTATGACAGGAAGACATGAAATGGACAGTGAAGTCTTGCGTCCTCAGAGTCGGACGTCAGTTATTATTATTCCAGCACTTCTCCAGTCTTATTCGACTGTGCGCGACTGAACTTCACAGGCACCCGGAAACACCAAGAAGGATCGTCCAATGAGAGCGCGTCTAATCCATCTAAAGGCACGGCGGTCTGAGAGCGCGCGCGTCTCCAGGCTTCTCTCTCTCCAGCAGCCGATGGCCGTGTGTTTTAGGAGCAGACCCGCCGCTTGTCGTCGAACAGCCGCCGGACGGTGTACACCTGCGTGAGCGCCACGCTCAGCATGACCAGCATGTTGACACAGGACCAGAAGGAGACCCGCCACAGGTTGTCCTCCAGCAGGTTTCGGTCGCGCGCCTCGAACGCCCGCAGGACCGTCTGCATCTGACGGCTGCGCTCCAGCCGCCGGTGCACCGTCTCCATCGACTCCTGCCACACAGAGTTTATGCGCATTATATTCACCGTTAAATACGCAATTACAAAACTATGCCTTTTCAATTCTGAGAAATAGTTTAAATTGTGAGAAAAAAAGAAATTCTGAGAGTCCGACAAAATCTGATAAACTCAAACGTCATTGTGCTTTTGTCATTTGTATTACTTTTTATTTCGGTTTAGCTTTATTTTAATTTCCCTTCATTTTAGTAATTCAAATTTTTGAGTTCAAAAGTTGATATTTTGCCCCTTTGATATTTTTTTTTGTTTTATTTCAATTGCTGTAAACCATTTTTAACAGTTAAAAACTGTTACAAATTGTTTAAACTAATAAAATATGAATATTAAAGGGAGGGAAAAGAAACTTGAAAAAAACTTTAAAATGAGCTGAATTACTAAAAATGTAAATAAAGCTAAACAGAAATAAAAAGTAATACAAATGACAGAAGTACAATTAAGAGAAACTAAACATTTGAGTTTATCAGATTTATACCTTTTCAATTGTGAGAAAAGTCTAAAGTTAAAGTGAGAGAAATTCTGAGAGTCCGACAAAATCTGATAAACTCAAACGTTTCGTTTTTCGTTATTGTGCTTTTGTCATTTGTATTACTTTTTATTTATGTTTAGCTTTATTTTAATTTCACTTCATTTTAGTAATTCAAATTTTTAAGTTCAAAAGTTGAAATTTTGCCCCTTTGATGTATTTTATTAGTTTATTTCAATTACTGTACACCATTTTTTAACAGTTAAAAACTCTTCATTTTTTTAAACTAATAAAATATGAATATTAAAGGGAGGGAAAAGAAACTTGAAAAAAACTTTAAATAAAATGAGCTGAATTACTAAAAATGTAAAGAGCTAAACAGAAATAAAAAGTAATACAAATGACAAAAGTACAATTAAGAAAAACGAAACGTTTGAGTTTATCAGATTTTGACTATACCTATATGAAAACTATACCTTTTCAATTCTGAGAAATAGTTTAAATTGTGAGAAAAAAAGAAATTCTGAGAGTCCGACAAAATCTGATAAACTCAAACGTTTCGTTTTTCGTAATTGTGCTTTTGTCATTTGTATTACTTTTTATTTCTATTTAGCTTTATTTTAATTTCACTTCATTTTAGTAATTCAAATGCTTTATTTTAATTTCACTTCATTTTAGTAATTCAAATTTTTAAGTTCAAAAGTTGAAATTTTGCCCCTTTGATATATTTTATTACTTTTATTTCAATTGCTGTAAACCATTTTTAACTGTAAAAAATTTTTTAAACTAATAAAATATTAAAAGGGAGGGAAAAGAAACTTGAAAAAAACTTTAAATAAAATCAGCTGAATTACTAAACATGTAAATAAAGCTAAACAGAAATAAAAAGTAAACCAAATGACAAAAGTACAATTAAGAAAAACGAAACGTTTGAGTTTCAGATTTTGACTATACCTATATGAAAACTATACCTTTTCAATTCTGAGAAATTGTGAGAAAAAAGTCTAAAGTTAAAGTGAGAGAAATTCTGAGAGTCCGACAAAATCTGATATAAACTCGCAATTCTGAGAAAGTTGTATTACTTTTTATTTCTGTGTAGCTTTATTTTAATTTCAGTTCATTTTTAGTAATTCAGATTTTTAAGTTCTAAAGTTAAAATTTTCCCCCTTTTAATATTCATATTTTATTAGATTTAGTTGTTAACAAGAAGGCTGTTATTGTTAACAAAACTATTTAAAAAAAAACGTTTACGGTAATTGAAATAAAACTAATAAAATATGAATATTAAAGGGGAAAAAAACCCTGACATTTATTAAAATTAGATGAATTACTAAAAATGTAAATAAAGCTAAACAGAAATAAAAAGTAATACAAATGACAAAAGTACAATTAAGAAAAACGAAACGTTTGAGTTTAATCAGATTTTGTCTATACCTATATGAAAACTATACCTTTTCAATTCTGAGAAATTGTGAGAAAAAAGTCTAAAGTTAAAGTGAGAGAAATTCTGAGAGTCCGACAAAATCTGATATAAACTCGCAATTCTGAGAAAGTTGTATTACTTTTTATTTCTGTTTAGCTTTATTTTAATTTCACTTCATTTTAGTAATTCAAATTTTTAAGTTCTAAAGTTTAAATTTCCCCCCTTTAATATTCATATTTTATTAGTTTTAGTTGTTAACAAGAAGGCTGTTATTGTTAACAAAAACTATTAAAAATTATCAACGGTAATCTAAATAAAACTAATAAAATATGAATATTAAAGGGGAAAAAAAAACTTACATTTATTAAAATATTAGCTGAATTACTAAAAATGTAAATAAAGCTAACCAGAAATAAAAAGTAACATTATTTGAATTTAGTAATTTTGTTAAGTATTACACTAGTATATAAGCAATACTAAAATAACTAGTTTAACGCTAATAACGCCTGTCTGGGGATCATTTAATCGCCTCACATTGTGATATTAAACACTAATAATCGAGTTACACCTCAGAAAGATGATCAAATAAACATTTCTCATGTAAAGTGAATAACTACAAAAGGAAACTGACTCACAAATTTTGACTTCTCACAATTCTGAGATTTAAACGAAAAAATGAGAAAGTCGCAAATGCGAGAAAAAAAGGTTGATTATAAAATCCAATCCAAGGCTCACAATTCTGAGAAAAAAAGTCAGAATTATGAGATGAGAAATCGCATTACCTTTCGTATTTTTGTATCCGGTGGCATGAATGGTTAAATTCAATAAGATCTATCAAATATCAAAGAAAACAATGTCCAAGCCATATTTCACCCAAAATAAAACATAAAAAAAAAGAAATTCAATTTGACTTCAAATCAATGCAGTTATTGTTAAAAAAGTCTTTAAATAAAAAGTAATAAAAATGACAAAAGCACAAAACTAAATTACTGAAACTAAATTAAAATAATAAGTAATTACACTAGTATATAAATAATACTAAAATAAAAGTTAAAGTTAATAATGCCTGCCACAGAAAAGGGGAGAAAAACAAGTTATTCAACTATGGATTCTACCATTTCCTGTTCTGGGTTAAATAAATACTGTGACTCTCACAATTCTGACTTTCCTCGAAGTTGATTATTATAGATTGAGAGTTTAAATCTCGCAATTCTGAGAAAAAAGTCACAATTACCTTTCGTATTTGTGTATTCGATTGTGTAAAGATAAGATTTTTTTTTTTGCTTAAAGTCAAGGCTTATTGTTAACAAAAGCTGAAACTGTTAAAAATAGTTTACGGTAATTGAAATAAAACTTAATAAATATTAAAGAGGAAAAAAAGTAGAATTTGAACAAATTTAAAATAAACATTTCTTTCTCTCAAAACAACGTTATTCGCAATTTAATGAGTTTATTCTCAACATTTTAATTCTGCTTTTTCCTCTAAATTTAACGAGATTTTTCTCAAATTCTTGTTAAACTAAAACTTAATTTGTTTATGGTAATTTAAATAAAACAAATATTAGAGGGGGGAAAAAAACTTAAACTTAATTTGAAAAACATTTGATTTTGACTTCTCAATCTCTCTCGAAACAACTTTATTCTCAATTTTAATTCAAATTTTCCCTCTAAATTTAACGAGATTTTCTAGTTAACAAAAACTAAAACTTAACAACTTCTTTACAGTAATTGAAATAAATATTAAAGGTGAAACATTTAGAACTTAAACAAATTTGAAATGAGTTGAACTACTAATATTATTAAAACTTAAACTTAATTAAAATATTAATTATTATAGTAGTATATTAATTATACTAAAATAACACTGTTTAACGTTAATAACGCCAAATAAACGTTTTTCTCACAGACTAAGTGCTTTAACAGAAATACTGGGGTCCCGCGTACATGTAACTTCAAAAACGATATTAGATGTTGCCCATGGAGCGAAATAATCATTTATAAATCAACACTATATAATCGTGTGACACTCACTTTTATGTCGTCCAGCTTGTACTCTAATAGGTTCTCTGGCTCTCCTAGCCCCGCCCACTCGTCGTCCGCCCCCACGTCATTGGACGGGCTGTCCAGGATGACCTCGAAGAAGACCATCTTCTCGGAGAACCTGCTGAAGGTGTTGTCGAAGCAGATCTGATAGTCTCCCGCCTCCGTGGGCTCCACCCTAAAAAACAGCGGACCAATCACAGACGAGTAAACGGCAGACCGGCCAATCATTCTGAGGCGACGATCGATCCCCTGAGGGGAGATTATTCACACAGAACGCGCTTTTAAACGCAGGGCAGTGGAAAGAAAAATTAGGTTAAAGTTATTTTAGCTATTGACGTAGCGGTCTAGAGGCGCGCGTTTACATTCAAAACACGACAGTTGAGCGCAAAACACGTTGGTATTATTGGTTTATTTAAAGGAATTTAATTACTAACGGGATTTAAGGACGTAAAGTATTGTAGTTATGAAGTTGCAAATAATATATGTTTTTTAAAAATGCACACATTCACATGTATAATGCTAAATGTTTCGTCACATCAAATTCAGTTATGATTTACATGAATCGTGTTAATAATGACAGTTTCAATTCAAAAGGGTAAAATATCGTAAAAATTAGTAGTTTGCATCACTAGATATAACGGTCAGTCGCTGAACGTTTCCGTCGTAAAACGGTTGTCAATTATTATCTTATAATTGCACACTTTCACTGCTAAAACTAAAGCGTCGCACTAACAGTAATAATGCGTTCACACCGAACGCAAATTTAATTGTTTGTGCGAGTAGATTGCATTCAAACTCAACGCGAAGGACGGAAAGTGGGCGACTTGTTTGCCCGCGAACGTGCGATAATCGTCTCAAAGGTGTCTTCCACACAAGTTGAAAAACTAGCATGAAGCGTAATCCCGTTATCCGCGAGTCAACGGGTAACGCAATGCGAATAATCGCTTCGTTTTGCTGTGCACACACCACAAGTCCCGCCTTCTTTGATTTGATTGGCCATCTCACTCATCCTCATATTATTGGTTTATTTAAAGGAATTTAATTACTAAAGGGATTGTAGTTATGAAGTTAACTATTTGCAAATAATATATATATTTTTTTTACAATATGCACACATTCACTCTTATTTCTATAATGCTAAATGTTTCGTCAAACATGAATTGTGTAAATAATGACATTTTCAATTCAAAACGGTAAAATAACGTAAAAATGTTGAGTAGTTTGCGTCGCTGGATATAACGGTCAGTCGCTGAACGTTTCCGTCGTAAAACGATTGTCAGTTATTATCTTACGACACACTTTCACTGCTAAAACTAAAGCGTCGCGCCGGAATGTGATGTGGTATTACATTAAATTAAATTGTTATTTGCGCAAGTAGATTGCATTCAAACTCAACGCGAATGACGCAAAGTGGAACGTGGATATCGTCTCAAACGTGTCTTCCGCGCAAGTTAAAAATGAGCATGATGCGTAATCGCGTTATCCGCGAGTCGACTAGAACGAGTAACGCAATGCGAATAATCGCTTCGGACCACTTTGATTTGATTGGCCATCTCACTCATCCTCAGAGTAACAAGACTATGGTATAAACTCAATATATGCCGAGGTGGTACTAGCTAATCATCATATTCGTGTACCATAGCTAGTACGATGTTGACTGAGGGAGAGCACTCACATATGAACGCCGTCAGACCGCCGGAACTCCGACACCAGGTGGATCCCCTGAGGAGAGAGGATGGAGAAATCTACATCCATACCTGCTCCAGCGATCACCTGCAGACAAACACCACCCAGCCTTAGAGAACCTTAGGTTATATCACAGGGGGGGGAAACTTACCCCGTGATTTACTCCCCCCCTCAAGCTATCCTAGGTGTGTATGACATCCTTCTATCCAGAGTTTTACAGGTACACATTGACTTATTATTTATATAAACATCTGTACCATAATAATATCTGTGACTGAGGAACTGAAAATGATTGACGTGTCATGACGGACCTG